>NC_088399.1:66465623-66792053 GCF_034236695.1 Oncorhynchus nerka | reverse complement strand
AGCTGGAGCTATATAAATGTAATTTAATTGAATGATTGATCTCCATTTGTCAAAGTTAAACACAGGACTGACGGTGCTTTAGAAGTTGAAGTAGTCTTTTGTCAGCCTGCCAGGTACATTAATTTAGTGTCTTGAATAGTATGTGGTGAATAGATCTACCTGTATGTATCAAATCAAACTTTGTCGACCTTACCGTGAAATGCTTACTTACAAGCCCTTAACCAACAGTGCAGTTCAAGAAGAGTTGAGAAAATATTTACCAAATAAACAAAGGTAAAAAATACATGTAGGTAGGAGTGACATGACAATGCGTAGATAATAAACAGCGAGTAGCAGCACTGTACAAACTAATGGGGGGGGTGTCAATGTAATAGTCCAGTGGCCATTGAATTAATTGTTCAGCAGTATTATGGCTTGGGGGTAGAAGTTGTTAAGGAGCCTTTTGGTCCTAGACTTGATGCTCCAATACTGCTTGCTGTGAGGTAGCAGAGAGAATAGTCTATGACTTTGGTGAGTTTCTGACAATTTTATTGGTTTTCCTCTGACACCGCCTATTATATAGGTCCTGATGGCAGGAAGCTTGGCCCCAGTGATGTACTGGGCCGTACATACTCCCCTTTGTTGCGCCTTACGGTTAGATGCCAAGCAATTTCCATACCAGGCGATGATGCAACTGACCAGGATGCTCTCAATGGTGCAGCTGTAGAACTTTTTGAGGATCTGGGGACCCATGCCAAATCTTTTCAGCCTCCTGAGGGGTAATAGGCTTTGTCATGCCCTCTTCACGACTGGTGTGTTTGGAACATGATAGGTTGTGGTCCTTTAAACTCAACCCGCTCCACTACAGCCCCGTTGATGTTAATGGGGGGCTGTTCAGCCCACCTTTTCCTGAAATCCACGATCAGCTCCTTTGTCTTGCTCACATTGAGGGAGAGGTTGTTGTCCTGGCACCACACTGCCAGTTCTCTGACCTCCCTATAGGCTGTCTCATCGTTGTTAGTGATCAGGCTGTTGTGTCGTCAGCAAACTTAATGATGGCGTTGGTGTCGTTTGGCCACGCAGTCGTGGATGAACAGGGGAGTACAGGAGGGGACTAAGTACACACCCCTGAGCGGCCCCAGTGTTGAGGATCAGCGTGGCAGACGTGTTGTTGCCTACCCCTACCACCTGGGGGGTGGCCCATTTAGTCCCACGGTCCTTAGCTTAGTGATGAGCTTTGTGAGCACTACGCTGATCTGTAGTCATTGAAACAGCATTCTCGCATACATGTTCCTTTTGTCCAGGTGGGAAAGGGCAGTGTGGAGTGTGATTGAGATTGCGTCATCTGTGGATCTGTTTGGGCGGTATGCAAATTGGAGTGGGTCTAGGGCAGGGGTGTCAAACTCAAATACCCAGTGGGCCAAAATGTAAAACCTGAACAAAGTCACGGGCCAACATTGAACAAATTAACCTTTTAATATGGACCCAAACAAGTTTTGCTTTAACATTGAATATGGAACAAGCATCGCTTATTACCATACAATATATAATTTAATAGTGGAGACATGCAAAATCGAATTTCAAATGAAAAAACACATCAATGGCATTCATTTATTAAATAAATAAAATTTAAATAAAAATTGTATGCCTCTTTTCTATTTGCAGCCTTCTGATTTAAATACCAAAATAAACTTTTTCCACTGGCTAATAATTTTACAAATAAAATGATAATAAATCAATCAACCATTCAAGCCCATGCCTTGTAGCAAGAAAAAGTGCATAAAGAAAACGTTAATTATTGCACACTGGTCTAATCTGATGTGCCCAAGCCAGATACCTGGCATCTCTTCTTGGATGCTAGTTCATCAATGTCTGGGCTCAAGCTCTGAGCTGAAGAAATCCTCAGTATCGAGCGAAGATGTTCATCAGTCAGACGTCTCCTGTGAGTTGTTTTGGTCATCTTCATCGAGGAGAAAAGTTGCTCGCATAGATAAGTGCTGCCGAACATGGAGAGCATCTGAGCAGCTTGGGTGCGGAGCTGAGGCATTGTGTCAGGGATGAACCGTGGAAACTGTGCGGCGCCCACAGCATCATACTTTGACTTCAGCGTGTCGTTGCACTGGAGTTCAATCAGCTCCATTTGGATGTTGGTTGGTGCATTTTCCACATCAACTGCGAAGGGATTACTAAGCAGTTCAAACTTGCATTTCTGGGCATCGAAGTCGGCAAATCACCGGCTAAACTCAGCGGCGAGAACACTGAGTTTTTCAGCAAACTGTGTGCATGGGAACAACGGCGGTAGAGATCTGCGCTTTTATGGATTGACAGCAGGGAAAATGGCAAGGGTTTCCTTGCAGCATCTGATTCTCCCACAGGCACAGTTTAGTTTTGAAGGCCCTCACTGCAGCGTACATGTCTGTGATGATGCGCCCCCGCCCCTGAAGCTGCAGGTTCAGCGCATCGAGATGGCTCGAGATGTCACAGAGAAAGGACAGCTCACACAGGAACTTTTGCTCCCGGAGCTCTGCTGTATCCTTCCCTTTGGTTTCCAGGAATTGACATATTTCCTCACGCAGCTCGAAACATCTGTTCAGTACTTTTCCTCTGCTTAGCCATCTCACCTCTGTGTGATACGGCACGTCTGTGTATTCCGAACCATACTCCTCCAGAAAAGATTTAAACTGGCGGTGATTTAGACCTTTGGCTCTTATAAAGTTAACTACCTGTGTTACTGTGGTCATAACATGTTCCATCTTTAGGGCTTTGGCACACAGTGCTTCCTGATGTATGATGCAGTGGTAAACAGTTAGCTCACCTGCACAGTTCTCTTCCCGCATCTTCTCCCGAACCATGCCCACCAGTCCACTCTTTTTACCGCACATCGCTGGCGCACCATCTGTCGTTAATCCAACGAGTTTATCCCACGGCAGCTTTATTTCAGTTACACATTTGGAAACCTCCTCAAAGATTTCCTTTCCTGTGGTTGTGCCATGCATTGATTTGAATCCTAATAGCTCCTCCGTAACACACAGATTTGAGTCCACTCCACGGATGAAGACTGACAGCTGAGCAGTATCAGATGCGTCGCAGCTCTCATCCACAGCGAGGGAGAACGCAACAAAATCTTTTCCCTTTTCCATCAGCTGGTCATACAGATTGGTGGCAAGATCACATGTGCGATCAGCTACTGTGTTCCTGCTCAGGCTCACGTTTGAAAATGCTTGTTTTTTCTCTGGGCATACGAGGTCACAAACCTTCATCATGCACTCTCCCTCATTAAAGGGCCTGGCTGATTTTGCGATCTCTGCTGCCACTATATAACTAGCCTTTACAGCAGCCTCGCTTTGTGATGTGGCTTTTTTAAACATATTCTGTTGTGAAACCAAACTTCTTTTCATCTCCTCTACTTTCTGGCTCCTTTGAGTCATGTCCAGGTCCTTGTATTTGTCATGGTGTTTCGTTTCATAGTGTCGTCTAATGTTGTACTCCTTACTTACAGCCATGTTGACTCCACAAACAAGACAAACAGGTTTGTCTTTTACATATGTAAACAGATATTCTGCCTCCCACTTGTCCAGAAAGCTCCTGTTTTCTGCCTTTCTTTTCGCCATTTTTGGGAAGGGTTAGCTCGCTGACAGTTGTAGCGTCTATGTTGCTATGACTACTGTCACAGAGGAGAGAGCGTTTCTGGGTCCTGTCCTGATTGGTGCGCGAAAACAGCAGAGCATTATGGGATTCGTAGTATTAGTGTTGAATGCGCTGTATAATACCGGCGGGCCAGCTCTAGTAGTAATTTGGTATTGTCTCGCGGGCCAAATATAATTACCCCGCGGGCCAAATTTGGCCCACGGGCCAGAGTTTGACACCCATGGTCTAGGGTATCCGGGAGGATGCTTTTGATGTGAGCCATGACCAGCCTTTCAAAGCACTTCAGCAGAGACCAGTTGGTTGTAATCTGGTTATGTGACGTCTTCTCAACAACATTTACAGCCAGAAAATAGCGTCATTAAGATTTCATGTGCCATATTTTGCCTGCTGAGATTCTCATTCATACCTCTCTCATGGAAACAGGAGCTTCCCATCAACATCAAGTTCTGCTTCGAGGGCATGGAGGAATCCGGCTCAGAGGGCCTGGATGATCTGGTGTTCGCCCGCAAAGACACCTTCCTGAAGGACGTGGATTACGTGTGCATCTCAGACAACTATTGGCTGGGCAAAACCAAGCCCTGCATCACCTATGGACTGAGGGGGATCTGCTACTTCTTCATTCAGGTGAGGCCATAGAGTTAGCTAGAGGGCTCTCTTCCCACTAAAAAAAACTGTGATTGTCATTGTGGTGAAGCCATAGTTAGACCAGCGTTTCACAAACTCTATGCACATTTTGTTTTTTGCCCTAACTACACAGCTGATTAAAATTATCGAAGCTTGATGATTAGTTGATTATTTGAATCTGCAGAGTAGTGCTAGGGCAAAAACCAAACATGCTCCACTTGGGGTCCTGAGGATGGAGTTTTGGAAACCCAGAGTCAGACAAATCTAGAGGGTGCATTTACCACAAACTGTGCATGGATCAAAGCCCTGCTTTAAAGCTTGTTTTGTCAGATTGAGTGCTGTGACATGGACCTCCATTCTGGGGTGTTTGGGGGCTCTGTCCATGAAGCCATGATCGACCTCATCGCACTGATGGGTAAGTTGAATCAGGTGTGCTGATGTGCTGGAATAGTATTATCATAGAGATATATAAGGATATAGGTATGAAATAATTGGATGGGTATATGCAACAGCATTGTAGCCCTTCAATAGAATCAAACAAAATCATAGAATGAAATCTATACAAGTGCCTAGGGGGTTTTGTAGGGGCTTGGGGGGGGGTTGTTTCTGGACAGGGCATATAATATCTCTGTGGGATCGTGTTCATAATGCACCAAACAAAAGGACTGAAACTCGGTGCGACTCATTTTAGTTTTCGTTGTGAAATGTATTCTGTTGCGTATAATCGTGAACCTGACCCTGGTGTCTCCTCCTTCAGGCTCCCTGGTGGACAAGAAGGGGAAGATCCTGGTCCCGGGGATGTATGAAGATGTGGCCAAGGTCACAGATGAGGAAAAGAAACTGTACCAGAAGATCGACTTTGACATGGTGGAGTATGCCAAGGACGTTGGAGCTGGGAAGCTCCTACACGACACCAAGGTATGGATGGTTATGTTCAAATACTTCAAAAATGAAGAGTCCTTCGTTCTTTCCTACCTCCCTTTAATCAATCACTGATCTTAATTGGTTGCATTGGTTAAAGTAATAGGGTGGTAACCTTGATCTCACTGCTTACGTATGCATTTCTGAAGTGTTCAAACAGGGCCAATGTCTAAAATTACGAACTAGTTTTAAAAGCAATATTGGTTGATTCTCAGTCAATTTAAGTGATTAATTCCCAATGTTCTCTGGTTCATATTGTCCTTTGGTCTCTCCTCTGACCCTCGTCTGCAGGAGGCTATCCTGATGCACCGCTGGAGGTACCCCTCCCTCTCCCTGCACGGCATAGAGGGGGCCTTCTCCGACGGAGGTGCTAAGACAGTCATTCCCCGCAAGGTCATCGGCAAGTTCTCCATCCGCCTGGTCCCGGACATGGACCCCAAAGTGGTGGAGAAACAGGTAGAAACCTCTAGAATTTAGGTAGAACTCAACTCAGGTTTTTAGATAATTTCCGGCCTTACTCTTTTAAGTGCAGGTCTGGGATCCATTCCCCTACCTCAAATCCTAACACCTCAACATGTTAGGCTGACATATGAAGAGTGTTAAAGGTCGGCTCAGTAATAAGTTGAATTCAGTTCTTTAAATACAGGACTAGGATCAGGTATTTAGATCATTTAATTAAAGGTGTTATCGAATAAGCACATTGCATGTTCTAGACTTTTGGATGAAATAGTAGTGGACAAGCATCCCCCACCACTGGTCCATTCCTTACATTTAAATTCACTCTCAAACATTAGGTCCGTCTATTAGTGGTTCCCAACCTTTTTTTAGGTTACTGTACCACCACCTGAATTTTGTTCCGTCCGGAGTATCCCTGAAGTACCCCATAATGTGCATTTTACCAGAAGGCCAATGGTCTCAGGATTCTTCTCAAGTACCCTCTGTGCATAGGCTAAGTACCCCCAAGGTTCCTAGTACCCCTGGTTGGGAACCACTGCTCTATTAGCCTGTAATACAGTATATGCCATACACAGACAGCCCTGATAGCATTCTGACTGTCCTTTTCATTACTGTTCATATAATATTTTTGATCTCAATGAGACTTTTTAATATGAATGTGGAAACATATATTTAGAAATGTATGTATAATCCTATCAAGGTTATTGGCCACCTGGAGAAGAAGTTTGCTGAGCTGGAGAGCCCCAACAAGCTCAAGGTGTACATGGGCCATGGGGCAAAGGCCTGGGTGTCTGACTTCAACCATCCCCATTACATGGCTGGTAGAAAGGCCATGAAGACAGGTGTGTGGATACACAGGCAAACCCTCTCACTCAGACACACGCACACAGACATGCACACACAACACTGGTCTAACTTAAATATTTATAACATTTTTGAGCAATAATGTCTTGTTCTCTCCTTTTTTCCACATAGTGTTTGGTGTGGAGCCTGACCTGACACGGGAAGGTGGCAGCATCCCCGTCACGCTGACCTTCCAGGAAGCCACCGGCCGTAACGTCATGCTGCTGCCGATGGGCTCGTCTGACGACGGAGCACATTCACAGAATGAGAAACTCAACAGGTAGGCTGCCACGGTTGTCTTTTTATCTATACGCTGTCTGGATGCATGGGACTGCGATAATGGCGTGTCTCGGGACTTGAGATATGCAAAAAAAAAAACATTTCTATTTCACACATGCATTGAATACACACTTGCACATGTGTGAAATATGACAAATATAAGCACCCACATTATTATTAGCTTCTCGATGGAGTCTTAATGTACATCTTGTTGTTTAATTCAATGATGTTACACGTCTACAGTGCATTCGGAAAGTATTCACACCCCTTGACTTTTTCCACGTTTTATGTTAGTCTTATTCCAAAATTGATTTTTTTAAATCCGCAATCTACACACAATACTCCATGATGATGAAGCGAAAACAGGTTAACATTTTTGCAAAACTGAAATCACAAGTATTCAGACCCTTCACTCAGTACTTTGTTGAATCACCTTTGGCAACGACCACAAACTCAAGTCTTCTTGGGTATTACGCTACAGACTTGGCACACCTGTATTTGGGGAGTTTCACCCATTCTTCTCTGCAGAGCCTCTCGAGCTCTGACAGGTTGGATGGGGAGCATCGCTGCACAGCTACTTTCAGGTCTCTCCAGAGGTGTTTGATCGGGTTCAAGTCCGGGCTTTTGCTGGGCCACAAGGACATTCAGAAACTTGTCCCGAAGCTAGTCATGCGTTGTCTTGGCTTGGTTTTTGCTCTGACATGCACTGTCAACTGTGGGACCTTATATAGACAGATGTGTGCCTTTCCAAATCATGTCCAATCAATTGAATTTACCACGGGTGGACTCCAATGAAATTGTAGAAACATCTCAAATATGATCAATGGAAACAGGATGCAGCTGAGCTCAATTTCAAGTCTCATAGCAAAGGGTCTGAATACTCATGTAAATAAGGCATTTCTGTTTTTTATTTTTAATACATTTGCATGAATTTCAAAACCTGTTTTCGCTTTGTCATTATTTTGTGTAGATTGGTGGGAAAAATGTATTCAATCAATTTTAAAATAAGGCTGTAATTTTTTTTATTTTTTTATTTTTTATTTCACCTTTATTTAACCAGGTAGGCTAGTTGAGAACAAGTTCTCATTTGCAACTGCGACCTGGCCAAGATAAAGCATAGCAGTGTGAACAGACAACACAGAGTTACACATGGAGTAAACAATTAACAAGTCAATAACACAGTAGAAAAAAAAATGGGCAGTCTATATACAATGTGTGCAAAAGGCATGAGGAGGTAGGCGAATAATACAATTTTGCAGATTAACACTGGAGTGATAAATGATCAGATGGTCATGTACAGGTAGAGATATTGGTGTGCAAAAGAGCAGAAAAGTAAATAAATAAATAAAAAAAACAGTATAAAAACAGTATGGGAATGAGGTAGGTGAAAATGGGTGGGCTATTTACCAATAGACTATGTACAGCTGCAGCGATCGGTTAGCTGCTCGGATAGCTGATGTTTGAAGTTGGTGAGGGAGATAAAAGTCTCCAACTTCAGCGATTTTTGCAGTTCGTTCCAGTCACAGGCAGCAGAGTACTGGAACGAAAGGCGGCCAAATGAGGTGTTGGCTTTAGGGATGAATTTAACAATGTTGAAAAAGGGAAGGGTCTGAATACTTTCCGAATGCACTGTATGTAAATGTATATGAATATATGTCTATGGTTTACTTTCAGGACAAACTACATCCAGGGCATCAAGATGCTCGGCGCATACTTCCACGAGGTCTCCCAGTTGGAGTAAATGAACTAGCCAGACCTGAGTGAGATGTATCCCTCCGCCTCCTGAGCTTGTGGACCCAACTGTTTTAATTTTCTATCCAATGCAAGTTTCACAATGTTTTCCATGAACTGCTGCTGCTGTACAGCAAAGCAGATCCTTGAAGATGTTCCTTTAGTAATTTGTAATATCTCCCAACAAGGCGATAAGTAGAGGAAAATAATATAGAAGTATTGATTATTGTATTGTAGAAGTGCCATCTTGTATATCTTCATCTACTTTATCAGAGTGTTATAGATGAACTAAACCAAACTCGACAAGGAAACGTGGACAGTATATACCCCATTACACTTCCATGATGTCACAGCTTTGTTGTAAGTGTATTTATGAAAGTGCTAACAGACAACAGCACACTGACACGCACTCATTTCCTCCATTTGGAGTGCTTGGAGATGATTTTATACCTGAACATTTTTTATCTTACGATGTTAGCTTGGTTGGGAAACCTCCAACTGTAATGTACAAAAAGAAACCAGCACACCCATTTCAGCTAATTTATTCCTGTTAAATACTATGGGTAATCATTTATGAAGAAGTTCACTCAGGAAGCAGAAAATTGCAGTATGTCTTGAAATGTATATTGCAGTCTTAAAACATGAGTAGACCAGAGAAATGAACACACATCTGCAGATATTGGAGGCATATATTCAGAAGTATTCGAAGTGATGAAAATATCTCCATACTTTTGCATTACATTAAATAGTACAGTATACAAAATGGCATCTTGAGTGAGCCATTCAAGGTTCTCTTTCAAACTGGAGCATGACTTGACCTGTGTAATGCATCTATTTTCTCCCGTGTCACTGTGAAACAACAGGCAACTGTCACATGCCAATATATTCAATAAATCATAACATCAGTCTTGTCTTTTTTTTATCATGCTTCCAATATCCTGAAACCTTCCCATGTCATGCCATCAATCCAAAGAAAACAGAATCTATACATTTCAAATGTGATTTTTGGCTTCTTTAATTTCCACAGTCATACAAATGTAATGTGACTGAACCTTCCCACTGGGCGCACTGGTTGAATCAACATTGTTTCCACGTCGTTTCAATTAAATTACGTGGAATTGGCGTTGGATTGATATGTGCCCAGTGAGTTGAGGCTCAATCCCAAACCAATCCCTCCTTCCCCCTGGGCTTTTCATTTGACAGTTCATGAAGGGGAGTCAACGGGCCTAAGGACAGTGTGGAGGGATGGTTAATGATAGAACCCAGGAGTGACTGAATGGGGTTGATGTTCCTATCCAAGCTACAGGATGTGCCCTTGGTTGATTTCAAATGTTGATTTGTGTGTGTTTTGACAGGTGGAATGATGTAACCAGTGGGGTTGTCCTGTTGCAGACAGGTGGTCAGACTCATCCTGCTGGGCAGTCTTGTTTTGATTGACATTTGGTTGAGTTTTCAACTAATGTGCAATCCACAAAGAAAAATCACGGTCATTGGATTTATGTTTAAAAAATTATGAAATTCCCGTACCTTGATTACTTTTGCAAATCCAATCATTCGCACACGTTGATTCAATGTCATCACATAGTTGTGGAAACAACATTGATTCAACCAGTTTTTGCACAGTGGGATCCACTAGTGGTTCTGGGGGGGCAGTGCCCCTGTGACAACAATTTTGTGCCCCCCCCTAAATGTGGAGTTTGAAATAATTTTCACATAGCAAAAATGTGTTATCATTCTTTTTTTTTACATCCATTATTAGACAGTGGCAACGATGATGATTAATGAACATGGTATTTTGCTTGCAATGCAGTGAAGAAAACGATATGACAACGTCTAATGTAGCTGGCCCCTCTAACAGTACAATTGGCCAAGCTTGCCCCCCCCCAGTTGAAATGGTCTAGAACCACCACTAGTGGGATCTTCCACAGCCCAGAGGTGCAGAAATCGTACTGCCAGAGGAGTTGGGGAGATCAGAAAGGGCATTCTGTTTCATGTTGGTATTGTCAAGTGCTAGCCCGTCTCCAGATCCAACCTGACACCAGGCTTGTGTTCATTAGGCACCAAATGGAAGAACATCAACTGAAATGCGAAGGTACAGCCTGCACTTTTTCAATAACAACCGATTGTTTTAATTCTCCAAACATTACGCAAGTGTATGCCCTAGTGAACACGATCCATTGTACCACTGTAGACGCAGAAGCCGATTTCGCTTCCTTAAAATCCCCAGAATGAAGATAACTCAAGAAATCTGTCATTTTTACGTTTTGGCCGAGGATGTTTTAGTTGCGAAATTTTACATCTAACTAAGGTGTTTGGTGCAGTTAAAAAACGTGTTGTCTTATGTAAATAGTCGGAGCTGCTGGGCAGGTCAACCTCACTGTCTATGCTTTTTTGATAGAGAGCAATCACTGCAGCTGTTCACCCCATGTTAGTGGGCAAATGTACATCGTCAAAAAACAACCCAACCTTCATTTACCCGGTTTGACGCACAGATGTTCCAAACTCCGTTTAAACGAGACAGACTTTATGACAAAAAGTATCCTATTTAACGTTGTAGTGAATTTTGCCACTAGAATAATTGTTTGACTCATATCGATGCCACATATGCTGCTTTCAAAGGGATGCGTTGCTAAAACAACCCCTTGGTCTGCTAAAAAAGGTTGAATTTACACCGATGATAACCATCAGAGGGCGAAAATATATTGATCAATAATGGTTGCAATTGATGTTTTAACGAGAGATTACCTCGTGATAGTATGTATACTGGCCAATGCTGGTTGCAATTGAACCATGTAGGCTGTTTATGATACTACCTTGGATATGCCTTTGGAAGATGTCAGGCAAAAGCAAGCAAAAACAACCCATCTCCTCACCCCGTGGAATGATAACATTGTGGCATTGTGGGCACTAGAGGGCGACACAAAACCATGTATTTTTCTTGAGTTCACCAGTCAGAAGCTGAACTAAAACCTCCAGGAATATTTCGAGTAGGCCACTGGTACCAGAGTATTGAAGGCTTACGAGCACATGCCACTTTAATCAATACACTTGCTATACCAATTGGTGTTCAAAACAATTGGCCTAGTTGGCCAGAGTCTAGGCAATCTAGTCTAGATTATCTAGATCAATGCTATTTAATTTGTCCTTTAAAGGGATTTGTAACATAAATCAATTCAGTCATGCAGGATGGCTAAAGGTGTCAAATTACTTCCCATAAATCAGCCAGCTGTTTGTGAAGGTTTCTCTTCTAGTCATAGTCCTGTGATGTGAGTTGCTTACATTTATTTTCACATTTAACTACTCTGTGGACAATATTTACAGTTAGCCTCTCCATCCCCATGAAAATGTTTACAATTCATGTACGAACTCCTCAAAACTGTTTATAAACCCCACATAGTAACATCCTCAACCGCTTTTCATAGCAATGGTTACTGGTTACCTTTTAACAAAGGCAGTGGATGTAATCAGTTTGATCAACAGCAGGTTCATTACAAATGTCATTCTTACTTGATATGCTTCAAATATCCTTTGTTGGTGAGAATTGAGTTATTCAGACCATCTGTCAATATTTTTACAAGTAGAAGTGTTTTGTTATGAAGGTTAAAGAAAGGAAATGAACTACATTTAAGGCTCCCAATCTAATGGTCAGGGATTTAGGATTCCCTAAGTAATGTCTAGTCAAGATGTTCAAAGTGTAATTGATGTGTCCATTACGTGAAGAATTCCATGTAATTATAGTCAATAAGTGATGTAAATGGGTTAAAGCTCACTAAAAGCAAACCAAATCCCCAAAAGAGAGGCTAATAATTCAAAGATAATCAATGCAGATAGCTGAGTAGTTAATTTGTCTGTGTGTTCGCTTTCCATAATAATATATTCAGTTAGATCTAAAACAAAATCGGTCTGTGCCAATTAGAGATGATATTCAAGACACTTGGACAGGTTAAGTGTTCAACATACACCATTATTCTTCCTCGGTGATATAGGAAAGCTTACCTCTTAAGCCTACTTTGAGAGGGATCATTGGCTAGCTGACAGTCTCTCGCAAAATGAATATTTTTGTGTTAAGGAAAGCTATGACATTTTAGTGGAGAATTATTCACCTGCATTTTTGGCTCACTGGAGGATTAACTGTATAGTACATGTATCAAAATGTTGTTCAATTACTTACCACATGAAACCACATAATGCAGAGTTTTAGGCTAACAAACATTTTTCAGTGTTACGGGTCCTACTAATTATCACAAACAACCACAAATAACTATGAAAAGGTACCCCAAACAACCAAACACAAACAGGGTACCACAAACAACTCCAAACGACCCCAATCAACCACCAACGACCCCATACAACCACAAATGGATACCCAAAACGGGTACCCCCAAACAACCCCATACAATCCCAACCAAGTACAAATGGGTACCCCAAATGACTACAAATGGATACCATAAACAACCACAAATAATAAGTACTCCAAACAACCACAAACATGCACAAATATCCACAAACCATCGCAAAAATATTCCCAAACAACACCAAACCTCCCCATACAACCCCAACCAACTACAAACTGGTACCCTAATCAACCACAAACAGGTTCCCAAACAACCCCAAACAATGATTAGCATCCAGCTGCAGATTATGCACGCTGAGGCCACCTCAAAACATTCGCTTGCGTCTCAGACTGTATTTTTTTGTCTCAGTTGGTACAGTATGTGCTCTAACGCCCTAGACTAATCTGTCACTAGCTCTGGTCCAGGGCATAGGTAGTAGCTAGGCAGCTCTGGTCCATTCTAGCTCTGGTCCAGGGCATAGCTAGTAGCTCTGGTCCAGGGCGTAGCTAAATTAGTGCAGACCAGAACTGGCTAGCTAGTAGCTACGCCCTGGACCAAAGCTAGTGACAGATTATAGCCCTGGTCCAGGGTGTTAGAGCACTACACACCACTGAGACACAAAAATACAATCTGAGATGCAAGCGCATGCACTTTAAGGTTTGCAGACTAGGTGGCCTCAGCGCACATCATCTGCAGCTGGATGCTTCTTGTTGTTAGGGGTACTTTTGCGTACCTGTTAGGAGAACCTTTTTGTGGTTGTTTGGGTTTACCCTGTTTGTGTTTGTTTGGGGTTGTTGTAGATACCTGTTAGGAGAACCTGTTTGGGGTTGTGGGTACCTGTTAGGAGAACCTGTTTGGGGTTGTTGTGGGTACCTGTTAGGAGAACCTGTTTGGGGTTGTTGTGGGTACCTGTTAGGAGAACCTGTTTGGGGTTGTTGTGGGTACCTGTTAGGAGAACCTGTTTGGGGTTGTTGTGGGTACCTGTTAGGAGAACCTGTTTGGGGTTGTTGTGGGTACCTGTTAGGGGAACCTGTTTGGGGTGATTAGTAGGACCCCACCCAATGTACCTGTACTGTAAACTGTTGCTCAAGGGCATGGGGAGGTGTACCCCTCTCTGTAGGCTTAATTTGCAGACAATAACTACAAATTGTTAAACAGAGAGCAGGTATATCTGCGTAACACTACATTTCATGGGTAATATCATTGAAGGCTAGAGTTGTCGAATTCCTAGTGGTCAGAACTTTCAACATGTGTCTCAATTTGAGTTGGAGGCCCCATTTATTTGTATTTTCTTTTTGGGGTTTGTTTCAGATAATCTACTATTTTGGCTTTCAGCGTGTAACCACCAGGCATCCACACCCTATCTTCAATTGTCTGCTTCGTAACACTTAGTATCAATCTATGTAGGCGAGATGCCATGCAGAGACTTATAGTTAATGGAGATGACATCAGAGGAGATTCGAGGCGATGAATAAGTCATTCTTGGTCTCATTTCAAACATGAAAGATTCATACCACCAATTTAGATGACAGTATTAATTTAACATGACACTGCATTAATGGTCGATTTCAGTTTCACAGAACTCATTTAAATGGATTGGAGTCCCTTAATTTGATGAGATGTGATGGCTGAGAGCTGTAATGTCTCTCTTTCTACTCTCTCTTTTCCTCTCTCCCTTTGGCGTGTTTAATGCAAGCAGGCGTCCCAAAATGGGATGTCTGCTGGGGGCTAGACCCGCTGTGTGTGAGAGAGTGTGAGAGAGTGTGAGAGAGTGAGTGAGTGAGTGTCTGAAAATGAAGATACTGCGGTATTCCACACCCAACCACTCAACTGTGAAACACACATCCATTTTTCTAGACCTTCCTGGCAACAGTTGCCATTCAAACACGGGTTAGACCACCAGGATCTGATTTGTCACATTCCATACTTGTAGTGAGTGAAGCGTACATGAATGTATTAGCAGTCCTCTGTGTGCCGGCAGCTCTCCTCAGCATGTCTCCCAGCATTGACTAAGTAGTTGTTAAAACCTTTTTACTTTTCATGTAGCACCTCAAATCAATTGTTATTATGCAGGCCCAATCATGCTTTGCTATATAGCCCATTAATGCTTGCCTGGTCTGGCTTAGCTACCATTGTCAGTTCTGCCTATTCCTATTAGGTTTTGTTAGTCTAATGACGAGCTGAAGCCAGTCTGGCCAAGCTAGTACAGTCCCAGGAATTAAGTCCCCCATGTTACACTGTGCTGGTCAGTGGAGGTTATCCCAGTCTGGGGGTTATCCCAGTCAGGCTAAGTTAGTTGGCGGCAATGACACCCTCAGGCCTGTGGTTAATCTTCAAACATACTACCCCAACAGCAAGTAGCTAGGCTACTTAGCAACCATGACACTCTTAGTCCTGTGGTTCATCCTTAGCCATGCTAACCCAGTAGCAGGTAGCTGACAGTGGCCTGATAATGACTCTCTGCGCCCCTGGTGATGGATGGCATGCTCGGACGCGCTCCCTCTCATCCTGACAGGCCCCGGCTGGCTGATTTATTAATGACAATAATTAGGCGTAAACCTCTCTACAACCAAACCAGAGTGATTAGTGCCTTTAATGATGGAGGGGAGTGGTGTGGGGAACCTGATTAATGCTCACCGCCCTGACCTTTTGCATTCTGCCTTTGCAGAGAGAGAGAGGAGGAGGAGGATGAGAGGAAGAGGAGGAGAGCACTGAAGACGTCTGCTTACAAGTAAGGTGTATTCCTTGTCAATGCCTTCAGTTGTAAACTGAGAGGTTATTGTACGTCCCTTCCAACCACATCACTCAATTCTGTGGGATTTTTGTGATACTTTATTTTTCTTCATTAGTACTGTACAATGTAGTTTGACACGTTTACGTTTCCATTTTTAACTGAACGTTCTTGTTTAATTAAAGGGGCAAACTGTGATTGCTACATACATTTTTGGACTTTTAAATTCATGATATAAATCCAGTGATTCTTGAAGAATATAACTTATACATGCCTCATGAGCTTAGTTCAACCATGTTACCCCATCAGAACCAAAAATAGAAGATTGTTTTATTTCTTTGATTTGCAAACAATATAATTGTAAACACACACGGTATAGCCTCAAAACATGGTTAAAACTTTCATTTGGATCTCATAGATGGTCAGTCCTTGCATCCATAGCTCTGTTTCTGAATTTGAGAGTGGCTACATTTCTCTAGCCCCATCCTCCAGCTATTTACCAAATCAGTGGCGGGGTGGTGGCTTTGTTATCATTTGAGGTGCAGATTGCCCCTTTAAGTAGCTGACAGATCTCCCAACTCAAAGAATTATGAATCGAATTGAGGAGGAGTTGAACAAGAACTGAAGTTGAGATACAGTGCTTGGAGTGTCAATGGGTGAAGAGCCAAACATTAAACCGAGACACGGTTCAATTACGCAAGTCAATCACAATGTTCACAAGTTAGAAAAGACAAGCAATGCCACGAGCTCCAGTAAAACAGAAGCTTGGTCGAACCAAATCACTTGTGCATTAACTGGGCACATGCACTCCTTTCTGATAATAAAAAAAAGAAGCATCCAGTAGGCTGACTGACTGCAATGAATGAAAAAAAAGAATCTTTATTTGGGTCAGGCTTGAGTTGGAGAAGCTGGCAGCTAATGACCTACAGGAAATGGAGATCAAAGTGAAGAGGACTATGGGCGGCCATCTTATGGTGCTGATGTGCTTCAGATCAGCATTGACTTTATCAGTGTACTTCATCTGTGGGATAAAGCTGTTCACTAATCACAACACTATCTATGGTTGTTGGATTTGACATTAGCCAGAAATGGAACTGGTGTGGTTTATGAAGAGTGACAGATTTGTCATAGTTTAGAAGCTGAAATACGGATACAGTAATGTTGTGCTAGTGTAAAATTAGGTCAATGTAGACAAGTACTTGTCTTGTCATGACAAGCTTTGGCTCGAATGAAACTGATGTATTTCACACAAACATGAGGTTTTACCCCTGGTTATGACTTATTTAATATCCACTCAAATATGACTAAATCATGTTCTTTGACTGTCTCTCCACATCTGGGGTTATTGTTTTCTGTGTCTGAAAATCAGGAGTAGACTAACATGCAACCTTACCCCATGTGGTGGTGTGGCAACTCAAAAGGTCTTTGATATGGGTGTCACATGATGGCAGAGAGCATCATTCAAGTGGGTAGAATTTTTTTTTTTTAATCAAATCAAATTGTATTTGCCACATGTGCCGAATACAACTTTTCACCTTACAGTGAAATGCTTACTTACAAGCCCTTAACCAACAATGCCGTTTTAAGAAAAGTAAGTGTTAAGAAAGTATTTACTAAAATAAACTGAAGTAAAAAAAAACGTATACAAAAAATGAAAGAAGAAAATAGAAAAATAACAAATAATTAAAGAGCAACAATAAAATAACAGTGATGCTTTATTCAGGGGGTACCGGTACAGAGTCAATGTGTGGGGGCACAGGTTAGTCGATGTAATTGAGGTGATATGTACATATACAGTGGGGGAAAAAAGTATTTAGTCAGCCACCAATTGTGCAAGTTCTCCCACTTAAAAAGATGAGAGAGGCCTGTAATTTTCATCATAGGTACACTTCAACTATGACAGACAAAATGAGAAAAAAAATCGAGAAAATCACATTGTAGGATTTTTAATGAATTTATTTGCAAATTATGGTGGAAAATAAGTATTTGGTCAATAACAAAAGTTTATCTCAATAGTTTGTTATATACCCTTTGTTGGCAATGACCAAAGGTCAAACGTTTTCTGTAAGTCTTCAAAAGGTTTTCACACACTGTTGCTGGTATTTTGGCCCATTCCTCCATGCAGATCTCCTCTAGAGCAGTGATGTTTTGGGGCTGTTGCTGGGCAACACGGACTTTCAACTCCCTCCAAAGATTTTATATGGGGTTGAGATCTGGAGACTGGCTAGGTCACTCCAGGACCTTGAAATGCTTCTTACGAAGCCACTCCTTCGTTGCCCGGGCGGTGTGTTTGGGATCATTGTCATGCTGAAAGACCCAGCCACGTTTCATCTTCAATGCCCTTGCTGATGGAAGGAGGTTTTCACTCAAAATCTCACGATACATGGCCCCATTCATTCTTTCCTTTACACGGATCCGTCGTCCTGGTCCCTTTGCAGAAAAACAGCCCCAAAGCATGATGTTTCCACCCCCATGTTTCACAGTAAGTATGGTGTTCTTTGGATGCAACTCAGCATTCTTTGTCTTCCAAACACGACGAGTTGAGTTTTTACCAAAAAGTTATATTTTGGTTTCATCTGACCATATGACATTCTCCCAATCTTCTTCTGGATCATCCAAATGCTCTCTAGCAAACTTCAGACGGGCCTGGACACTGGCAGGGGGACACGTCTGGCACTGCAGCATTTGAGTCCCTGGCGGCGTAGTGTGTTACTGATGGTAGGCTTTGTTACTTTGGTCCCAGCTCTCTGCAGGTCATTCACTAGGTCACCCCGTGTGGTTCTTGTGATCATTTTGACCCCACGAGGTCAGATCTTGCGTGGAGTCCCAGATCGAGGGAGATTATCAGTGGTCTTGTATGTCTTCCATTTCTTAATAATTGCTCCCACAGTTGATTTCTTCAAACCAAGCTAATCAAATCAAATAAAATGTATTTGTCACATACACATGGTTAGCAGATGTTAATGCGAGTGTAGCGAAATGCTTGTGCTTCTAGTTCCGACAATGCAGTAATAACCAACAAGTAATCTAACTAACAATTCCAAAACTACTGTCTTATACACAGTGTAAGGGGATAAAGAATATGTACATAAAGATATATGAATGAGTGATGGTACAGAGCAGCATAGGCAAGATACAGTGGATGGTATCGAATACAGTATATACATATGAGATGATTATGTAAACAAAGTGGCATAGTTAGTGGCTAGTGATGCATGTATTACATAAGGATGCAGTCGATGATATAGAGTACAGTATATACGTATGCATATGAGATGAATAATGTAGGGTATGTAACATTATATTAGGTAGCATTGTTTAAAGTGGCTAGTGATATATTTACATAATTTCCCATCAATTCCCATTATTAAAGTGGCTGGATTTGAGTCAGTGTCAGTGTGTTGGCAGCAGCCATTCAATGTTAGTGGTGGCTGTTTAACAGTCTGATGGCCTTGAGATAGAAGCTGTTTTTCAGTCTCTCGGTCCCAGCTTTGATGCACCTGTACTGACCTCGCCTTCTGGATGATAGCGGGGTGAACAGGCAGTGGCTCGGGTGGTTGTTGTCCTTGATGATCTTTATGGCCTTCCTGTAACATCGGGTGGTGTAGGTGTCCTGGAGGGCAGGTAGTTTGCCCGCGGTGATGCGTTGTGCAGACCTCACTACCCTCTGGAGAGCCTTACGGTTGTGGGCGGAGCAGTTGCCGTACCAGGCGGTGATACAGCCCGCCAGGATGCTCTCGATTGTGCATCTGTAGAAGTTTGTGAGTGCTTTTGGTGACAAGCCGAATTTCTTCAGCCTCCTTAGGTTGAAGAGGCGCTGCTGCGCCTTCTTCACGATGCTGTCTGTGTGAGTGGACCAATTCAGTTTGTCTGTGATGTGTATGCCGAGGAACTTAAAACTTACTACCCTCTCCACTACTGTTCCATCGATGTGGATAGGGGGGTGTTCCCTCTGCTGTTTCCTGAAGTCCACAATCATCTCCTTAGTTTTGTTGACGTTGAGTGTGAGGTTATTTTCCTGACACCACACTCCGAGGGCCCTCACCTCCTCCCTGTAGGCCGTCTCGTCGTTGTTGGTAATCAAGCCTACCACTGTTGTGTCGTCCGCAAACTTGATGATTGAGTTGGAGGCGTGCGTGGCCACGCAGTCGTGGGTGAACAGGGGAGTACAGGAGAGGGCTCAGAACGCACCCTTGTGGGGCCCCAGTGTTGAGGATCAGCGGGGTGGAGATGTTGTTGCCTACCCTCACCACCTGGGGGCGGCCTGTCAGGAAGTCCAGTACCCTAGTTGCACAGGGCGGGGTCGAGACCCAGGGTCTCGAGCTTGATGACGAGCTTGGAGGGTACTATGGTGTTGAATGTCGATGAACAGCATTCTCACATAGGTATTCCTCTTGTCCAGATGGGTTAGGGCAGTGTGCAGTGTGGTTGAGATTGCATCATCTGTGGAGCTATTTGGGCGGTAAGCAAATTGGAGTGGGTCTAGGGTGTCAGGTAGGGTGGAGGTGATATGGTCCTTGACTAGTCTCTCAAAGCACTTCATGATGACGGAAGTGAGTGCTACGGGGCGGTAGTCGTTTAGCTCAGTTACCTTGGCTTTCTTGGGAACAGGAACAATGGTGGCCCTCTTGAAGCATGTGGGAACAGTAGACTGGTATAGGGATTGATTGAATATGTCCGTAAACACACCGGCCAGCTGGTCTGCGCATGCTCTGAGGGCGCGGCTGGGGATGCCGTCTGGGCCTGCAGCCTTGCGAGGGTTAACACGTTTAAATGTTTTACTCACCTCGGCTGCAGTGAAGGAGAGTCCGCATGTTTTCGTTGCAGGCCGTGTCAGTGGCACTGTATTGTCCTCAAAGCGGGCAAAAAGTTATTTAGTCTGCCTGGGAGCAAGACATCCTGGTCCGTGACTGGGCTGGTTTTCTTCTTGTAGTCCGTGATTGACTGTAGACCCTGCCACATACCTCTTGTGTCTGAGCCGTTGAATTGAGATTCTACTTTGTCTCTATACTGACGCTTAGCTTGTTTGATAGCCTTGCGGAGGGAATAGCTGCACTGTTTGTATTCGGTCATGTTACCAGTCACCTTGCCCTGATTAAAAGCAGTGGTTCGCGCTTTCAGTTTCACGCGAATGCTGCCATCAATCCACGGTTTCTGGTTAGGGAATGTTTTAATCGTTGCTATGGGAACGACATCTTCAACGCACATTCTAATGAACTCGCACACCGAATCAGCGTATTTGTCAATGTTGTTATCTGACGCAATACGAAACATATCCCAGTCCACGTGATGGAAGCAGTCTTGGAGTGTGGAATCAGTTTGGTCGGACCAGCGTTGGACAGACCTCAGCGTGGGAGCTTCTTCTTTTAGTTTCTGTCTGTAGGCAGGGATCAACAAAATGGAGTCGTGGTCGGCTTTTCCGAAAGGAGGGCGGGGCAGGGCCTTATATGCGTCGCGGAAGTTAGAGTAACAATGATCCAATGTTTTTCCAGCCCTGGTTGCGCAATCGATATGCTGATACAATTTAGGGAGTCTTGTTTTCAGATTAGCCTTGTTAAAATCCCCAGCTACACTGAATGCAGCCTCAGGATGTATAGATTCCAGTTTGCAAAGAGTCAAATAAAGTTCGTTCAGAGCCATCGATGTGTCTGCTTGGGGGGGAATATATACGGCTGTGATTATAATCGAAGAGAATTCTCTTGGTAGATAATGCGGTCGACATTTGATTGTGAGGAATTCTAAATCAGGTGAACAGAAGGATTTGAGTTCCTGTATGTTTCTTTGATCACACCACGTCTCGTTAGCCATAAGGCATACGCCCCCGCCCCTCTTCTTACCAGAAAGATGTTTGTTTCTGTCGGTGCGATGCGTGGAGAAACCCGCTGGCTGTACCGCCTCCGATAGCGTCTCTCCAGTGAGCCATGTTTCCATGAAGCAAAGAACGTTACAGTCTCTGATGTCCCTCTGGAATGCTACCCTTGCTCGGATTTCATCAACCTTGTTGTCAAGGAAACTGGACATTGGCGAGAAGAATGCTAGGGAGTGGTGCACGATGTGCCCGTCTCCGGAGTCTGACCAGAAGACCGCCTCGTTTCCCTCTTTTACGGAGTCGTTTTTTTTTGGGGGGGGGGGGGGGTCGCCGGCTGGGATCCATTCCATTGTCCTGGTTGAAAGGCAGAACACAGGATCCGCGTCGCGAAAATCATATTCTTGGTGGTACTGATGGTGAGTTGACGCTGATCTTATATTCAGTAGTTCTTCTCGGCTGTATGTAATGAAACCTAAGATGACCTGGGGTACTAATGTAAGAAATAACACGTAAAAAAACTAAAAACTGCATAGTTTCCTAGGAACGCGAAGCGAGGCGGCCATCTCTGTCGACGCCGGAAGCTGCTTACCTATTGCAGATTCAGTCTTCCCAGCCTGGTGTAGGTCTACAATTTTGTTTCTGGTGTCCTTTGACAGCTCTTTGGTCTTGGCCATAGTGGAGTTTGGAGTGTGACTGTTTGAGGTTGTGGACAGGTGTCTTTTATACTGATAACAAGTTCAAACAGGTGCCATTAATACAGGTAACGAGTGGAGGACAGAGGAGCTTCTTAAAGACGAAGTTACAGGTCTGTGAGAGCCAGAAATCTTGCTTGTTTGTTGGTGACCAAATACTTATTTTCCACCATAATTTGCAAATACATTCATTAAAAATCCTACAATGTGATTTTTTTGATTTTTTTTCTCATTTTGTCTGTCATAGTTGATGTGTACCTATGATGAAAATTTACAGGCCTCTCATCTTTTTAATTGGGAGAACTTGCACAGTAGGTAGAGGTAAAGGGACTATGCATTGATCATAAACAGTGTGTAGCAACAGTGTAAAAATGAGCGGGGGGGGTCAATGCAAATAGTCTGGGTTGCCATTTGATTAGCTGTTCAAGAGTCTTATGGCTTGGGGGTAGAAGTTGTTAAGAAGCCTTTTGGAGCTAGACTTGGTGCTCCAGTACCGCTTGCCGTGCGGTAGCAGAGAGAACCGTCTATGACTAAGGTGGCTGGAGTTTTTGACCATTTTTAGAGCCTTCCTCTTACACTTCCTGGCATAGAGGTCCTGGATGACAGGAAGCTTGGCCCCAGTGATATACTGGGCCATACACACTACCCTCTGTATTGCCTGGCAGTCAGAGGCCGAGCAGTTGCCATACCAGGCAGTGATGCTACCAGTCAGGATGCTCTCGATGGTGCAGCTGAATAACTGTTTGAGGATCTGAGAACCCATGCCAAATCTTTTCAGTCTCCTGAGGGGGAATAGGCATTGTCGTGCCCTTTTCACAACTGTCTTGGTGTGTTTGGACCATGATAGTTCGCTGGTGATGTGGTCATCAAGGAACTTGAAGCTCTCAACCTGTTCCACTACAGCCCCGTCAATGAGAATGGGGGTGTGCTTGGCCTTCTTTTTCCTGTAGTCCACGATCATCTTCTTTGTCTTGATCACATTGAGGGAGAGGTTGTTATCCTGGCACAAAACTGTCAGGTCTCTGACCTCCCTATAGGCTGTCTCATCGTTGTAGGTGATCAGGCCTACCACTGTTTCATCGTTGGCAAACATAATAATGTTGGAATCTTGCTTGGCCAGTCATGGGTGAACAGGGAGTACAGGAGGGGACTGAGCATACACCTGTGAGGGGCCCCCATGTTGAGGATCAGTGTGGCAGATGTGTTGTTACCTACTCTTACCATCTGGGGGAGGCCTGTCAGGAAGTCTAGGATCCAGTTGCAGATGGAGGTGTTTAGTCCCAGGGTCCTTAGCTTAGTGTTGAGCTTTAAATGCACTATGGTGTTTAACCTGTTGCTTCTACTCGGGACGCTTGCGTCCCAACTAGAGCTCTGGAAATGCAAATGCACTACGCTAAATGCTAATAGTATTAGTTAAAACTCAAAAGTTCATTAAAATACACATGCAGGGTATCGAATTAAAGCTACACTCGTTGTGAATCCAGGCAACAAGTCAGATTTTTAAAATGCTTTTCGGCGAAAGCATGAGAAGCTATTATCTGATAGCATGCAACACCCCAAAAGACCCACAGGGGACGTAAACAAAATAATTAGCATTTCGGCGTTACACAAACCGCACAATAAAATAGAAAACATTCATTACCTTTCACCATCTTCTTTGTTGGCACTCCTAGATGTCCCATAAACACTATTTGGGTCTTTATTTCGATTAAATCGGTCCATATAAAGCCTAGATATCGTTATATGTAGACTGTGTGATAAGCGAAAAAACATTGTTTCAAAACGTAACGTCATTTTTAAAATTCAAAAAGTCGACGATAAACTTTCACAAAACACTTCGAAATACGTTTGTAATGCAACTTTAGGTATTAGTAAACGTTAATAAGCGATAAAATTCATCAGGAGGCGATGTAAAGATCATTAGCTGTCCGTCTGGAAAAATGTCCGGCTAGAAACTCAACGAAAATATCCGGTCCTAGACCGGATTAGATCTGATGTCCTGCATGTGTTTGACCAAGAAAAACTCGAAGGGAAATGACAAGACTCTAGACACCGTGTGGAAGCTGTAGGTACTGCAACCTCAGTCAATTAATTGTGGTTCACCTTTATCAATGGGATCAAGTAGCGCATGGATATATTTTCCCATTTTCAGTGATCAGTTTTTCCTGTGCTTTTCGATGTAAATGCCGTTCTGGTAAAGCCACAGCAGTGATTTAACCAGTTTTTTAAACGTCTGAGTGTTTTCTATCCACACAGACTAAGCAAATGCATATACTATATTCCTGGCATGAGTAGCAGGGCGCTGAAATGTTGCGCGATTTTTAACAGAATGTTCAAAAAAGTAGAGGGTCGACTTAAGAGGTTAAAGAAAAAATCTTTGTCCAGTACGAGGTGAGTAATTCCTGTCCCGATATCCAGAAGCTCGATTCGGTCATAAGAGACGGCGGCAGAAACATTCTGTTCGAAATAAGACACACACAATAGCACAATAAGTTAGGAGCCTGTAAAACGGCAGCCATCTCCTCCAGCGCTATTCTGTCAGCTTCTGATCCCAGGATAATATCCCACTTCTATTACCAATGTAGAAAAGTAGTTAGTATCCCACTTCTGACACCAGTGTATCAGTGTTTAGTATCCCGCTTCTGACACCAACATAGCAAAATCTGTAGAATTCAAATTCTAACAATAATGTAAGAAATAGGTTAAATATATCCCACTTCTGACACCAGTGTAGCAAATATGGGAGTAGCTTGACTTAAACCAGCACACGTCAAAGCACAGCACACTTCTGTTATGTCAGGACACTGTAACAGTGTTAGCTGTGGTTGCTACAATACCAATATAATATAAAGTGGCAATTGTAGTGTGGTTTAAGTCGACTCACGCATCCAGTGAATTCTGCGTCACTGAATTGAATGACTCCCCTTCTCCTGAAATCTCCTAGTTTGTTTGCTCTCTCCAAAACATGAGTCTGATCAAAGACCCATAAAGTTGCTCAAAACAACATGATCTGCAGAAGTAGCAGAAACAGTTACCGGGACGACCCACAGCAAACAGCCTGCAGGCAAATATTACCCCAATCCTTCATCTTTAATGGAGGAAACACAAGGCTGCAAGGAGATTTCTACTCTGCTCTTCCGACGGTGCACAGCCACTCACACTGGACAAAAGCCAAATAACCTGTCTGTGAACGCAGAACACCTCGCCAACAGTCAATGAAATTGCAGGGCGCAAAATTCAATCAACAGAAATCTCATAAATCAAATTTCTTAAACATACAAGTATTAAGCACCATTTTAAAGATACAATTCTTGTTAATCCAGCCACAGTGTCTGATTTCAAAAAGGCTTTACAGCGAAAGCTACACAAACAATTATGTTAGGTCACCACCAAGTCACAGAAAAACACAGCGATTTTTCCAGCCAAAGAGAGTTGTCACAAAAAGCAGAAATATAGAAGAAATGAACCACTAACCTTTGATGATCTTCATCAGATGACACACATAGGACTTCATGTTACACAATACATGTATGTTTTGTTCGATAAAGTGAATATTTATATCCACATATCCATATCATAATAAACATTGATATTAGATACAACTATTATACATGGAACTTTAGATAAACTTCTCCTTAATGCAACCGCTGTGTCAGCTTTTTTTTTAACGTTACGGAAAAAGCATAATCTGAGTACGGCGCTCAGATGACAAATCAAGCCAAACAGATATCCGCCATGTTGGAGTCAACATTAGTCAGAAATAGCATTATAAATATTTACTTACCTTTCTTCATCAGAATGCACTCCCAGGAATCCCAGTTCCACAATAAATGTTTGATTTGTTCAATAAAGTTCATCATTTATGTCCAAACACCTCCTTTTGTTCGCGCGTTTAGTAAACAAATCGAAACTCACGAGGTGCGGGCAATTCTAGCAGGCAATGTCGGACGAAAATTCAGAAAAGTTATATTACTGGTCGTAGAAACATATCAAACGGTGTATAGAATCAATCTTTAGGATGTTTTTATCATTAATGTTCAATAATGTCCCAACCGGAGAATTCCATTGTCTTGTAGAAAAGCAATGGAACGAGAGGTAACTTTCTCATGATCACGCATCACGAGCCTGTGGCTCTCTGCCAGACCTCTGACTCATTCCCTTCTCATTCAGCCCCCCTTCATAGTAGAAGCATCAAACAACGTTTTAAAGACTGTTGACATCTAGTGGAAGCCTTAGGAAGTGCAAGATTACCAATATCCCACTGTATCTTGAGTTGAAAAACTACAAGCCTCAGATTTCCCACTTCCTGTTTTGATTTTTTTCTCTGGTTTTTGCCAGCCATATGAGTTCTGTTATAATCACAGACATCATTCAAACAGTTTTAAAAACTTCAGAGTGTTTTCTATCCAATACTAAAAATATGCATATATTAGCATCTGGGACTGAGTAGGAGGTAGTTTACTCTGGGCACGCTATTCATCCAAAAGTGAAAATGCTGCCCCCTAGCCCAAACAGGTTTTAATGAGAGTGTTCCTTTTCTCCTGCATCACGTGGGGAAGAGGACATGCACTCAACAGCCCAAATTATCCTCCCCACTCACTGTGTTTCTCTGCACTCCTTAAATTATTTATCAGGTCTTAAGATTCAGTGAAACATTGGTTTAATACGGACACACCACACGTAAACAGCCTCGTAGAGTCATTGAATTTCTAGTTTGTGTTGAGCTTTTTCTTATACTCTCTCTTTCCAACATAGGAGATGTTGGGTGTAGTGGAAGCCCTGACGACATCATACAACTCTTAAACTTTATTGTGAACTCTAAACCTGTGAATTTATAGTCTTTTCTCTCTCTCTTAATCTCAAATGTATTGTGATATCCCTACATCTTAAAAGCCCAAAGGATGTATGTCTCAACTCAAGCCTGCATTTGGTATCTCCCTTCTTTGCCCTGTTCAGATTAAACCATTCGTTCTGCATTGTCTGTAATGTGTGTGTGTGTCTGTGTGAGAAGCCTAGTCCTGACAGCAAAGGGCTACAGCTCACTAGCTTCTTCTCCCAGAGCAGTCGCCACTTAACTAGACCTATTTTGTTTGGCCGATCCTCTTCTACTTTAACATTTTATAATCCTCAAATGGAATCTAGTTAAAATGAAACATTTTTACTTTCGGCACTACCCGTCGCAGATGAGAGGGAATCTCCGTGTTAGACGATTATAATGTCACTCCCATGATCCTCGGCGCCCATTTTAATTGTAAATCATGGCCTCGTGATGCGTCAAAGGATGTCGGTAGTAGGCAATTAAATGGCAGATTATAATAGAACAAATTATTGCCTGTCAGACTTTGAACAACACAGTCGGTATTGGAATTACACTTAATCATCATGTGCATTAGAGGTATCATTGGAATCCTGCTTAAAGATGACCATGAAACTGACTGCATTATTAAAACCTCTTATTGTGATGGCCATTTATTTGGGGGTTACTGTTCAACAAGTAAAGTTTTCGTCAAACAGAATAATTCAAAGCCTGCATCATCCTAAATCTATCAAGCAAATAAATCAAATTGTGAAAAATTGCTAATTTTCCTTTGCTTGGGAAATACTTAAATTTGCAAAATTTTCCAGAGTATTTTATAGGAGAGAAGGCGAATATTAAATAGTTTTAACCAACAAGGAGATCAGACCCTTTTTTGCATAATAAATGTATCCGTATAAACGAGGGTACATTCTCACTAGTAAAACTACTAATCTGTTTTAAATCAGACTTTAACTTTTGGCTTTGGAAGGGATCGTTTCATTTCTGCTCATTGGGACCGAAACAGATGCCACTTGCTCATCGTTTAAAAACCGAGAGGAGATACGATTGATAATGAAAAAGTGTCCCGCATTCACAAAATATGGTGTTATTTTAGGATAGGATAGGGTGATATTGTATATGTCATTTTGTAACGGCTTTTGTGAGGAGTTGATAAGACACTTGAGCAAGTGTATGAATGTTTGAGAAACATATGATAAAAAACTAAATACTATTTTGAATGCCTTGTCATACACTCATTTGACAGAAGATCACATACATGATTATGATAAGCTTTGTGGCATGCACTGTCTAAGACAGGTCTGTTTTCAAAAGAGCCCACCTGGCTGCAATACAAATAGGTCCTTTAATGTGTCTAATTCAGCTTCTTATTATTCAATTGGAGCAAATGCGATTGAGCTATTAGATTTGTTATTCTTAACTTAAGCAATAAGACACGAGGGGGCGTGGTATATGGCCAATATACCACGGCTAAAGGCTGTGCTTACGCACAACGCAATGTGGAGTGCCTGGACACAGCCCTTAGCCGTGGTATATTGGCCATAAATCACACATCCCCGAGATGCCTTATTGCGATTATCAACTGGTCATCAACTTAATTAGAGCAGTAAAAATAAATGTTTTGTCATACCCGTGACATATGTTCCTGATATACCTCGGCTGTCAGCCAATCAGCATTCAGGGCTCGAACCACCCAGTTTATCATTTAAAATGAACACACTGTCACTTAAATTAGGTAGAGGAAAAGGTTAACTGTATCTTTATGCTCTGGAGCAGTACATTGAGCTCTTATTTCACTTGGACAATTTGATGTAGTTGAGGCATTCATCGTAAGTCTTGGGAGAATGGAAGTAAAGTGGACCTTGTATTAATTAATGCTCTCGTAACTGCTCCAACATATCAGTTTTCTTGCGTGCATCCATGATATTCAACTGCTTGACACCCCAATAAGTCACGGCTCCTGGTGCTCTTATCTTCGTCCCCCCCTATGATGCGAATAAAATAGGTTACCTTACACGCTGATAAAACAGTTGCTGTTACAATGAAACATTGTCTGTTAAAGACCATCTCACTGTACGATTCTTCCAGGGCCAAATGTTGCAAGCTTGGAATGGAATGCAGATTTAGTTTTGAGGGAATTAACTGTTTCTCTCATACCCATATTCAGAAGAGAGTATTCATAGCAAGTGTTTCCAAACTTTCGTCAAACTCTTGTTACCAAACTTTCATCTAACTCTGAACTGAACCGGGGACATTTTTCAAACCTACTCTATTTTCCTTCCTAAAAGCCGGCATGGACACCCTAGAAGACTTTCCTTCAGAATTGGAACACCTTTTGTTTCTCCTCTGCTGCCTCTACAGGTACTCAGCCGCCAATCACCATCTTCCAGACACTTCATTAGCCACAAAAGCACCTCTCACACGGGACACGTACTGTACGAGGCACAGGCTAACTACTGTTGTCTCGGAGAATCAGCTAAGCTCACTGATTGTAATTGCATGTTAGCTGTAGGGCGTGATTTGCATGTGATGACAAAGGGCAGTTCAGGATGATGATGATTTATTTCAAGGTTTTTAAAAAGCCATGCCATGATGGAAAGAGAACTCTAGCCAAACGTTAATAACCCCTGAAAGTGTGCTACACCGTCTGTAATTACAGTCTAAATCTGTTCATTGTAATCAGTAATGATAAAGTCAATAATATGTTCCTGTGCTTGTTTGACTTTAGCTTGTATGGTTATTTAGTCCATAGTACGGCCATAATTATGTCTCAATTATGCAAACCCATGAAAACCATTTCATTTTTAATGTGGACTGTTGTGCTTAATTGCTATGTTCCCTGGTATAAGGAATAGGTCAGTGGTTCCCAAACTTTTTTTTTGTGTCGAGACCACTTTTGTTATAGACATTTTACCAGGGACCCTCTCATAATATCAGAACACAACTCCTACTGTATAGCGCAATAAAAATAGCACTACACAAGCCCCCGTCCTGGCATCAGAAGGAACATTTTGCCGTTTTAAAGCTAATGTCAGGCAATTCTATACATTTTGCCTTGGGGCAGAGAGAACATTTTGCAGTTTTAAAGCAATTGTTTTTGCAATTCTACACATTTTGCCAAGGGGAAGGGATTTTGTGTTGTTGTACAGTTGTATAAATTACAGTACAGTGGATTTATGTTCAAAACAACAAAGTTTGGGGGAATACAAGAAGAGTTGAGTTGGGGGGAAAAAAAGTAGAATTGATGGAGTACTGAAGATACCAATATCCCGTTGAGCCTCCCAGGCCCATGTGCATCTAAGGGAACATAAATGATGATTCATAATATTACATTGTATTGTATTGAACCACCTTAACTTTTTTCCACAGATCCCTGGTCAAAAATGTGATGCTAGCAAGAAACAATTAAATGTAAAAAACAAAATGTAATGAATCAATTGTGTGGACACCTTGCAGTACCTCCACGGACGCCACTTTGGGAACCACTGGTATAGGTCATGAAGCTTTCTACGTTAAGCACATTGCCCCTTCACTTTTTATCACGTTGCTTCAAATCTCTCTCTGTAACACTACAGTATGTGTTCTGAATGATGGGGCACCGTGACAATGCCGTGTTTTACGCGTGCCATTACAATATGCATGATGTATTTAAAGTAATGGGGTGTGCCACTCTTTGTGATGTCTGAATGACTTCGCTCTTAACACACCGGTGACTCCAGTGTGATTGTTCCCTCTCTGTCAAAACGAATGGTTCAACTGCCTGGTTACCTGGATGTCCCCTTCTAAGTTACTCTTAACTTCTACCTGGTACAGCCAGAAGAGGATGGGTCTTCCCTCTGAGTCTGGTTCCTCTCAACGTTTCTTCTTCTAGAGTTATTTATGGGAGGACACAATCCCTTGGTCAGAAGACACATTTCCGTTGTTCGCTGTAACACATAGAATAGAATGTAACTTTATTTTCCGTCTCTTAGTGTTCCTAGATAAACTTTTCGGTTTGGGATTGGGCCGCAGGGTTAATTTACAGTCTAAATATCTTTGTGTTTTGTAGTATTTTAATCTGTATCCTTTTAACTGAGTTACTGCATTTCAAAGAATGTGAAAGCAAGGCATGAAGGAAGTTGATACTTTAATTGATTTATATTCCGGTAACTTTTGGATCATGGAGGTGACTAATACGCACACCAAATGACTCTTACTTTAAACGCAGTGAAAACAACATTTTGGTTTATTGGCCGTGTTTTCAACAAATTCTTCAGTTTCCCAACTCTGGACTTTGAAGTTCAAGTTTCCTCTCTACATCTGTAGCACCACCACTCCATGACTCTTTTCCTCTCTTTAAGTATGTGTTGCTTACTATTAGTTCTGGAATATCCCAGTAATTTTCCATAAGCACCAAAAGCTTCTTTCTCTCAAATTTTGTCCTCAAATTTGAGCGAAATCCCTGTTAGTGAACATTTTTCCTTTGCCAAGATAATCCATCCACCTGACAGGTGTGACTTATCAAGACTCTGATTAAACAGCTTGATCATTACACAGGTTCACCTTGTGCTGGGAACAATAAAAGGCCACTGTAAAATGCGCAGTTTTGTCACAGAACACAATGCCACAGATGTCTCAAGTTTTGAGGGGCGCATTCAATTTGCATACTGAAGGCAGGAATGTCCATCAGAGCTGTTGCCAGAGAATTGTATATTCATTTCTATACCATAAGACGCCTCCAACATCATTTTAGAGAATTTGGCAGTGTGTCCAACCGGCCTATGCCCTCCCACACCCACCCATGCCCGCTCTCCTGCCCAGTCAGGTTAAGTCCATAGATTAGGCCCTAATAAATTCATTTCAATTGACTAATTTCCTTATATGAACCGTAACTCACTCAAATCTTTGAAATGGTTGCATTTTGTGTTTATATTTTTCTTCAGTGTATATATACATTGAGTGTACACATTTTAGGAACACCTTCCTAATAATAAGTTGCACCCCCTTTTGCCAGCCTCAATTCATTGGGGCATGGACTATGCAAGGTGTCACAGGGATGCTGGCCCATGTTGACTCCAATGCTTCTCACAGATGTGTCAAGTTGGCTGAATGTCCTTTGGGAGGTGGAACATTCTTGATACACATGGGAAACTGTGTGAAAAAACCCAGCTGCGTTGCAGTTCTCGATACACTCGAACCGGTGCACCTGGCACCTACCACCATACGCCGTTCAAAGGCACTTAAATCTTTTGTCTTAGCCGTTCACCCTCTGAATGGCACAAATACACAGTCCATGTCTCAATTCTCTCAAGGCTTGAAAATCATTCATTAACATCTCTCCTCTCCTCCCCTTCATCTACACTAACTTGAAGTGGAATTAACAACTAATAGCAAGAAGGGATCCTAACGTTCACCTGGTCAGTGTACAGTACCAGTACAATCACCAGTAAAGCAGCCCATACCATCACACCTCCTCTTCCATGCTTCATGGTGAGAACCACAAATCCGGGGATCATCCATTCGCCTAGGCTGCGTCTCCCAAAGACACGGCGGTTGGAACCAAAAATCTCAAATTTTAACTCATTAGACCAAAGGACTGATTTCCACCGGTCTAAAGTCCATTGCTCGTGTTTCTTGGCCCAAGCAAGTCTCTTCTTCTTATGGGTGTCCTTTAGTAGTGGTTTCTTTGCAGCAATTTGACCATGAATGGCTGACTCACGCAGTCTCCTCTGAAAAGTTGATGTTACGATGTGTCTGTTTACTTGAACTTATTGGGCTGCAATCTGGAATGAGTAAATGTGTCCAATGAGTAAATGTGACTGGTACTGTTTGTCATTGAAAGACCGGGTGTTCCTAATGTTTTGTACAGTCAGTGTACTTTTGAGTTTTTACTCATGTCTGCATTAACTCGTTAATTTAGTGTTATCTGTGTAAAATGTGTTAAACGCTTGTTACAAGTGCTAACAGTGTCAAAGTGTACCTAGCGGTACCTTTTTTCTCTAGCACTTCCTGGAGCGAGTAGTAGCTGTGCCCGAAAAAGAACAGGCCTCAGCCAGTAGAAGAGAAGAGGCAGTTGAACACTCACATTTTTTATTTTTTACCTTTATTTTACTAGGCAAGTCAGTTAAGAACAAATTCTTATTTTCAATGATGGCCTAGGAACAGTGGGTTAACTGCCTGTTCAGGGGCAGAACGACAGATTTGTACCTTGTCAGCTCGGGGATTCGAACTTGCAACCTTTCGGTTCCTAGTCCAACGCTCTAACCACTAGGCTACCCTGCCGCCGCATACGTGCTAACGATAAATCGCTACAGCCGCATCGGTCATATAGTGTGAGGAATCCCCACCCCTCTGAATAATATAAGTAGTGGTTTGACTTGCTTGGAGACAGTTCCCCAAAAAACATCTGTTTCTTTTCAATGGGGGGGGGGGGGGGGGGGTTTGTAGAGAGACAAATAAACTGTCTGTCGCGTGCATACATCCTCATATCAACTTTCCTTTGCTCGTGGGACAGGTTGAAATTATGGAGGGAAGAGTGGGAGGGGTGGGGAAAGACGAAGGCCCTTGTAGCTCAATCGCCATTGTGCGGAATCATTCAGAGCTTATGTTCGCCTAGCACCCGGGCACAATGACTCCTATCGTGCACCCTTATCTGCGCCTTCTTGAATTACTTTACCGTCTTGATCGACCTGAGATGCATCGTTTAAATGCAAGTTATGATTAAAAGCCTGTTACTGTCAACCCCTCAGAGAACAAATAACAAATACCCCCTGTTTTTGCGGTGAAAAAAGGAAAAGATGACAGCTTAAAAAATATATGAAATTACACAGTGGGGCCAGGAAAGAGCGACGGAATTTATTGAGCTGAAATGTGTTGTGGGGAGATTTAGGAAGTGAACCCCGAGGGGGGTGGATGAAGTTAATGACTGATTAACAACAGCAATTATAAGATGAGGGGAAGGTATGTAATTAAAATTTCACCGCTCGCCTGTCAAGTGCGTATGTCAGCCCATTGTGCAGCCTTGTTAAAAAAACAGGAAAAAGAAACCGCCACTTACTTCCAGGGCTTGGCTGAGAGGATCGAGTGGGAGTGATGGGAGTGTGGGTGAACGCTCGCGCGCAGACACGGAGCTCTTGAAGGCTGTAACTCAACATTTTAACAGATGCACCCTTCGTTAGAAGTTCACAGGCATTCTTTTTGTGTTGACAGTCCTTGGCACAGGATATTTGGCAGTCAGGGAATCATTTGACTTAATTAATAGGATGCATATTTTAAGGAGGAATACACTATTCAAGCTCAGCAAAGTGGAAAGAGCGAAAGATTTAGTGGGATGGAAAGGTGGAGGGACTTAATTTGTGCGTTCAATTCTCCACTTGAGAGAGACTTCCACAGTGCCAGTAAGGGACATGAGATCTAAAGAGAGTCCGAGTTAAATAAAAACAAAAGACAACGGCGGGGAGAGAGGTTATAACGTGTCTTTCAGGTGACATACACCCAATCGAATACCATGCTTGTCTTTTAACGCAGGCAACCATACATTTTACAGAAGGGGGAGGGTTTCAACGTTTAGCAATCTTTATACCAGCACACAGCAAGTGGTGAGGGCCTCTTTAGAATTCACAGAGGCCATTTAAGAAGGCTCACCACACAGAGGCCAAGCAAGCAGCCAGCACGCAGAGATGCAGACATACAGGCAAAGGATCTGCCAACAGTGGCTTAGTATCTGCTGGCAGTTTTTAATAGACTTCCTGCTGCTTGACAGGATTTCCTGGTGGCTTTGCAGGGGAGGATCATGGGATACCATGGAGGAAAGTGGGTGGGTTTCTGTGAGCTTGTAGTGGAATAATGGAATAATCCATGAGGTTTACTGTTCAAATGTGTGAAGGTGACACGTTCTGACATGAATGTAGTTTATAGGTGCAGTATTGAGTGTTAAGGAGAAGTTTTAAGGTAAGGTGGATGGACAAAGTTGTATTCTATTATATTCTAAGTGATTAGCAGTATTACGCTTTATTGCAGCAAGATTGAGCATCAGAAAGGCGTAAATTGAAAGATGTCCCGAGGTGACGGTGTCATTTTATGATTGGATTGTAGAGAGAAGCAGTATTAAAAAAGAGTTAAAATGGTGTTATATTCCTGCAATTGTATCCTCTACATAATTACTTTTCATGAAAACAATCAAATGTGTCTTTTTGGGGAGGGGGGGGGGTTAAATATGGTACAAAATCATTTATGGTTGTTGTCTTCTAATTCAAGCATTAAAGTTGACACCCACTTAACTCTAAAAGTCTAAGCCTTTGAAAGGGTGGGCGGGGGGTTTCTACTAACATATGACATTGTTTTAAGATGGTCATACCATGGATCATTTAGATATATGATTTGGAATTTTAGGACTCCTGTAGGAGTCAACCACAAAAAAGAATAAAACCATTATTTGATATAATCCTGAATTTGGCCTTCACTACTACAGCCCATTAGAAGAAGAAGAAATGATGGATTTAAATGTGTCTGTCCTGTATCTAGGAGATATAAGAAAGTTAATATATAAGAAATATTTTAGTTTTTTGGACACATATTTAACCCCCTTTTTTTTCCACAAAAATATCTCCAAATTCAGCTCCATTCACCTCGAATCAAACCAAAAATGTGTCAAAATAAATTCAGCAATTGCATCCTTCTCTCTCTCTCATCCCCTGCTTTTTTATCAAGCCCTTCTTTTTTCTTTCACAAGTGTTGCATGAGCGATTGCACTGTCATATCATTTGCTGTCGGCGATAACCCCTTTTGGGTTGCATCTGCATTTGATGAGAAACAAATATATGCATGTTTTTGCTGTACACACCCAGAGCAGTGGGTCTATAGCCTGGGGACAGTGATGCGGTGGTTGACCTTCCGAGTACTTAAGGTCATTGTGTGGGGAGAGGGGGGGTCAGATAGGCTAGTTGACAACATGGCCAATCCTGTCATTGTTTGCCACTGCGACAGAAACTAAATATGTTTGTGAGGGCAAGTGTCACCGCTGTACTCAAAATAATATATATAATGTAATTAAGCAATAAGATCCGAGGAGGTGTTGCGTTGTGCATTAGAAGAGCCCTTAGCCGTGGTATATTTGTCATATATTGCAAACCCCAGAGGTGCCTTATTGCTATTATAAACTGGTTACCATAATTAGAGCAGTAAAAATACATATTTTGTCATACCCGTGGTATACGGTCTGATATACCACGGCTGTCAGCCAATCAGCATTCAGGGCTCGAACCACTCAGTTTATAATAGAATATAATTCATATACAGTGGGGTCCGCAATTATTGCCACCCTTTATAAAGATAAAATAAATCATTCAAATACTGAGCTATATTGAATGCTACATTTTTTAAAAATTATTATTTTATACTAATAATAATACAATTGCTCAGACAAAGAGATTGTTTTGTCTCAAAAAGGAATTGGTCAAAATTTGACAGCCCTGTTTTCAATACCATTCAATAGCTCGCCTTGCGGGGATATCGGCACTGAGTCTCTTTCAAAAATGTTTTATGAGTTACAGAAAACATTGGGAGGGATCTTAGACCATTCCTCCATACGGAATCCTTCCAGATCCTTAATATCCTCCTTGATATCCTTCGACTGCCCTGTTTAATTCAAACCACAGGTTTTCAATGGGTTTCAAGCCCGGAGACTGAACTGTCCATTGCAAAATTTAGATTTTGTGGTTAATGAACCATTTCTTTGTGGATTTTGATGTGTGCTTGGGGTTATTGTTCTTGTTGGAAGATCCACTCGCGGCCAAGTTTCAGCCTCCTGGCAGAGGCAACCAGATTTTTGGCTTAATTGTCCTGGTACTGGGTAAAGTGCATGATGCTGTTGACCTTAACAAGAGACCCAGGACCAGTGGAAACAAAATAACCCCATAACATCAAAGATCCACCACCATATTATACAGTACGAATGGGGATATTTTCTGCTTTTGCATTTTCATTTCGACGCCAAACCCATCAAATCAAATCACATTTTATTTGTCACATGCACCGAATACAACAGGTATTACAGTGAAATGCTTACTTACAAGCCCTTAACCAACAAAAACAAAAGTACAGAAATAAAAGTAACAAATAATTAAAGAGCAGCAGTAAAATAACAATAGCGAGGATATATACCGGGTGTACCGGATATATACAGGGTGTACTGAGTCCAATGTGCGGGAGCACTGGTTAGTCAAGGAAATTGAGGTTATATGTACATGTAGGTAGAGTTATTAAAGTGACTATGCATAGATAATAACAGAGAGCAGCAGCATCAGTGTAAAAAGAGGGAGGGGGGGCAATGCAACGAGTCTGGGTAGTCATTTTATTAGATGTTCAGGAGTCTTATGTTTAGAAGTCTCTTGGTACCGCTTGCCATGCGGTAGCAGAGAGAACAGTCTATGACTAGGGTGGCTGGAGTCTTTGACCATTTTTTGTGCCTTCCTCTGACACCGCCTGGTATAGAGGTCCTGGATGGCAGGAAGCTTGGCCCCAGTGATGCACTGGGCCGTACGCACTACCCTCTGTAGTGCCTTGCGGTCGGAGGCCGAGCAGTTGCCATACCAGGAAGTGATGCAACCCATCAGGATGCTCTCGATGGTGCAGCTGTAGAACCTTTTGAGGATCTGAGGACCACTGGTATGCTTGGCCAAAGATATCTATTTTCATGTCATCCAACAAATGTAAATGCCTGGATTTTGCCTAACACTTGGCACTTGGATTGGAACTGGTGTTTTGGTCAGATTCCATGTATAATAATTATGATGGGACACAGAGTGCTGGTTTCAAGCGCAGGGCGCAGCAGGTGTTTATTTAGTAAAGGACCACAGGAGGAGGCAGGTGGCAGGGTCCAGGGACAGGCAGAAGGTCATACACAGGGAATCCAAACAGGTAACAGTACAGGCTGGGAAAAATAACGTAGTCCGGGAGATCAGGCAAGAGGTTGATGACAGGAAATCTGATAGCAAAAGAACAGGCAGGGAATAGGCAAAAAAAAAGTTGTTAGTGAGGATGGTCAAAAACTATGATACACAGGAGGACTAATACAGAAATGAACAGCGCTCTGAATAGAATGTGTACAAAAACAAATAATACCTCACAATGATGGGGTGCAAAGAACTGAACTTAGTAGTGTGAGTAAATGACGTACAGGTGTATGAACAGGCGATCAGAATTCAGGTGAATGGGATCTGGAGAAAGAGCTGCAATCAAGCGATCTATGTGTTTGAGAGTGTGAGCTGGAAAGTGGGTTGGAAAGTGAGCTGCGTTCAGGGGATCTATGTGTTTGAGAGTGTGAGTCGGAAACAGACGTTACAACATGAAAATAGAGCTCTTTGGCCATGGACCTTACTCCTCCTCCGTTGATAATACTAGCCCTTTCGCCATCCCTCTTCATCTTGATATACTTCAGTGGTGTTAGTGCCTTATGCATGCACACGATGCACACGCTGGACTCTACCCACACACACACACACACACACACACACTTACACATTACAAGTACACACAGGCACACATTCGCCACACACACAAACACACACACACACTTACACACTCATCACATATGCGGCTGCTACTGTCTATTATCTATCCTGTTGCCTAGTCACTTTACACCTACCTACATGTACATATCTACCTCAATTTCCTTGTGCCCCTGCACAATCGACTCGGTACTGGTACCCTGTGTATATAGCCAAGCTATCATTGCGTATGGTGTATTAATTCCTTGTGTTGCTATTTTTTTTCTATTATTATTATTTCATTTTTGATTGTATTCTTGATTGTTGGGAAGGGCCTGTAGTAAGTAAGCATTTCACTGTTAGTTTACACCTGTTGTTTACAAAGCATGTGAAGTTGAGCTCTGATACAACATGCCTTGATCAGGGTGGACCACCTGTCTCCTGGAGTACTACTGGTTGTGCAGGCTTTTGTTGTAGCCCAAGACCACATACAACAGAACGACTGCCGTCCTCTTGAATCAGAGTGTGCAGAGAAAATGGGGAAGCTGAATGTGACAGAGGCAAAGGGTATGGGCGAAGGACAAACAAGCCCCTAGGGCCATAGATGCGAGGAGACTATGATAAAGCTCAGATACAACCCTAAAAAGATTACTTTGTGTTATGCTAGCCAGACCGGAGAAGGGACACCTCTCTAACCCTGATAAACTGCCTCCTTGGTGATCACCCACTGACTCTTGAACAGTTTAGGAGTACAACAGATGAGAATTACGCTTGGAGTGAAGGAAGATCAACTGTAGTGTCTGGTTGTGTGTTGATTCCTTATCTATTTTAAAAGCCAATGGATAGAGATAGATGTTTAAATAGAAGCTAAGTCATGTTGCCTGATTGCGTGTGTTTTAGTTGTAAGCATGGCGAGGTCAAAATTGACTCACATGGATTAAAACCCTGTTGAAAATGTAGGCTAGGTCATAGTCCTTTCTTGGGATGTGTAGTTATGACTAAGAACATGGACCCCAACCCTTAATCCTCCTGCAGATACAAGTGTAGAGGACTGTATGAAAGCTACAATGAACTGGCCAGACTCAGTCATCAAGCCTCGGTGCAAATTGGACCTTGTGCATTAAAAATAGCATACTGCTGTAATTGTGTAGTTCTCCAATTCTAATTGAATGAGGTAATTATATGAGGTAATCTAAAATAAATAATATTGGGGGGGGGGGGGGGGGGGGTCATTACAAAAAAATTAAAGATATGTTGCTTTCTGTCTAATAGATATTCTTTAATGTAGTTCTGGACTGACTAGTTTATTTTTCTAAGCAATTTGGTAACACAAGAAGCTCTCAAACTTCAAACTTGCAATGAAAAGCAGAAATACTAACTTGCTAGCGCACAGTTTCACAGTTGTATTTGTGGCTTCTATACTAGCCAGCACATCTCAATTATGCCTTCTTCTTTCACACCTCCATTGGCCCTTGATACTCTCATAAGTCTACAATATGTTCAGTAGCTGAGGTGCTAACACGCCATAACACTTCAGTGGAACGTGGAGATATATTGCTCCCCCAAACCCAAGAGACTCCCACTCTTCCATGGGATAATTGGTCAAGCCTTGTCTTCCCTCCCCTTAATTGAGGCACAGTATTTGCACAAATTGTATGTTCTTTTGCCTCAAATAGTAAGGCAAAATAACATATTTAAGTTTCTTCTCCCTTTTTTTTATTTTAGAAAAAAGGAAAAGTTAAATAAATGATAAGGGGAAGGGAATTTTGATCTCCTTTGAAAGACATGCAATTATTTCCCAATTAAGGAAAGTTGTGGTGGACTTGATGATGTTGGATTTTATTTGGACGAATGTGCTCAGTAGATGGCGCCATTGACTTTTCAAGCAGCATGGAGAATATAAACATACACTACATCTCATTACAAAATCATGGGCATCAATATGGAGTTGGTCCCCCCTTTGCTGTTATAACAGCCTCTATTCTTCTGGGAAGGCTTTCCACTAGATGTTGTAACATGCAGGGAATTTCTTCCATTCAGCCACAGGCATTAGTGAGGTCGGGCACTGATGTTGGTCTATTCGTCCTGGCTCACAGTCGGCATTCCAATTCATCCCAAAGGTGTTCGATGGGGTTGGGGTCGGTCAAGTTTGATGCGGAAGAACTTGACTGTGCATGCCAGTCAAGTTCTTCCTCAACGATCTTGACAAACCATTTCTGTATGGACCTCGCTTTGTGCATGGGGGCATTGTCATGCTGAAACAGGAAAAGGCCTTCCCCAAACTGTTGCCACAAAGTTGGAAGCAATTCTGTGTTGGAATCACAGAATTGTATGCTGTAGCGTTAAGATATCCCTTCACTGGAACTAAGGGGCCTAGCCCGAGCCATGAAATATAGCCCCAGACCATTACTCCTCCTCCACCAAGCTTTACAGTTGGCACTATGCATTCAGGCAGGTAGCGTTCTCCTGGCATCTGCCAAACCCAGATTAGTCCGTCGGACTGGCAGATGGTAAAGCGTGATTTATCACTCCAGAGAACGCGTTTTCACTGCTCCCGAGTCCAATGGCGGAAAGCTATACACCCCTCCAGCTGACGCTTGGCATTGAGCATGGTGATCTTAGGCTTGTGTGCGGCTGCTTGGCCATGGAAACCCATTTCATGATACTCCCGAAGAACAGTTTTTGTGTTGACATTGCTTCTAGAGGCAGTTTGGAACTCTGTAGTGAGTATTGCAACCGAGGACAGACAAGGACAGACAATTTATATGCACTACTCGCTTCAGCACTCGGCAGCACCGTTCTGTGCGCTTGTGTGGCCTACCACTTTGTGGCTGACGTTTCCAATTCACAATAACAGCACTTACAGTTGACCGGGGCAGCTCTAGCAGGCCCGAAATTTGTTGAACTGACTTGTTGGAAGGTGGCATCCTATGATTTTGCCACATTGAAAGTCACTGAGCTCTTCAGTAAGGGCCATTCTACTACAATGTTTGTCTATCCAGATTGCATGGCTGTGTGCTCGATTGTATACACCTGTCAGTCCACTCATTTGAAGGGGTGTCCATATACCTTTGGCCAAGTAGTGTATGTACTGTACAACTTTCCCTTAGAGGGATTTCTGATTTGATAATACAGTTCTCATAGAACACACTGGATACTTGGAATAAACATACAACCATAAACAGCATACATCAGGTATTATTCATGTTTATTGTACAATTTGAGTTTCTGTCCTCAAATGTTATTTTCACTGTAGTTGTATACAGTTATCGCACGTCACACATTTATAAACATATTTAAGAGTGGTAAAAGCAGAAAGAACCTTGAGTTATATCATTCGAAAATATAGTAAAGGTGTTAATTTCACTATGCTGAAAAAGGAAAAACATAATTCAGTGGAAATTGTAAACGGCAAAGAAAACATGAATTAAGAGATGTGTAATTAGAATTTTGAGATAATTGCTGTCATTCCTGTTCCACTTCATGTAGTTTGAATGATTTTAATAGAATTGTATGCATAGAAAACAAAGTTTATTTGTTCTCTCTCAGTTCATCCATTTAAATCAATAAAAACTGAACTCCACCCTGATGAACACCATTGCACCAGAGTCCATCTCCTTCTTGCTTCTTGAACCAGGGAGAACCGGGAGAGGGGAAGCAATGGAGTCTCGAGTCCCTCCCGACACTACTTTGACTGGGCTGCTGCGGGGTCCCTGGAGGGGTGGTGGAGGTGGTCACGCACTTGCTTTCCCTGAGACACCTCCGCTGGTGTAGTACAGTGCTGATGTAGCCTACTGCCCACTAGCCGTCACAGAGTAGGAGAGAGGAGGACAGCCATGCCGAGAGGGCAATTACAATAAGGACAAAGACCACAGCATAATGAGTCCCCAATGCTAGTTTAATAAAGAGGAGTAGGGGGGTAATATTAGCAGGGCTGATAATGACGAGTGTGTACGTGTTGTATGGTTTCCTAGACCCTACCTTACAGGCTTGAGAGGTCTGGACTGTAGTTAAAGTGCCGATGGCTGTGTACGTTCCCCCTTCAAATGAATCCACCATTCAGTCAATGAAATAAATAAATGAAACACACGACCATGGGGTTTTACGGAAATCCCTTTTACCGTATGCATTTCACAGGATGACGCCAACATAGAGAGATACTGCTTCTCACAATTTGATATGTAGATGTCAATGTATTCTAAAATACAGATACTGTGATTTATCTAATAGATTTGGCAGAAACCTTGCGGTGCTGATTTTTTGTTATATATATATGTAATGTTTATGCTTGTTTTATTTGCATATTTTTGTTACCCACGGTCTTCACAAATGGTTGGATACAGACATTGATAATGTGAGTATAAGGATATTCTTAATTCACAATACTGAACATTATATACAAGCATAGCATCTGAACAGAAATATTCCTATTTGTGTATTAAACAAATGTTTAGTTAAATGTGCTTGGGAATAAGGGTCTGATTTCAAAAGGTGTATTCACACTATATTGGTAAAGAGAAGGAACAATGATTTTACACTCCAATGTTCACCTGCATCACTTGAAAGCAGCACAAACTCTTAAAAGGCCAACACAATATGTGTGGCGTGGATAGAGGTTTCTATGAATGTCTGTCTGTCTGTCTGTCTGTCTGTCTCGATCAGTTGAGAACGATTCCTGGCTGGATTTCCACAGTGTTCCAGTTATCTCCCAACGGATCCAGGAACTCCGGCCGCTCTCTCGTTCACTCTCGCTTTCTCTCTCGCTCTGTGGCTGAGATGAAGCCTTGGAGACACTGGCCAGATCAGATAACGTGCACACACACACACACACACACACACACACACACACACACACACACACACACACTACGAGAACATATTCAAATCAGTGTGTAGTGGATGAATAGTATCAGATAGACATGTTAACACTGATAACCCTGCAGACAAACAAACACAAAAAGCTGGCCTAGCAGAATATCAGGGACTTATTTTAGCAACATGCAAATAAGATGAACAAATTATTTAGTGATTATATTGTAAAGATAGAAAAACAGAAGCCTCAGTACTATTTCTATTTTTTAAACCATATTCGTGATATTAAAAACCAAATTGAATAACATTTTTTTTTAAATATATATATTTGCTGTAAAGTCATGAGAGGGTATTTATAGCACATTTGTCTGAAATTAATTATTAGTTGTTAACATTATTATTATTATTATTATCTTGAGTAAAAAAAACAAGTTTTAATACTGGTCGTAGCAGCGACATTTCAAAGCTTTACACATTTGAAAATCAGACTCGCGTTTGCCTAATTTCTTTAATCACAGATATTAAAACCTCCGAAGGAATCACACTCATAAATTATTCCTTGCAATCGCATAAACCTACCTCAGCAAGGGCTCGTCCCAGTATGACAGGAAGCTTTCCCCCCTCTTACTCTCTTTTGCTCCTTCTCTCTCAGATCAATGTGGGATTAAGGGTGATTACATGCACACCCTTTGGGACGCTTTATTCCAATGAATTAACCGAGTGAATGAGCAGCCGCACCGCCACAGAAGAGTATTTTGTACCAGGCCATATAAATGATGCATATTCCGTAGATATTAACCTCGCCTGATCATCTTTTTATCATTAGAATATTGAGAGGGGGGAGAAGGGATTATTAATTGCCCTCATTGTGTAGTTGTCTTCCCTAAACTGCTCTGGTACAGTATGTGGCCAATGAGAGCTATTAATTGGTGTTTTCTTTATTTGATGGTAGAACGATATTTCATGAAATACTGTATAAGCACTCAAATAAACGACATACACATCCTAACAATTTGTACTATATATATGATAACTTTTGATTACTATGATCCGATGTGTATATATGTCGTAGAATTGACTTGCATTTCTTACCCAGTGAAAGATTATTTCATGACGGTTTATTGTTCTTTCTTTTTTTTATATTAACGTTTACACAACAAAAGAAATTGGTGAAATGGCCTCTAAGGCCGTGTCTACAGACGGAGGACACATTTCCCCGATGTTGTTGACCAAAAACACTGGTAGATGTCAGCCTCTCTTTATTATGATATTTTGAGATTTGCCTGTATTTTTGTCATTGGAGAGCACATACATCGTGTCAACTCAAATGACGCAATGTGGCAAACGGGGAAACTGTTAGGTTTGGATGTCATAAGGTGAATGCACCAATTTGTAAGTCGCTCTGCATAAGAGCGTCTGCTAAACGACTTAAATGTAAATGTTGGGGAAGAGGAGGGCGATAACATTGGATGTGAGTGTGGGAAAGTGGGGGACAGTTTTTGCATCACAGAATAGAATCTCCTCAACCCCTATGATTGACGTTGTCATGCAGGAGTGTCACGATGACTAAAGTGTTGGGCTACAGTTCTAAGTCCTCTTTATTTAAATAGAGCAGGAGTGAAAGGTATTGCGGAGAGAGTGGGGGGAAAAAAGTAGTCCCCCTTTAGACTCAGGCATTGAAGAGAAACACACACACACACACACACACACACACGCACACCTTCTTCACACTATTTTTTGTCTGGACACCCTGGCAAAATGATGATGCTTTGAGGATGTAATTAGGCATTTCGTTCAAAGAGTATGACCGCAGATCCTTGAATTATTACCGTCGTTAAAATCGTACAAATATGGAAATATGATTGCCAGGAGCGCATAAATCAATGATCAGCATGCCCTGGAAATCCAATAAATATGAGCGGTTGGAATACTTACAAATGCTAATTGCATGCAAGGATTTGCATATGGCAGTATTTAAAAGCAATGTCCTTGCCGAAAGAGCCTTTATGGGTAGACAAAGAAGGGATTGTGATTAGACAGACACCCACTCGTGATTTTATCAAACCGACACCAGTCCAGTCACAATTACTGTAAACAGTAGCCTACTCAAGGGGTTGCTGCACATGACGTACTTAGTAAGAAATACAGAAAGTATCTTAGGGTGTTGCAAATAAGTCTATGTTCATTATCCAGTTTCCTCCGCCTGTCCTGTCTTTTTACAATGGGATAATTGAAGTGACTTTGAATAATGCGCTATGACCTCATAGTGATTACAGCTTATGAAACCAACCTTAATTGAGGTTATTGATTTATATAAAAAGGCATATGCTTTTTGCTTTGAACAAAACAGCTTCTCCTTTTGAAATGTGTTATTAATGCATGCATATTACACTGAGTCTACAAAACATTAAGAACACCTGCTCTTTCCATGATATAGACTTACCAGGTAAATCCAGCTGAAAGCAATGATCCCTTATTGATGTCACTTGTTAAATCCCCTTGAATCTGTGTTAAAGAAGGATTTTTAAACCTTGAGACAATTGAGAAATAGATTGTGTACTTGTAAGTGTAAGTGCCTTTGAACTACAAAGGTGCCGGGTTTTTCATGCTAAACAGTTTCAAATGTATATCTAGAATGGTCCACTACCCAAAGGACATCCAGCCAACTTGACACAACTGTGGGAAGCATCGGCGTCAACATGGGTCAGCATCCTTGTGGAAAGCTTTCGACACCTTGTAAAGCCCATGCCCCGACGAATTGAGGCTGTTCTTAATATTAGGAAGGTGTTCCTAATGTTTGGCCTACTCACTGTGTATATATATATATATATATATATATATATATATATATATACAATTGGGGTCCGACATGATTGACACCTTTGATAAAGATTACCTATAATGACTGTATTAAAATAAATAATGCAAATACTGAGCTATATTATATGCTAAAACATATTGGGAAATTGTATTATTTCATTGGAATACATTTTTCTTTTCTCAAAAGATAGGGTCAGAATGATTGCCAACCCTGTTTTGAATACCTTTGAATCCCTCAGCTTGCGAAAATAATGGCACTGAACCTTTTTATAAAACATTTTATGAGATTGGAGAACACATTGGGAGGGATCTTAGACCATTCCTCCATACAGGATCTTTCCAGATCCTTGATATCCTTCGTTTGTGCTGATGGACTGCCCTGTTTAATTCAAACCACAAACCACAAGTCCGGAGACAGCTGGCCATTGCAAAATGTTGATTTTGTGGCCAATTAACCATTTATTTGTGGATTTTGATGTGTGCTTGGGGTTATTGTTCTTGCTGGAAGATCCACTTGCGGCCAAGTTTCAGCCTCCTGGCAGAGGCAACCAGATTTTTGGCTTAAATGTTCTGGTACTGGGTAAAGTGCATGATGCTGTTGACCTTAACAAGAGACCCAGGACCAGTGGAAACAAAATAACCCCATAACATCAAAGATCCACCACCATATTTTACAGTAAGTATGGGGTTCATTTGTGCTTATGCTTCCTTATGTTGACACCAAACCCACCACTGGTGTGTGTGGTCAAAGAGCTCTATAAAATAAACATGTTTTTATTTGTTCAACAAAAACTCTTTCTCTGAACAATTGTATTAGTATAAAACAACATAATATCCTGTTCGTATTTTTTATTTTATACAGTTTTATTTGTTCATCTTTATCAAGGGTGACAATAATTCTGGATCTGACTGTTTATATGCAGTATATATATTTGACCATTTATTTTGTGTGACCGTGTCAAAAATGCAGCCATTTATTTAGTGTTGCCATGTCAGCACAAAAAAAGGATTATGGGTCAGATTTCTGCTACAACATATTGGGGGGGGGGGGGGGGGTTGCTTTCCATACATTACCCAATGTTTTCTGTTTTTAGTCCTCATGGGCTTTATCGTTCCACAGTCTTGCTGTTTGAGAGTTAGAACGAGCCGGGCGTTGACGGGACTTATCCTGAGGCTCCGTTTGTTTACGTGCGATTTTCTAGCATCACCAGCAGCACCTTGGGCCTCCGCTACAACAGTCATCGCCCCCTTTTCCCCAAGAAACAGGAGACACACACTAGCAAAACAGTGAAGATATGAGCGAGGTGTAATGATGAAGAGAATTGGTTGGGGCAGAGGGGTCGGGGTTGGAAAAGTGGGGTTCACAAAGAATCTCATACCCTACAACAGGGATCGTAGATAGATTCAGCCGCGGGCCAATTTATTTTGTGAGCAGATGGTTAGGGGGCCAAATCATTTGAAGACCTCAAGAAGCCCAAATGGATTTAATATTTGACTAAAACATCACAATTTCAAACCTTGCTTACATTTGTATATGATCACATCTCTCTACTATGCATGGGTATACTTTGGAATGGATTCCAAAATGAAAATCGCTTGAAGCTGATTTGCTGGTGTTTTTATAGTCTTTTATGTCCAACAATAAAAATAAATAACACACACATCCACACACATTCCCATTTAAAATCCCATTTTCCCTAACCTTAACCCTATCCTTAACCCCTAACTCATATTTGAACCATAACCATAAACCTAACTCCTAAGCCTAATATAGCCTTTTTGCAAGTGAGGACCGGCAAAATGTCCTAATTTCTCTGAATTTTAGTTTGTTTTCTATTCTTGCGAGGAATTCTGGTACTCACAAGTATAGTCAAATGTGTACACACACAGGATAAAAGCAGAGCAACATTATGACATCCTGGTTGAGTAAAAATCCAAAGAGAGGAAATGATGAGTCCCATCTATAGGTTTTTACCATTTACTGTGTGTGAATTTACCTCTGAAGTCCAATATACAGTTCATTTGGAAAGTATTCAGACCCCTTGACTTTTTCCACATTTTGTTACGTTACAGCCTTACTATAAAATGTATTAAATATGTATTTGTTTTAATCAATCTACTTAATACCTCATAATGACAAAGCAAATACAGGATTTTAGAAATTTTAACACATTTCTTTAAAATAAAAAACTGAAATACCATATTTACATAAGTATTCAGACCATTTGCTATGATACTTGAAATTGAGCTCAGGTGCATCATGTTTTCATTGATCATGCTTGAGAGTGTTTCTACAACTTGATTGGAGTCCACATGTAGTACATTTATTTGATTGGACATGATTTGGAAAGGCACACACCTGTCTATATAAGCTCCCACAGTTGATCATGCATGTCATAGCAAAACCAAGCCATGAGGTGGAAGGAATTGCCCGTAGAGCTCCAAGACATGATTGTGTCGAGGCACAGATCTGGGGAAGGGTACCAAAAATTGTCTGCAGCATTGAAGGTCCGCAAGAATAGATTGCCGTCCATCATTCTTAAATGGAAGAAGTTTAGAACAACCAAGACTCTTCCTAGAGCTGGCCACCCTGCCAAACTTTGCAATCGTGGGAGAAAGGCCTTGGTCAGGGAGGTGACCAAGAACCCGATGGTTACTCTGACAGACCTACAGTGTTCCTCTGTGGAGATGGGAGAACGTTCCAGAAGGACAACCATCTCTGCAGCACTCCACCAATCAGGCCTTTATGGTAGAGTGGCCAGATGGAAGCCACTCCTCAATAAAAAGCACATGACAGCCCACTTGGAGGTGCCGTAAAGACTCGTAAAGACTCTCAGACCATGAGAAACAAGATTCTCTGGTATGATGAAACCAAGATTGAACTCTTTGGCCAGAAAGCCAAGCATCTCGTCTGGAGGAAACCTGGCATCATTCCTACGGTGATGCGTGTTGGTCGCAGCGGCAGGGACTGGAAGAATAGTCAGAATCGAGGGCAAGATGAACGGAGCAAAGTGCAGAGAGATCCTTGATGAAAACCTGCTCCAGAGTACTCAGGATCTCAGACTGGGGTGAAGGTTCACCTTCAAACAGGACAACGCCCCTAAGCACACAGCCAAGACAATGCAGGAGTGCCTTCGGGACAAGTTTCTGAATGTCCTTGAGTGGCCCAGCCAGAGCCCAGACTTGAACCCAATCGAACATCTCTGGAGAGACCTGAAAGTAGCTGTGCAGTGAAGCTCCTCATCCAACCTGACAGAGCTTCACAGGATCTGCAGAGGAGAATGGGAGAAACTCTCCAAATACAGATGTGCCAAGCTTGTAGCGTCATACCCAAGAATACTCAAGGCTTTAATTGCTGGCAAAGGTGATTCAGCAAAGTACTGAGTAAAGTACTTAAATAAAGGTTAAATCATTTAAAAATATATATATTTAAAAAGTAAAGGATGTGAATTCTTACACTACCGGTCAAATGTTTTAGAACACCTACTCATTCAAGGGTTTTTCTTTATGTTTCATTATTTTATTATTATAGTACTTCCGGCGCCGACTGAGATGGCCGCCTCGCTTCGCGTTCCTAGGAAACTATGCAGTTTTTTGTTTTTTTACGTGTTATTTCTTACATTAGTACCCCAGGTCATCTTAGGTTTCATTACATGCAGTCGAGAAGAACTACTGAATATAAGATCAGCGTCAACTCACCATCAGTACGACCAAGAATATGTTTTCCGCGACGCGGATCCGGTGTTCTGCCTTACAAACAGGACAACGGAATGGATCGCATGCACGACCCAAGGAAACGACTCCGAAAAAGAGGGAAACGAGGCGGTGTTCTGGTCAGACTCCGAAAAAGGGCACATCGCGCACCACTCCCCAGCATTCTTCTTGCCAATGTCCAGTCTCTTGACAACAAGGTTGACGAAATCCGAGCAAGGGTAGCATTCCAGAGGGACATCAGAGACTGCAACGTTCTCTGCTTCACGGAAACATGGCTTACTGGGAAGAGGCTATCCGATGCGGTGCAGCCAACGGGTTTCTCCACGCATCGCGCCGACAGAAACAAACATCTTTCTGGTAAGAAGAGTGGCGGGGGCGTATGCCTCATGACTAACGAGACATGGTGTGATGAAGGAAACATACAGGAACTCAAATCCTTCTGTTCACCTGATTTAGAATTCCTCACAATCAAATGTAGACCGCATTATCTTCCAAGAGAATTCTCTTCGATTATAATCACAGCCGTATATATCCCCCCAAGCAGACACATCGATGGCTCTGAACGAACTTTATTTAACTCTTTGCAAACTGGAAACCATTTATCCGGAGGCTGCATTCATTGTAGCTGGGGATTTTAACAAAGCTAATCTGAAAACAAGACTCCCTAAATTTTATCAGCATATCGATTGCGCAACCAGGGGTGGTAAAACCTTGGATCATTGTTACTCTAACTTCCGCGACGCATATAAGGCCCTGCCCCGCCCCCCTTTCGGAAAAGCTGACCACGACTCCATTTTGCTGATCCCTGCCTACAGGCAGAAACTAAAACAAGAGGCTCCTACGCTGAGGTCTGTCCAACGCTGGTCAGACCAAGCTGACTCCACACTCCAAGACTGCTTCCATCACGTGGACTGGGACATGTTTCGTATTGCGTCAGATGGAAATATTGACGAATACGCTGATTCGGTGTGCGAGTTCATTAGAACGTGCGTCGAAGATGTCGTTCCCATAGCAACGATAAAAACATTCCCAAACCAGAAACCGTGGATTGATGGCAGCATTCGCGTGAAACTGAAAGCGCGAACCACTGCTTTTAATCAGGGCAAGGTGTCTGGTAATATGTCCGAATATAAACAATGCAGCTATTCCCTCCGCAAGGCTATTAAACAAGCTAAGCGTCAGTACAGAGACAAAGTGGAATCTCAATTCAATGGCTCAGACACAAGAGGCATGTGGCAGGGTCTACAGTCAATCACGGACTACAAGAAGAAACCCAGCCCAGTCACGGACCAGGATGTCTTGCTCCCAGGCAGACTAAATAACTTTTTGCCCGCTTTGAGGACAATACAGTGCCACTGACACGGCCTGCAACGAAAACATGCGGTCTCTCCTTCACTGCAGCCGAGGTGAGTAAGACATTTAAACGTGTTAACCCTCGCAAGGCTGCAGGCCCAGACGGCATCCCCAGCCGCGCCCTCAGAGCATGCGCAGACCAGCTGGCCGGTGTGTTTACGGACATATTCAATCAATCCCTATACCAGTCTGCTGTTCCCACATGCTTCAAGAGGGCCACCATTGTTCCTGTTCCCAAGAAAGCTAAGGTAACTGAGCTAAACGACTACCGCCCGTAGCACTCACTTCCGTCATCATGAAGTGCTTTGAGAGACTAGTCGAGGACCATATCACCTCCACCCTACCTGACACCCTAGACCCACTCCAATTTGCTTACCGCCCAAATAGGTCCACAGACGATGCAATCTCAACCACACTGCACACTGCCCTAACCCATCTGGACAAGAGGAATACCTATGTGAGAATGCTGTTCATCGACTACAGCTCGGCATTCAACACCATAGTACCCTCCAAGCTCGTCATCAAGCTCGAGACCCTGGGTCTCGACCCCGCCCTGTGCAACTGGGTACTGGACTTCCTAACGGGCCGCCCCCAGGTGGTGAGGGTAGGCAACAACATCTCCTCCCCGCTGATCCTCAACACGGGGGCCCCACAAGGGTGCGTTCTGAGCCCTCTCCTGTACTCCCTGTTCACCCACGACTGCGTGGCCACGCACGCCTCCAACTCAATCATCAAGTTTGCGGACGACACAACAGTGGTAGGCTTGATTACCAACAACGACGAGACGGCCTACAGGGAGGAGGTGAGGGCCCTCGGAGTGTGGTGTCAGGAAAATAACCTCACACTCAACGTCAACAAAACTAAGGAGATGATTGTGGACTTCAGGAAACAGCAGAGGGAACACCCCCTATCCACATCGATGGATCAGTAGTGGAGAGGGTAGCAAGTTTTAAGTTCCTCGGCATACACATCACAGACAAACTGAATTGGTCCACTCACACTGACAGCGTCGTGAAGAAGGCGCAGCAGCGCCTCTTCAACCTCAGGAGGCTGAAGAAATTCGGCTTGTCACCAAAAGCACTCACAAACTTCTACAGATGCACAATCGAGAGCATCCTGGCGGGCTGTATCACCGCCTGGTACGGCAACTGCTCCGCCCTCAACCGTAAGGCTCTCCAGAGGGTAGTGAGGTCTGCACAACGCATCACCGGGGCAAACTACCTGCCCTCCAGGACACCTACACCACCCGATGTTACAGGAAGGCCATAAAGATCATCAAGGACATCAACCACCCGAACCACTGCCTGTTCACCCCGCTATCATCCAGAAGGCGAGGTCAGTACAGGTGCATCAAAGCTGGGACCGAGAGACTGAAAAACAGCTTCTATCTCAAGGCCATCAGACTGTTAAACAGCCACCACTAACATTGAGTGGCTGCTGCCAACACACTGTCATTGACACTGACCCAACTCTAGCCACTTTAATAATGGGAATTGATGGGAAATGATGTAAATATATCACTAGCCACTTTAAACAATGCTACCTTATATAATGTTACTTACCCTACATTATTCATCTCATATGCATACGTATATACTGTACTCTAGATCATCGACTGCATCCTTATGTCACTAGCCACTTTAACTATGCCACTTTGTTTACTTTGTCTACATACTCATCTCATATGTATATACTGTACTCGATACCATCTACTGTATGCTGCTCTGTACCATCACTCATTCATATATCCTTATGTACATATTCCTTATCCCCTTACACTGTGTATAAGACAGTAGTTTTGGAATTGTTAGTTAGATTACTTGTTGGTTATCACTGCATTGTCGGAACTAGAAGCACAAGCATTTCGCTACACTCGCATTAACATCTGCTAACCATGTGTATGTGACAAATACAATTTGATTTGATTTGATTTTCTACATTGTATAATACTAGTGAAGACCTCAACACTATGAAATAACGCAAATGGAATAATGTAGTAACCAAAAAAGTGTTTTATATTTGAGATTTTTCAAATAGGCACCCTTTGCTTTGATCACAACTTTGCATACTCTTGGCATTCAATAAACCAGCTTCATGAGGTAGTCACCTGGAATGCATTTCAATAAACAGGTGTGCCTTGTTAAAAGTACATTTGTGGAATTAATGCATTTGAGCCAATCAGTTGTGTTGTGACAAGGTATACAGAAGATAGCACTAAGTACATATTATGGCAAAAACAGCTCAAATAAGCAAAGAGAAATGACAGTCCATCATTACTTTAAGACTTGCAGGTCAGTCAATCCGGAAAATTTCAAGAACTTTGAAAGTTTCTTCAAGTGCAGTCACAATAACCATCAAGTGCAATGATGAAACTGGCTCTCATGAGGATCTCCACAGGAATGGAAGACCAGAGTTACCTCTGCTGCAGAGGATAAGTTCATGAGAGTTACCAGCCTCAGAAATTTCAGCCCAAATAAATGCATCACATTTCAAGTAACAGACACATCTCAACATCAACTGTTCAGAGGAGACTGTGTGAATCAGGCCTTCATGGTCGAATTGCTTGGAAGAAACCACTACTAAAGGACACCAATAATAAGAAGAGACTTGCTTGGGCCAAGAAACATGAGCAATGGACATTAGACCAGTGGAAATTTGTGGTTCCAACCGCTGTGTCTTTGTAAGATGCGGTGTGGGTGAATGGATGATCTCCGCATGTGTATTTCCCACCGTAAAGCATGGAGGAGGAAGTGTTATGGTGTGGGGGTGCTTTGCTGGTGACACTGTCTGTGACTTATTTAGAATTCAAGACACACTTAACCAGCATGCTTACCACAGCATTCTGCAACGATACGCCATCCCATCTGGTTTGGGCTTAGTGTGACTATCATTTGTTTTTCAACAAGACAATGACCCATGGAGTGATGGAGTGCTGCATCAGATGACCTGGCCTCCACAAACCCCCGACCTCAACCAACAAGAGATTAGTCGGACAGCAGAGTGAAGGAAAAGCAGCCAACAAATGTTCAGCATGCGTGGGAACTCCTTCAAGACTGTTGGAAAAGTATACCAGGTGAAGCTGGTTGAGAGAATGCCAAGAGAGTGCATAGCTGTCATCAAGTCAATGGGTGGCTATTTGAAGAATCTCAAATATAAAATATATTTTGATTTGTATAACACTTTTTAGTTACTACATGATTTCATGTGTTATTTCATAGTTTTGATGTCTTCACTATTATTCTACAATGTAGAAAATAGTCCAAATAAAGAAAAACACTTAAATGAGCAGGTGTTCTAAAACTTGTAAATGCAATATTTCAGTGTTTTATTTTTAATACATGTGCAAAAATGTCTAAAAACCTGTCTTTGCTTTGTCATTATGGGGTATTGTGAGGATTGATGAGGAATTTAAAAAATATATACATTTCAGAGTAAGGCTGTCACGTAACAAAATGTAGGAAAAGTCAAGGGATGTGAATGTGCTGTATGTGGTGTGGTAAAGTAAATTGGAAGTGGTGTGGGGTGTTACTTGATTGAGGACAAATGTATTTTTTAAATTTCACCTGGCAAGTCAGTTAAAAACAAATTCTTATTTACAATGACGGCCTAGGAACAGTGGGTTAACTGCCTTGTTCAGGGGCAGAGCCACAGATTTTTACCTTGTCAGCTCAGGATTCGATTTAGCAACCTTCCGGTTACTGGCTCTACGCTAACCACTAGGCTACTTACAATGGCTGAGATATGCGGTCGTGTCTAAAATGTCATGTGATTGTTAGGTAATACGGTTACAGAGTAGGCATTGAAACAAGCCGGGTCTGCTGTTAGGTGTAAAATCGAGTGTGACGGCAAAAAATGTGTCTCAGTGTTGTCTTCATAAAATATTGTCAAGTCATGTTTTTTTTTCATATTCCATTTACACTGTAAAAAAGCGAGAGGAGAATGGAATTAGAATGGAACATCTCTCAGAGGGCCTCCTGCTCGGCAGTCAAAGAGCTAGGTGACAGATTCCCTCTGCTCTCTCCCTGGAGCTCGTCTCTATCCAGGTCAGTAGTCGCAGGCGCCACGGCACAAAAAAGCTAAGGACCTGCCAAATAAAGTGACTCCCTATGAGACCGATGCACCCCCTACTACACACCTGTCTCACTGGAACAACACCAATTGATTTTTCCTGATTCGGATCTGTCTGGTGTTTAACCTAACAATGTAGTCGAAGCGATAGAACATGGCCGAGCGGTCATGTCCGCCGATTAGTCCCCAACAACTTGAGTGTACACTTACTTAGTATGTGTCTTTGCCTGCATTTGGGTAGTAGGATTTGCCTCAAAGGAGGACGTTTCAAAACTTCATTGTTTTTAGATGCAAAGTAATATATAAAAAAGCTGAATGTGGCTCAATATTTTTATTTTGAGGCAAATGCTTTCACTCCAACACAATCTAAGTATACAAAACATTAAGGACACCTGCTCGTTCCATGACATAGACTGACCAGGGAAAGCCAGGTGAAATCTATGATCCCTTATTGATGTTAGTTGTTAATTCCACTTCAATCAGTGTAGATGAAGGGAAGGAAACAGGTTAAAAGAGGAATTTTAAGCCTTGAGACAATTGAGACATGGATTGTGTATGTGTGCCATTCAGAGTGTAAATGGGCAAGACAAAATATTTAAGGACATTTGAACAGGGTATGGCAGTAGGTGCTAACCGCACTGATTTGAATGTACTGTAGAGGTTTGAGTATACTGTTGAGGCTGTTCTGAGTTGCCAGCGTAATACTGTCATTTTGTTTTACAGCAGAGATGCTGTAATATATTTTACAGTACTATTTTCTTACCTTAAATATATATTACAGCATCCCTGCTACTTGTTTATAAGTATATTTATTGTTAGCCAGTGTTAAATGACTGCATGTTTTCTTTGCTAACCTAGCTAGCTCAAGTTGACACAACATTTGCTCGTAAATACAGTATCTTGTTGTGCATCCTAGAAAAACATCACCCAGATAATAATTGACATGTATGTTTTCACCATTACTAGAGAGAAATGGCATGTTTTCAGTAGTTAAAAAAGATATGACCCATATATTACTGGAAGAATGTTTATTTGGGGGGGGGGGGGTTTGACGGACACATGTTACACATACCAGAACATTGTGTGCTGTACCTGCGAGCCACAGCTATAGCCTATCACAGAAGATATTTACTAAAATAGCCTGAGCTTTATGTGTCTCACCCGACAGCACGACGTGGGCGCCTGAAACGGATCATTTTAATCTACAGTAGGCATAATCTATTACTGTAAAGAAATACAGTATGTTAGTTATTTTTACAGGAGGCTTCCAATTACAGTTAATGACAGTATTTTAAAGCATTTTACCCATAATGCAGTGCAATCTACAGCATTAATGCTGTAAAACATGTGTGTGATATTTTCCTGTGCATTCTACAGTGTTTTACTGTTGCAATGACAGGAAAGTCTTAGTGTATATATATATATATATATATATAGTGCCGTCAGAAAGTTTTTGTTGTGCTGCAGCCTGAATTCAAAATGGATTAAATCTTTTTTTCCTCACCCATTTACACACAAAACTCAATAATGACAAAGTGAAAACAACATGTTTTTAGTATTTTTTGCAAATGAAATACAGAAATATCTAATTTACATAAGTATTCTCTCCCCTGAGTCAATACTTTGTAGAAGCACTTTTGGAGGCGATTACAGATTTGAGTTGTCTTGGGTATGTTTGTATTAGCTTTGCACATCTGGATTTGGGGATTTTCTTCCATTCTTCCTTGCAGATTTTCCAAGCTCTGTTAAGTTAGATGGGGAGCGGCGGTGAACAGCAATCTTCAAGTCTTTACACAGATTTGTAATGGGATTCAAGTCTGGGCTTTGGCTGGGCCACTCAAGGACTTTCAAATTATTGTTCTGAAGGAATTCCAGTGTCAATTGACTGTATGCTTGGGGTCATTGTTCTGTTGGAACGTGAATCATTGCACCCAGTCTAAGATCATTTGGACTTTAAAGCAGGTTCTCATCAAAGATTTGCCTGTATTTGGCTCCACTCATTGTTCCCTCTATCCTTACCAGTCTCCCAGTCCCTACCTCTGAAAATCATTCCCATAGCATGATGCTGCCACCACCATGCTTCACGGTAGGGATGGTTTTCAACGGGTGATGAGCTGTGCCTGGATTTCTCCAGACATAGAGGTTTACATTCAGGCCAAAGAGTTACATTGTTGTCTCATCAGACCACAGAATATTTTGCCTTCTGCTCTGAGTCTTGCATGTGCCTTGGTGCAAACCCCAGGCGTGCTGTCATGTACCTTTTCCTAAGTTGTGGCTTCAGTCTGGCCAGTCATAACCATTAAGCCCAGATTGGTGAAGTACTGTGTAGACTGTTGTCCTCCATCTCATCCAAGGATCTCAGTAGTTCTGTCAGAGTAATCATTGGGTTCTTGGTCACCTCCCTGTCCAAGGTCCTTCTTGTGCGGTTGCTCGGTTTGGTCGCATGGCCAGCTCTAGGCAGTCTGGGTAGTTTAATATTTTTTAATTTGCTCTGCATTTCATACATTTGAAAAAATGTCTAAAAACACGTTTTCACTTTGTCATTATGGGGTAGGTGGTTGAACCTTTTTGAATTCAGGCTGTAAAACAATAAAATGTGGAATAAGTCAAGGGTTATGAATTCTTTCTGAAGACATATATAATTACATATAATTATCCGCTTTTGGCCGATACAAAGTTTGTGTGTGTGAGTGAAGTTTTGTGAGTGGTGGGGGATGATTGTATCCCACTGAGGGTTGAATCTGGACAGGAGAACCATCATGGTGTCTGGCAATCACCCCAGGAGATGATGAAGATGATGGCTGCCATTTTGTGGAAACCATCAGAGGCAGTTTCACTCACTAGCCGCATCTTTTACTTTGTGTTTTCCTTCACCTAGGAATTTCACACAAGAGAAGTCTGCATGAGTGGACTTTGTGGATTGTGAGTCAATCACTTTTATTTCTCATCCTGCATGTGACGTTTTATACTGTATGTATACACTCTGGGATACACTTCATGTGGGTATTTATTATTGTTATGATAATCTTATTTCACTAGATCCATGACGGGACTTGATATGGTCATATACAGTGCATTCTGAAATGATTTAGACCCCTAGACTTTTTCCACATTTTGTTAGGTTACGTTATTCTAAAATGGATTACATTGTTTTGTTTCCCTCATCAATCTACACACAATACCGCATAAGGACAAAGAAATATTTGAAAAATGTTGGGGGGTGAACATGTATCAAATGAAACATTACACTTACGTAAGTATTCTTTCCCTTTACTATGACGCTACAAGCTTGGCACACCTGTATTTGGGGACTTTCTCCCATTCTTCTCTGCAGATCCTCTCAAGATCTGTCAGGTTGGATGGGGAGCGTCTCTGCACAGCCATTAATTTCAAACCTCTTCCATTTAAGAATGACTGAGCCCACTGTGTTCTTGGGGACCTTCAATGCTCAAAATTGTTTTGGTACCCTTCCCCAGATCTGTGCCATAACACAATCCTGTCTCGGAGCTCTACAGACAATTCCTTCGACCTTCTGGCTTGGTTTTTGCTCTGACATGCACTGTCAACTGTGGGACCTTATATAGACAGGTTGTGTGCCTTTCCAAATCATGTCCATGTCCAATCTCAAGCATGATCAATGGAAACAGGATGCACCTTAGCTCAATTTCGACCTGAGCTCGAAGGGTCTCAATAGTTATTTAAATAAGGTATTTCTGTTAATAATTTGTAATACATTTGCAAATATTTCTAAAAACCTGTTTTCGCTTTGACATTATGGGGTATTGTGTGTAGATTGATGACGGAAACAAAAAATAATTTTGAATAAGGCTGTAAAGTTACAAAATGTGGAAAAAGTGAAAGGGTCTGAATACTTTCCAAATGCAGTATATATTGGTTATGTATCACAGTCTTATCTGTGTTGACTCATGACTCACTCATATTGACCCATACTGTAGATGCTTGGATTTATGTCCTTTTTTTCTGTCCAGATAATTTTACCACTTCACAAACTTTAAAATGGATCATTTGAATGAATATGATTATTTTTGTTAAAAGTATAAACATCTCCCCAGTGTCTCCTATATTTAATCTTAATTTAGAAATACAAGGAATATTCAATATATGAGCTGATCCATTTTGTATGTCTTCAAAATACTTCAAAGTATATCAAACATTTAATTCACTATAGTTATAAATTGGGTAACATACAAAAGCCAGTGGAATAAATGTACACTAAGTTGCAGTCTATTTAAAATACATTGGTTGTGTCCGAATACCCAGACTAGCGTACTACATACTTAAACTGCATACTATGTACTCATAGTTGCATACTATTTAGCACGTACCGTGTAGTAAAAAGTATGCAGCATGCCACTGCAGCAACGAAGTAGTGGCTCCTGACTGGCTGAGTAGGTGGGGCGGGGCTGAGTGCGGGTGGGTTTTTCCAAATTCAACAGACATGCATCGCATTAACCAGCCTGATAATAACCAGCCTGATAATAGCTCATTTCCAATTAGATGAATTTCTCTAAACTCTGAATGAGTTATAGGCCTACTCAGGCTGGTTATAGGCAGACAATCACATTCAACTTATACCATAGCCCATATAGCCCATCTATCCTATTCAAAAATGACTGAAGACAGATACTGATCATTTGGTACCATTTCAACATGCAGTATTTATTAGTGAAATCAAACTACTGTAACATATATACGTTAAATCAATAGCCTAATACACACACCAAAACGTTTGAAATGTTTAAATCTAAAGGCTATTGCACAGAAAAACATGGACAGTCGGGTGTCTCGCAAACTCAGAACCGCTAGACAGCAACATAATAAACTAAAGCACTGATAACTGGGAATTAGATCAGAATTTCTGCTAAGGCTTGATCCATTAATTAAATAATGAAATAGGTAGCCTAGCCTACAAAACTAAAACAATCCATGTGTTCAAATCAAAAGGCCTGATTAACATAACATCAATACCGCAGCCACATCCCAACACATTAAGAAATCAAAAGATGTTTTTTAGTATTTCGTTTCAAAGCTCTGATGAAGGCCCAGAGTACAATTAAACACTTCATTGAGAAAACAGAAATCCATTTTGGGTAAAAAAAAAAATACATTTAAAAAAAGACTTCTCTTCAAAGATATAGTCTACCATGCAATATTCTGATCATTTTAAGGAGAACAAAAACTACTTAGCCTACATTTTTGAAAATTCACACACTCTATTTTAACATTATTTCATTTCGGTAGCGCATCCCAGTATCTAATTGATCAAAGCCGAAAAGAGTAAGACATCTGGGCATTTAAAGTATACTTGATTTTTGAAATGTCGCATACTATTAAACCTTATTTTGTTTGCATACTCAAGCGACCTAATATTTAGGATGCAAGTATGGGTATTCGAATACGGACCGTTTGTGCTCAGGATCTTGGACCCTTCTTGCTCTGTAACCTTAGATCTGACATGTAGTCAAACCAGTGAATATATACCGTGACCTTTTTGGAGTCTTTTGGAATTGCTAATTGCCTTATGCTCTGCCGTTGACAATAACGCGCAGAGATATATTGCACTTGGGCAAAAAAAAGATTTTCTAAAGATTTCCTTGACTGAGTTGAAGGAAACTCATAAAGGAAGTCAATGTTCTATTATTTTCCTTCATCTGCATTTTTTTGTGAGCACTTCATTAGTCAATGGCACATTTAAAAGACACAACGGTGCAATGTGAATATGATCTCTGTGATGCAAGCAAGAGGTTGCATCACATGAATCATGTAAAACCATATTAAGGCGTTCATTCCCCCCCCCCCCCCCCCAAAAAAAGACTACTGCATTCTGAAAATCAAGTTCTCCCTTTTAATACATTTTGTCACAGGGCATTATGAACATGCTAGTGGTTGACAAATTGTACAAGACAAGACACAATGTTATCCGAAATATTATCTGGCAATAATAAAATGCCTAACTCCAACACATGCCCAATGTATAACAGATTTAATAGCAGTTATTTGGGGTATTTTGGGGGAAAACCATTACACCATTATGAATGTTTTACAATGTTGTTTATTAGTGAAATCTCTAAAAGACTATATATGGGGATTGTTCATTAGGTTGTTGGCGAGCTTGCAAAATGAGCTGTGGGAGGGAGGGAGGGAGGGAGGACATAATCAGCAGCTAAATGGGTATACTTTCAACATAATGTTGAAACATTTTCAGTTGAGAGAGCAACTACTTAAAAGCATAGCTAAAGCCTGGAAAAGGCACACATTTCTGTCAGGAACCGTTTGCTACACTGATCTCTCTTTCTCTCTCTCTCTCAAATATGAATTAAAGAACAATTCAGTCGAACTAAGGGAAACTGCAAACTGCATCAAGGGCTGTGACTTTGCCAGCCTACTATCACTGATATTGTTATTATTAAATCCTATTTCTGACTCTTAAAATCTTGTTTGCAAACCATGGCTTCTCTTTTCCATATTGTCGACAAAATGACAGTTATTCAGGAAGCGAAGTTGGCTCGGTATTGATCCTGGGTGGTGAAATGAATAGTGACTGGATCACTCGAACTGATAGTGTACAATGGGCTGATAGTATACAGTACAATGGGCTGATAGAGTACACAGTACAATGGGCTGATAGAGTACACAGTACAATGGGCTGATAGTATACAGTACAATGGGCTGATAGTACACAGTACAATGGGCTGATAGTACACAGTACAATGGGCTGATAGTATACAGTACAATGGGCTGATAGTATACAGTACAATGGGCTGATAGTATACAGTACAATGGGCTGATAGTACACAGTACAATGGGCTGATAGTATACAGTACAATGGGCTGATAGTATACCGTACAATGGGCTGATAGTACACAGTACAATGGGCTGATAGTATACAGTACAATGGGCTGATAGTATACAGTACAATGGGTTGATAGTATACAGTACAATGGGCTGATAGTACACAGTACAATGGGCTGATAGTACACAGTACAATGGGCTGATAGTATACAGTACAATGGGCTGATAGTATACAGTACAATGGGCTGATAGTACACAGTACAATGGGCTGATAGTACACAGTACAATGGGCTGATAGTATACAGTACAATGGACTGATAGTACACAGTACAATGGGCTGATAGTATACAGTACAATGGGGGTGTGGTGGCTGGTGGGAGTGCTTCAGAGAGAACAACCTGAGCATTCGTCTGCTGGATTTGTTTGACTCGGGTAATTGAAAGTGTTTTAAACTATTATAGCAACTGGAGAGCTTGTTTAAGTGTCGAGCTGCCAGTTAAGGGACAGGCCGAAGAGCCTCAGCCCGTCAGACCTGTCAGTCAATGGAAACGAGAAGTGTCGGCCTAATGGTTTTTTTCTTACGTGCCGAGAGTGGTAGAGGGGTAAAAAAAAAATCAATGTGTTGTCATGTGTGAGTGCAGGCCATCAAACAAGATCAGGTGGATTGGAACTGTATTTGTGTAGTGTTGCAGATCAGAAGCGATGGTGAGTGGGAGGAGGTTTGTGTGTGTGAGCGTGCGTATGTATGCTTGTAAGTATGCGCGTGTGTGTGTGTGTGTGTGTGTGTGATAGATCGATGCTCTCCAAACGCCTCAGCATCCCAGGGCTTTTGTTGATGTGAGTGTGACAGGGGTCACGTGACCTCCAAAACAATGTTGCTTTTATCCCATGGCTCTTTCCCAGGTGACGGAACATCTTTGATTTCTTCTGTTCCGTTTTTTTCCCTCTCCATCCTCTTCTCTTTAGCACAGCCAGCAGCGTGTTCGCTATTGTTGAAAAGGCCAAGCGTTGAAAATAGGCATTTGTTGGCAAATGATTGAAACACGAACGCTCACAGCTTGTGTGTCTGTATGCCGTGATGTATAAGCACTGTACTGTGCCTACATATTGGTAGGAGCTTCGCTTGGATCTGACTGAGTTCCTGTATTAGCATTATGCTATTTAAATGACCAGACATTCCTAGTGTTACCCAGCGCACTGGGTTTGCAAATGTCAACTTTACTCAAACACTTCTCTTCCGCGTTGTGAGTTTTTATGCGGTGCCTTACACTATCTATCTTACACTTTGCCGATCTACTTGGATGCTTTGGGGGTGAGGCCTTACTTACTTCTCTGGTGTGAAATAGTTGTCCCTGGATTTAAAAAGGTTGGAAATCCCCTGCTCTTAACTCACAAAGGATCTTTTGAAGTGGTTGCCCTTGTCATACTATACTTGTTTTTTGTTTGGAGAAAAGGGTGTAGAGGCTTGGCTTTTAAGGTCAGTGTCAAGTTTTTGGGGGGAGGTTGGGTTATGCAAACATCATAAAAGGGTAGTTAATTTTCTCCATCTGATTTCACTGATTGGAAATAAGACAGGAGAATACAATAAGTAGGATGAGAGAATGGAATGGAAGTATCCAAGAAGCAAATAAGAGCAAATCTTCACATAAAAGGTGTTTTCGCTTAACTATGGGGCCCACACGTTTGATCAATTAGGGACAGATTCTAATTTCTGTGTTGTGTTTTCAGGCTGAACTGGTATGCAGTGAAAGTGCTTGGTTGGTTGATGGTTCCAGCTACACACACACACACACACACACACACACAGACAAACACCTCTCAAACCCTTATTTATTTTATCGCCCAAATGAAGTTCACGTCAAACGGCCGCCGAGGCACGCACCGTCGTCTCGTCTCAATACCACCTTCATAATTTATGGCCAACACGTCCGCTTCTCCCTCCATCTTTCTCTCCTTCCCTCTCCACTTCCTTCTTTTTTTCTCCAAAAGATCCTCACAACCCCTTCAATAGACTAACTCTGAGCAGAAGCAGTTGTCTCTGTTGAGTCAAACCAGACCCCTTCATAAGAACGAACCAAATCATTTCACCATGTTGAGAGCGAAAAATACGTAATTACTTGTAATTAGGGCTTCAGATATGTTCTAAATTGGATGAGTTCTTTTTTTTCCAGAGGGGTTCTTCTAGATAGCTCCAAATCATTGGTGGACAAGGAAAAATTGGAAACAATTTTCTGTTCCATTTGAAACAGATTGTTCTAGAAGCTTGACAGTTTTTTTTCTCTCTTCTCTCTCCCTCTTATTGCTTTGATATATTTGAAAGAGAAATACCAGAAGTACTATGATTATGCTGTAATGTTTTCTTTCAAGTTTGACTCCTCTCCCTTTGTTCTCAGTACTTGTATGCTATTATATCCCTCACTAAAGAGAAGGGGGGAAGAGGCCATGCGCTATTTCCAGTCAGGCTGTGGATTGCAGACGGCATGTTGTGTTTAGACGACAATTTCAAATCCGATAGAGAACTGAATTGCCCCGCTGTAACAAGCTTTGTGTGTGTGCGTACGTTCGCGCGCGCGCGTGTGTGTTTGCGTGCGTGCGTGTGTGTGTGTGTGTGTGTGTGTGTGTGTGTGTGCGTACGTTCGCGTGTGTGTGTGTGTGTGTGTGTGTGTGTGTGTGTGTGTGTGTGGGGGTGGGATGGTGAGTGTGTCAAAAATATCATAGAAGATTATTCACTGCAGATGCAGGCTACTCTTGTCATCTCACACAGAGCAGCAATTTGCTAAACAAATCTATCCTTCCTTCAACTACCCCAGGATGACTCTGTAGAGACGTGTGTATGTGTGTATCAGTGTGTGTGTGAGAATGTGCACAAAATAAATGTTTACCCGGACTGATGTTCCACCAGTCCATCCAAACAGGAACTGATGCCTATTAGAACTGATGTGGTCAAATATTTACAGTGTGTTAGCGGCCCTGAACAGCACACTAGAGGTGTATGTACAGTGGTTGCATGGGGATTAAATGTATTAAAGTGTGGCTAGTAGTACACATGTCAAAAGATCAAGTTCAAAGGCTGACACGCAGACACACACACACACAAACACACAAACACACACTTACTCAACCAGAAACTGTGGGAGATCTTTTATAGGGCCTCAATCAGTAGGCATAGGAAAATCATTTGAAACACAGGAAGTAACACCAGACCGTGTCCAATAAGAATGCTTGTTTTTTCCTGTTTCGTGCCAAATCAACTTGGCAACCCAGAACTTAACCTTGTGTGAACACTACTGGACTTGGTTCTGCAGGGAGCGTTAAGATGTTTGGCCTAGTGCAAGTGCCAACTGAACACAACCCTGGTCTTTATCTATGACTCACAAAGTGAAGGTAGCAAATCATTAGTTCAGTTATTCCCCTGTTATAGTACTCAACTGAAATAGAGTTAAAGGACAAGATGGCAATCCGGCAAGTTCAGCATGGTGGCAGCACTTTTACTTTGTTTTAAATATCACTGGAAATAATCGGATCTGCAATCTATGCCAACACTTTTGATGGTATCCAACACTTCGGGTTTGGAAGGAATGTTATATACCAATCTTTCATAACACCTTTTGGCACAAACCAAAACGACCATCGAAAGCCAGTCTGAAATCTCAAATGAATGGTGGAGATCTTAAAATAACTCTATGCCTTCTCTTATCGGGTGATATCCATCAATGCCCTGGACCTCAGTTTATCACCAACACCATCAAATGGCCTACGATTAAGAGTTAAAGCAAAGGTCTGGTATGTTTGGAATGCGTGCAGTGGATTCATCTAAAATGCAGTGAACCTGGCTTTGGGCAAGGGGTCAATGAAACGTATCTTTGCTGTCTGTGTGCTGTACCCGCTGGGTATGTGAGCATTGAAGGTGGAGTGGGACCAGAGGACTTACCTAGGATGGAGAGGGCACCGGGGGGGGGGGGGGACTCCAAGACGGCAGAGAGGCCACCGGAGCCAGCGCATCAGGAGGATGGTAGTGCAGAGGGAGGCAAGAGTTACAAGTGAATCGGGTTTACATTTTTGTGCACTTAAAAGTCCAAAGCCTAGTAGCGAAGATTGATGATATACGCCTCGTGGATCGCAAATCAGAGGTGGATGTCTTCTGTTTTACAGAGACATGGTTGAATTCATCTGTTTGTGACTCAGGAATTGAGATAGGCAATTACTCTGTCAGGATGGATCGAAAACGGAATAGTGGGGGGGATATGTGCCTTTGTAAGATCGGACATTGCTTATAAAGTCAGATCGGATTTATGCGTTGATCTGAAGATTGTCTGGCTGGATATCTGCCTTCCCAAAACCAAGCCGAATTTGGTGGGGGGTGAGTTACAGGCTGCCCAATCAGAATGCATTCTATGAAAGTCTCGAAATTGTGTTGTCAAACTTGAATGATTCCCTGGTGAAGGAAATAATTTTGTTAGGGGATTTCAATACTGATGTCTGCAAAAACGACAGCCCAACCCACAATATATTGATTGATTCTGTAGATCACCTGCCTTGACCCAAATGATAAAAGATCCCACCAGCCCGGTATGCGAAAAGTACGATTGACTTAATATTGGTGTCTGATGAATCCAAAATATCGCAGAGTGGAGTAATAGTATATGGAATCAGTGACCATTTTATTACATTTTACACAAGGAGGGTTTTCAAAGATATATTTAAGTGTTACAGAACTGTTAGAATCAGAGGACTCAAAAAACATTGAAATGTTGAAATCTTTAGGGAGAGAGTGGGTAAAATTGACTGGTCACCTGTGCTGGATAGTGTAGGGGTAGACAGTGCCTGGGAAGCCTTTAAATGTAGATTCCTTGATGTGGTGAATGTGATGGCTCCCATTAGATGGGTCAGAGTAAAACAGAGTTCTAGCCCTTGGTTTAATCATGAGATTCTAGAATCTATCCAAGCAAGGCATAAGGCCTTTAAGAAATGAGCAGCCTGATTTTGTCCTATATAAACATCACATAAATTAAGCACAGAGCAGGATGGATGAGCTAACAGGGGTTACCTTGCTCAAAAAAAATGATTGAGAACAAACATGACCCTAAAAAGCTTTGGAAATAATTTAAGGAAGTAGTCTGTAATAGTATTACCAAAAACAAAATAAACAGTATTGGTCTGAACATCAGGGGGGGGATGGTATATAAAATATCAGAGGTTGCCAATGAATTCAACTCTTTTTTTACTTTTGTTGCCAGCAAGCTGGTTAGCAAGCTGCCCCCCAGTTCTGTTTTGTATGGAAACAACCAAGTCAATAACTATTAGTTAGGGGTTCAGCCAAACTCTTTCTTTTGTGAAGGTAGCAACAGCCAAAATAGCCAGTATGCTAGCAGAGCTTAAATGCTCCAAAGCCACAGGCCTGGATAATATTCCTGCAAGGTTTCTTAAAGATTCTGCTAAGCAAATTGCCCCTTGTATTACGCATATCATTAATCTCTCTTGAACAAGGCATCTTTCCCAAGGACATGAAACATGCTAAAGTTATACCTCTGTATAAAATGGGGATAAAGTCTGACCCTGGGAATTATAGGCCTGTATCCATCCTCAGTATAACATCAAAGATACTGGAGAGAGTTGTACATGAGCAAATATATTAATATGTCAACAAACTCAGTCTGATGTATGATTTTCAGCCGGGTTTGAGAACAACATATTCCACTGATTCATGTCTACTTTACTTGACTGACTTCATCAGGAAAGAGACTGATGTGGGAAATACAGTTGAAGTCAGAAGTTTACATACACTTTAGCCAAATAAATTTAATCTCAGTTTTTCACAATTCCTGACATGTAATCCTAGTAAACAGTCCCTGTTTTAGGTCAGTTAGAATCACCACTTTATTTTAAGAATGTGAAATGTCAGAATAATAATAGAGAATTATTTATTTCAGCTTGTCACGCCCGGGCCATAGAGAGGTTTTTATACTCTATTTTGGTTAGGTCAGGGTGTGACTAGGCTGGGCATTCTAGTTTCCTTATTTCTATGTTAATGTCAAATCAAATCAAAGTATATTTGTCATGTGCGCCGAATACAACAGGTGTAAACCTTACAGTGAAATGCTTACTTACAGGCTCTAACCAATGGTGCCCCCAAAAAAGTGTGTGTCTGTGTGTCGTGTGTGTGTGTGTGTGTGTGTTGGTAATTAAAGAAATAAAACAACAGTAGAAAGACATTTGAAAAAAGAGTAGCATGGCTATATACAGACAACTGTTAGTCAGGCTTATTGAGGTAGTATGTACATGTAGGTATCGTTAAATTGACTGTGCATATATGATGAACAGAGTAGCAGTAGAAGTGTAAAAAGAGGGGTTGGCGGGTGGTGGGACACAATGCAGATAGCCTGGTTAGCCAATGTTCGGGAGCAATGGTTTGTCGGGCCAATTTAGGTAGTATGTACATGAATGTATAGTTAAAGTGACTAAGCATATAAGATAAACAGAGAGTAGCAGCAGCGTAAAGGGGGGTTGGTTGGGGGCACACAATGCAAATAGTCTGGGTAACCATTTGATTATCTGTTCAGGCGTCTTATGGCTTGGGAGTAAAAACTGTTGAGAAGCCTTTTTGTTCTAGACTTGGCACTCCGGTACCGCTTGCCATGCGGTAGTAGAGAGAACAGTCTATGAGGGTGGCTGGGGTCTTTGACAATTTGTAGCGCCTTCCTCTGACACCGCCTGGTGTAGAGGTCCTGGATGGCAGGCAGCTTTGCCCCAGGGATGTACTGGGCCGTACGCACTACCCTCTGAAGTGCCTTGCGGTCGGAGGCCAAGCAATTGCCGTACCAGGCAGTGATGCAACCGGTCAGGATGCTCTCGATGTTGCAGCTGTAGAACCTTTTGAGGACCTCAGGACCCATGCCAAATCTTTTTCGTTTCCTGAGGGGGAATAGGCTTTGTCGTGCCCTCTTCACGACTGTCTTGGTGTGTTTGGACCAATCTAGTTTGTTGTTGATGTGGACACCAAGGAATTTGAAGCTCTCAACCTGCTCCACTACAGCCCCGTCGATGAGAATGAGGACGTGCTCGGTGCTCCTTTTCCTGTAGTCATCTCCTTAGTCTTGGTTACATTGAGGGATAGGTTGTTATTCTGGCACCACCCGGCCAGGTCTCTGACCTCCTCCCTATAGGCTGTCTCGCCGTTGACGGTGATCAGGCCTCCCACTGTTGTGTCGTCAGCAAACTTAATGATGGTGTTGGAGTCGTGCCTGGCCATGCAGTCGTGGGTGAACAGGGAGTACAGGAGGGGACTGAGCACGCACCTCTGGGGAGCTCCAGTGTTGAGGATCAGTGTTCAAACCAAGCTGCTTACCTATTGCAGATTCAGTCTTCCCAGCCTGGTGCAGGTCTACAATTTTGTTTCTGGTGTCCTTTGACAGCTCTTTGGTCTTGGCCATAGTGGAGTTTGGAGTGTGACTGTTTGAGGTTGTGGACAGGTGTCTTTTATACTGATAACAAGTTCAAACAGGTGCCATTAATACAGGTAACGAGTGGAGGACAGAGGAGCTTCTTAAAGACGAAGTTACAGGTCTGTGAGAGCCAGAAATCTTGCTTGTTTGTTGGTGACCAAATACTTATTTTCCACCATCATTTGCAAATAAATTCATTAAAAATCCTACAATGTGATTTTCTGGATTTTATTTTCTCACTTCATAGTTGAAGTGTACCTATGATGAAAATTACAGGCCTCTCTCATCTTTTTAAGTGGGAGAACTTGCACAATTGGTGTCTGACTAAATACTTTTTGCCCCACTGTAGATACTTTTGAACCTGTTTCCTCCAGCATCTTCACAAGGTCCTTTGCTGCTGTTCTGGGATTGATTTGCACTTTTCGCACCAACGTACGTTCATCTCTAGAAGACAGAACATGTCTCCTTCTTGAGCGGTATGTCGGTTGCGTTGTCCCATGGTGTTTATACGTGCGTACTATTGTTTGTACAGATGAACGTGGTACCTTCAGGCGTTTGGAAATTGCTCCCAAGGATGAACCAGACTTGTGGAGGTCTACAATTTTTTCTCCGAGGGCTTGGCTGATTTATTTTGATTTTCCCATGATGTCAAGCAAAGAGGCACTGAGTTTGAAGGTAGGCGTTGAAATAAATCCACAGGTACACCTCCAATTGACTCAAATTATATCAATTAGCCTGTCTGTCTGTAAACAATTGTTGGAAAAATTACTTGTGTCATGCACAAAGTAGATGTCCTAATCGACATGCCAAAACTGACAACTGTATCTGTTGAATGGTACTGCTTGACCTACAGAAGGCCTTTGATACAGTTAACCACGGTCTCCTTGTCTCCAAACTGGAGGCACTGGGGTTAAGCAGTATCCCTCTAGGATGGGTATTTATCAGGTAGGGAGTAAGTAGTAGAGCTTAATGGTTCACTGTCTCAGGCAAAACCAATGAGTTGTGGCGTACAGCAGAGGAGTGTGTTTGGGCCACTACTGTTTTTACTGTATATTAACGATATGAAAGATGTTTGTTCTTGTCGTCTTTCCTTTATACGGATTACTTGACACTTCTAGTGTCTCACAAAAGTAAAATATGTTGGAGAGCATACTTAGTACAGAGTTTACTAACATTAGCAAATGGCTTGGAAATAATCATCTCTGCACTTAGGTAAAACTGAGGCAATTGAATAGGTCCTCTGAAATCAGAGTGGAGTTAGGGGGTGAGGTGCTGACTACTTAAATCTATGTTAGCTACCTGGGATGCATCCTTGATGAAAGCTTGGGAGAAAGCTTGGAAGTTGTTGTCTAGAAAGTCCAAGCTGCTTGACAAGGACTCCTTGAAAGTGCTAGCCACTGCCCTCATTCAATGCCATTTTGACTATGTTACTACGTTCTAAGCTTATGACGGGGAAGCTCCAAATAGCCCAGAATAAGCTGATCAGGGTAGTATTGAAGGTGAGTCCACGTGCTCACATAGGCAGGAGCTGCTTTCAGGAACTCAACTGGCTGCCTGTTGAGGCTAGGGTTTCCCAGATTAGGCTGAATTTGGTGTACAGAAGTATTTCTGATTCTGTGCCCAGAGTACTTTCCCTGTGTTAGGGATGCACACAATCACAGCACCAGATCAGTTGTTCCTAATGTGTGCTCATGCAGGTTAAGGAGTAATGCTGGGAAAGGTACTGTCTTGTATCCTGGAGCCTCAGAGTGGAATGAGTTGCTTCTGCCCATAAAAACAACATCCACTCTGGGCAGCTTTAAAAAATAAAGTAAAAAACTGTTTGTCTTCTGTGCCCACATGAATGTCCCCTACGATGTAACCGCAATGATGAGATAGATGTTCTTCTTCTTTGTTTTTGTTTATGGCTTTTTCAATTTTTGAATGAATAAACTAAACAAAACAACAACAAAAAGATACCTAGACACAGAGCAAAAGCCTTTTGGAGGTCCTATGCGAGATTTGGTTGGGCCTGCCTACGTGTTAAAATATCGGTGTGGACGGCAGGTAGCCTAGTGGTTAGAGCGTTGGGCCAGTAACTGAAAGGTTGCTATATCGAATCCCCGAGCTGACAAGGTACAAATCTGTCGTTCTGCACCTGAACAAGGCACTTAACCCACTGTTCCTAGGCCGTCATTGTAAATAAGAATTTGTTCTTAACTGACTTGCCTGGTTAAATAAAAAAATTCAACATGTTGTGAGTGTTATATCTAAGTGTAGATTATAGTGGGGTTAACACCACTGGTATTGAAATTGACCCCACATGCAGTGAAAACACACCCAAAAATGTGTAAGAGCATAAATTCTAAGAAAGTGTTAATTTATTTGCAATACCACATGCCAACACTAGAGGTGTTCGTTTGTGAATATTTGTTCACAAAAAGTTTTTGGTTAACATTATCTCGGTGTGTCATATACACAGTACTGTCAAAAGTTTGGAGACGCCTACTAATTCTTTCTAAATGTTTTACTATTTTCTACATAATACTGAAGACATCAAAACTATGGAATCATGTAGTAACCAAAAAAGTGTCAACAAATATATTTTATATTTGAGATTCAAGGTAGTCACCCTCTGCCTTGATGACAGCTTTGCACACTCTTGGCATTCTCAGAACCAACTTCATGAGGTAATCACCTGGAATGCATTTCAATTAACAGGTGTGCCTTGTTAAAAGTTCATTTGTGGATTCTCTTTCCTTCTTATTGTGTTTGAGCCAATCAGTTGTGTTATGACAAGGCAGGGGTGTTATACAGAAGATAGCCCTATTTGGGAAAAGACCAAGTCCATATTATAGAAAGAACAGCTCAAATAAGCAAAGAGAAATGACAGTCCATCATTACTTTAAGACATGAAGGTCAGACATTCTGGAACATTTCAAGAACTTTGAAAGTTTCTTCAAGTGCAGCCACAAAAACCATCAAGCGCTATGATGGAACTGGCTCTTATGAGGACCGCTACAGGAAAGAAAGGCCCAGAGTTACCTCTACTGCAGAGGATCATTTCGTTAGAGTTACCAGCCTCAGAAATTGATGCCCAAATAAATGCTTCAACGAGTTCAAGTAAAAGATCTCATCATCAACTGTTCAGAGGAGACGTGAATCAGGCCTTCGCGGTCGAATTGCTGCAAAGAAACCACGACTAAAGGAAAACAATAATAAGAAGAGACTTGCTTGGGTCAAGAAACACGAGCAATGGACATTAGGCGAGTGGAAATCTGTCCTTTGGTCTGATGAGTCCAAATTTGAGATGTTTGGTTTCGTGTCTTTGTGAGATGCAGAGTAGGTGAACGAATGTTCTCCACATGTGTGGTTCCCACCGTGAAGCGTGGAGGAGGAGTTGTGATGGTGTGGGGGTGCTTTGTTGGTGACACTGTGATTTATTTCAAATTCAAAGCACACTTAATCAGCATGGCTACCACAGCATTCTGTAGCGATACGTCATCCCATCTGGTTTGCGCTTAGTGGGACTATCATTTGTTTTTCAACAGGACAATGACTCAACACACCTCCAGGCTGTGTAAGGGCTATTTGACCAAGAAGGAGAATGATGGAGTGCTGCATCAGATGACCTGGCTTCCACAATCACCTAACCTCAACTCAATTGAGATGGTTGGGATGAGTTGGACCACATAGTGAATGAAAAACAGCCAACAAGTGCTCGGCATACGTGGGAACTCCTTCAAGGCTGTTGGAAAAGCATTACAGGTGAAGCTAGTTGAGAGAATGCCAAGAGTGTGCAAAGCTTTCATCAAGGCAAAGAGTGGATACTTTGAAGAATCTAAAATATATTGTGATTTGTTTAACACTTTTTTAGATACTACATGATTCCATATGTGTTATTTTGTAGTTTTCATGTCTTCACTATTATTTTACAATGTACAAAACAGTAAAATAAAGAAAAACCCTTTGAATGAGTAGGTGTGTCCAAACTTTTGACTAGTACTGTAATTACTAAGAAAGTGTTAAATTTAACACTGTGTGTGTTAAAATTCTGATATCAAATTTGCTGTGTAGAGGTTAGAGAGAAACATACATTATTCTCCCTAAGGCTCATGAAATTTCAATACTTCACTGTTCACTTTACCTCCTCCCTGTGTCCTTGTAAGTGCACGTACGAAAAACAAGTGAACGATACACACAGGCTGACAGATGGAGGTAGAGGGAGAGCGAGAAATGTTCCTGTTTGTCCATATGAGACAGAGAAAGCAGGGGAGATTTGACATTGTGCTGGGGGTTGTTTCCTCTGCCATTTCCCCCTACTTGTCCCTCTACATCAAGTCCCGATGTGTCTGCTGGTTTTTTATTGAGCTCCAGCGGGGGGGAGGGTGTCTGCTGGTGGTGGTGCTGTGCCACACACATTCTCCTCCTTTTACTAAATAGAAATGATCAACAACATCAATTGTTTCCTGTTTTGGTTTAACCGCTTTTCATTTCAAATTCTCAGTACGACTTACAAGCTTTGTTCATTGAAATTAATACATTCTTCAATGAAATTGGTACATTCTTCAATATCTTTTGTCTAAAGTCAAGCTTATGTTCGTGACAGATTCTTTAAGTCAGTTGTTTCTCGTTCCTGCCCCTACTCGCCGCTCGCTCCAGACATGACTAAAGCTTCCTGAAAGTTGACATCTGCCACATGAGCTCGGCTCGCTCCGCCAAGGTGCGGGAAATATCCGGGGGGACAGCGTTTCTTCAAGTTACCATGAACCTCCCAGCTGTGAGCGGGCGGCGAGCAACGAGGCCCGGCTAAATCAGAATGATGGCTGGGCTCTGTTTGCCTTTCCCTGTTATTTATTCATCTGTTTATTTTTCCTGTCTGTCCACCCCCCCTTTCCTCCATCCCTCCCTCCCTTCATCGTCCTTTACCCAGAAGTGCCAAAAGGAGAGGCAACGGCCTGTCACATCAGGTGTATCACGCCCCCTCTCCTTCCCCTATCCCCTCCAATCCGAATAGGAAATTAATCCCGGTTCCCTGCCTCTAGGTCAATGGGCTTTCGGAATATTGACCTTTGTCTGGTGTGGCGGCCATGATGGAAGGTGAATTGTGGGGCTGGTGGCAGGGAGTGGGGGGGTTAAGGCAACTGACGGTAAAGTGGGGGTTGGGTTGGGGTTAAAGGGGTTATTGGGGGTGGGTTGGGTTTGGAGGGTCCTGTCCAATGAAGAGTCTGACTCATCTCATAGCTGATAATGTTTGTACAACATCATCCCCTCGCGCCAGGACACACACGCACAAACCCCTCCCGCGTGGTGAAAAGTGACCACATCACGGTTGGGCCCCTGGATGGACGCCCCCTGGATTCACACGTGTGCTAATTTGAGTGGAAGAAATGATTGGCTGCTTGTAACATCGCACTAAAGGGCGTCCCAGATAAACACATACATGAACGCACGCACACACATTGGCCTTGCGGATAGTAATGCACACCGGCGTGACGGATCCCACTGCGTCAGGCCACACGCCACGATTTACAGCACTTCATGACAACCTCACACCCTTCCTGCTAGCGTAGACCCTTTAATACCCCCTTCCTTCTCCTTCTGCTGTGTGTGTGTGTGTCTGTGTACATATGTTTGACCAGCATAACTGTGTGTGTGTGTGTGTGTGTGTGTGTGTGTGTGTGTGTGTGTGTGTGTGTGTGTGTGTGTGTGTGTATATGCGAGAAAAGCTGTCTAGCAGACCCCCACACAGGTTCTCTCCTATAACAGCCCAGTCTTAAATCAACACTAGGCTTGTAATAACATTTCACCCTGTGTTATTCCTTTGGCAATTATGTGTTCTCAGGGATTCGTCTCTCGCCGAAGTCTTCCTTTGATATCTCGTCCGGGCTGGGCAGGTGATGGGGCTCTCTTTTTAGAGACGCCGTTTAGCTTCTCTTACACGCTATTATCATTCATTCAAAAGTTGAAAGAAATGGACGTACCAATCCCAGATCGCACCTTAAAAATTGTTTTCTGGCACTGGGGTTTGAGGGAGAACGTTGGGAAAATGAAAGCGACTCTTCCCCAGAAAACTATAGAAGTCAATGTTCCCTAAATTAGTATGTTTTGAATGTCGTGCGTGAACAAGTGCCTGTCTGCAACTGTGTTCAACACACTTCTAACCCACTCCAAACTCACAGAAAATAAGCAATATTTTCATGAGATCCAAAGATGTAACTTTTGTGTGTGTGTGTGTGAATATGGAGGGCTCCCTCAAACCTGTCCTTTGAAGTGAGGCGATGATGGAGGAAGTTAATTATCTCCCATTATGCAGGCTGGGTGCGACCAACGCCAGTTGGAGGCCATGTTTTTCCCTTTAATTAAGCACAGAGCCAAGCGTCGCCTGTCAGCAAAACGCTAAAAGAGCATTTCTGAGGGAGAGAGAATCCGCGGGCGCCTATGAGAGGCCGCTGACGCTGGCCCACATGTTAATGGGAGAAGCGTTAGCATTTTAAGAGAAGCGTTAGTCGTGTTGGTGCCTGTTGCTTTCGAACTGGGCTCTGGGAGATGCACTTAGTGCAGGGGAGCCTCCTTGGAGAAAAGGTATTTGATTCCTAAGAACTGATTGTAGGACAGCAAAGGAATGGTGGAAAAGGAAAGTGGAGGCAACTTAAATTGTATATGTCTGTAGGGGGAAGTAGTGTCTAAACTGATTCTAGAACAGCTCAGGTGAATGTGTTAACGGTGAAATGTCATCATTGTAAGCTGTGTTAGTGCACCACTTGCTCCAATAGACTCTGGTACTTATAACCAGATCTTAGATCAGATTACCTTAACTGTGTCATCTTGACCATTAGTTGGATAAAAAAAGATCTGACCCTGTATCAGTGGGTTGGTATTTCCCCCCTTGAACAAGCTTAGAATACAAGTTGCCCTCAGTGGACTAAGGGATCCTATTCTATTAAAATGTTGTTTAACCAGAGTTTAAGTATACATACGAATACACACAGTACACACAATGCCATTTCCAGCAACGGTATCAGATCTCCAGTTAATTCAAAATATTACGGTGCATGTGGGTTTGAACGGAAAATGGCACCCTTGTGTTAGAGGGTAGACTATGGGTCGACTTTGACCACGGGAGAAGAGAAAGAGAGAAAAGGTGGAAAAGATTTGATCAAAGAGCTGTGAAAAGGCTTTGTGTTCAATCAGCATATTTTCTGTGAATTTCTCAGTCTTGACAAGTAACTTGATTAGCTGAATGTTCAGAATGTATGACATTGCTTCCGACTGCAATCAAGACTTCAACATACTAGAGAACATACAATGACTGCACAATTATTTACAAGTTATTCATAGTCGAAGTTGTGAACATGTGAAAAAGATTGTTGCGTTTTGTCCTAAATAACAAGCAAATGAACACATTTTGGTGTGTTGGTCCAACCCCATGCCTTGTTTGCTGTACATTTCCCATTAGTATAATTGACCATACACCTCGTTTGCATACAATGAAAAATAGTCAAGCATTTGCATACAATCACAAAATAGCATAATTGAAGGAAAAATGTACTTGTCAAGAGCTCCTGGCGCCGCTACCTAAAATGAGAACTCCCTTCCGTCGAATCTGTGTATATGTCTCTCTACCCTCGCACTGAGCTCAGTAGGGGTACTGACGATTGCTGGGAAGCCAACCATCGGGGTGAGCAATTAAATAGAAAATGACAGCATGAAATATGATTATTACTGTTATACAAAAGGCACATTTAGGGAGTTGAGCAGATATCTGTCATTTTTCTTCCCCACAGCTGTTATTTGGCTCCCCTGTACTTTGTTCAATTAATGTCTCGCTGTAATGCTCGACTGAGGAGAGGGCAGAAGTCTTTTTACATTTTTAATTACCGTGACTTTTGACACTGATTTTGCACTTCATCACACTTTTTCCGGCGTTTTGGTGAGAAATGTGGAGAAAAGATTAATTAAATGAAATTTAAAAAATGTTTATTAGGTTAATGTGTCTTCCAGCACATTATGCTCAAGATAGACTTTTTGGTTTTTCTCAGTTTATTTTTGTTAAGTTTGTGAATTCAATTTGGTTAGTAGTCAAATCATCACATTATAATCAAGGTATTGATTCCTTGAACTTTTGAGATGTTGAGATATTGATGAGTTAAAATAAATGTATTTACATGGTTTTAATAGGCCGTTCCTCTTCGTAAAAAGACAAGTGGAAATAAAAATGAGATTTTCATGTGAAACTACAAATTTGACATGAGAATTTCAGACTTCTCTCGTTCGACCTATAATATTAGAATTCAGCCAAATTAATTCTGTGATATTAATTTCTTAGATAAAAATGTTCTCGTCTCTTCACCTCTCTGGGATATGTATTTTTCTCTCTAAATGTTTTAAGTTTTCTAATGTCTTTATAATGTGTATTTATAATATACTTTATTTCAGTATCAACAGCATGCAAATAGGAATATGAATCATCCTTTAGATTATGTATATGAATTAAATCATAAATGAATTTATATTGAACAAAAATATAACTCTATCATGAAAAATGTTGGTCCCATGTTTCATGAGCTGAAATAAAAGATCCCAGAAATTTTCCATATGCACAAAACGCTTAGTTCTCTCAGATTTTGTGCACAAATTTGTTTACATCCCTGTTAGTGAGCATTTCTCCTTTGCCAAGATAATTCATCCACCTGACAGGTGTGGCATATCAAAAAACTGCTAAAACAGCATGACCATTACACAGGTGCACCTTGTGCTGGGCACAATAAAAAGCCACTCTAGATTGTGCAGTTTTGCCACATAACACAATGCCGGTTTTGAGGGAGTGTGCAATTGGCATGCTGACTGCAGGAATGTCCATCGTTTTAGAGAATTTGGCAGTACGTCCGACCGGCCTCACAACCGCAGACCACATGTAATCATGCCAGCCCAGGACTTCCACACCCGGCTTCTTCACCTGTGGGATTGTCTGAGACCAGCCATCCGGAAAGCTGATGAAGCTGTGGCTTTGCACAACTGAAGCCTTTCCGTACAAATGGTCAGAAACTGTCTCAGAGAAGCTTATCTGTGTGCTTGTCGTCCTCAACAAGGTCTTGACCTGACCGCAGATCAGCATCGTAACCGACTTCAGTGGGCAAATGCTCACCTTCGATGGCCACTGGCAGGCTGGAGAACTGTGTTCCTTACGCATGAATCCCGGTTTCAACTGTACCGGTCAGATGGCAGACAACATGTATGGCGTCATGTGGGAGAGCGGTTTGTTGATGTCAACTTTGTGAACAGAGTGCCACGTGGTGGCGTGGGGTTACGGTAAGGGCATACATAAGCTATGGACAATGAACACAATTGCATTTTATCTATAACAATTGAAATGCACAGAAATACCGTGACGAGTTCCTGAGGCCCATTGTCGTGCCGTTAATCCGCCGACTTCACCTCATGTTTCAGCATGATAATTCTTTGCCCCATGTCGCAAGGATCTGTACACAATCTGTACACAATTCCTGGAAGCTGAAAATGTCCCAGGTCTTCCATGGCCGGCATAAACAGCAGACAAGACACCCATTTAGCATGTTTGGGATGCTCTGGATTGACATGTACGACAGCGTGTTCCAGTTCCCACCCATATCCAGCAACTTCACACAGCCATTGAAGAGGAGTGGGACAACATTCCACAGGCCACAATCAACAACCTGATCAATTCTATGCAAAGGAGGTGTGTCTCGCTGCACACCAGATACTGACAGGTTTTCTAAGGTATCTGTGACCAACAGATGCATATCTGTTTTCCCTAATGAATTTATTTCAATTGACTGATTTCCTTACATGAACTGTAACTCAGTAAAATCTTTGAAATTGTTTCATGCTAAGTAGACATTTTTGTTCAATTTATATTAATCCCCCATACCACCCACAACCAAAGAGGGGTGCCATCCACATCTTTTGCTGGTCCATATCCTTACACATTCAACCAACAACCATACTCCTATTGACTGGTCGGGCCCATGACTGTGCAGATGACAACCCAAGTTGTTATTAATGTAGCCGCGGTATGGTCGCCCCCACCCCTCCGACAGTCTGGCTCCTGTGTGTAAAAAGATCCAGCCTCATCTCTTTACTCCCACAGCTATAATCGATAGGGACATATTTCTGGAAGAAGTTTCCAGCCCTTGTAATGTGCTGTTATTAGAGGGTGCGATTGATGGCGGTTCAGGTTTGGCTCCAGGCATCACGGAGGGATCTTGAGGGTGGTGGTGATTGGGGAAGAGGCCTCCTGGGTGAACTGGACTCACTGGGTAGAAAGGACATAACAGGGAAGGTAGCAGAAACGGAAGAAAGCTAGTTGTCTTGTAACTAAGCTAAGGACAGACAGCCTGACTTTCATGCAAACACACTCAGCAGAATAGTCATTGTGTGAGAGTTTCAAGTTTCAAAGTTTATTTGCCACGTCACAGGATGCAACGGGTGTAAAACAGTACAGTGAAATTATTACCTTGAGAGCTCTTTCCCAACAATGCAGTGATAATAATAATAATAATAATAATAATAATAATAATAGAAATAATAATAATTAAAAGTATAAAAAACACACAAGAAGTACATTGTGAGTTCAAGAAACACATACACACACAACTTGTTCATCTTTCCAGTAGGCTACAAATTGCCCTGAAGGAATGTGGGCGGTAATGTACGTTTGTGTAGCGTGGCTTTTAATATGAGATGGGTGCAACGCAGTACAAGTACAAACACTGAGTCAGTGGTGCCAGGGAGATGCAAAACACGGGTTTGTTTGTGCATATGTGTGGGAGTCTCCTTCTACATGTGCAGAAGTGATCCGTTGATTGCAAGGAAGGGCTACAGTCCTGCCTCCAGCTGCTTCTTATTGGAGACCTGTCATCTGCTGTGGAACTCTAGCCAGCCATTTTATTTTCCTTGTAACGCTGTACAAGCCCCCTCTCTTCCCCTCCCTGCTCTCCTCCTTCCCCCTACTCCTCCTCCCTTACCTCCATTGATTATCTATAACTGAGGCTAACCATTATTTTGGTTTTCAAGCTTGCTATTCTCCCATGACAGGCCAGGACCCTGTCCCTACCATGGCTGTGTCTCTTCCTCTCAGATGATCCTGAAACCAGGAGAATGTTATGATTTTAACCCCTCTACCCCTTCTTCAGTATAAACAATATGTTTTCTCTCTCTCTCTCTGTCTCTCTCTTACCCCTCATGTGAGAAAGCCTCTTTCTGGCCACCCCTAGGCACACAGACGCACACACACACACACACACACACACACACACTTTATTGTTTAGCCTCAACAATACTCTCTGGGTTAGCACCATGGTGTAGCCAGAGGACAGCTAGTTTCCATCCTCCTCTGGGTACATTGACTTCAATACAAAAAGTAGGAGGCTCATGGTTCTCACCCCCTTCCATAGACTTACACAGTAATTATGAGAAATTCCGTAGGACGTCCTCCAACCTATGAGAGCTCTTGCAGCATGAACTGACATGTTGTCCACCCAATCAAAGGATCAGAGAATGAATCTAGTACTGAAAGCATAAGCTACAGCTTGATAGTACTGTAGCGCGTAAAATGTGTTGAATAGTTGACTCGAAGAGAAAGAAAGACAATAGTTGAACAGTTTTGAACAAATTAATTTATTCAAAAATGAAGGAGAAGGCCTCCCGAGTGGCGCAGCGGTCACTGTCACCTTGATTACAAAAAAATACACTATACTGCATGACTGTAGCGGGTTTACTAACATGTTAGTTTTTGTAGCTATGTTTACAATGACAACAATGTGGGCTGTGTATAGTGGTTAGCGGTTATAGTATGAAGGTTTGGCGTGGAAATATTTCTTTGCTTGCTCACAGACAGCTGCTTTATTGTGCAATGAAGTCCACAAGCTAAGGGAAAAGGTGAGAGAAGAAGGGCACGTATATGCTAGAAGGAATTATACAATGAGCAAAGGGATCATGCTGTTTGTGGCTGTTATGTCATGCTGTTTGTAGCTGTTACGAAAGTGAACCGTGTTTGCGGGTGATCAGGGGTGTGTATTCACTCCGTCGATTCTATTGAAAAATGTTTCTTAAATGGAAAGAAACAGGCATAAACATCCCTGAATTTGTCCAATAGAAACTCTTGGTTGCAACTGTTTGGACTAATGATTACACCCTAAATCAGCTAGATGCAGGAAGAGTGTGCAAGGCAGTATTGAGCTCTTGCAGCATGAACTGACATGTTGTCCACCCAATCAAAGGATCAGAAAATGAATCTAGTACTGAAAGCAGAAGCTACAGCTCGATGGTACTGTAGTGCATAAAATGTGGTGAGTAGTTGACTCAAAGAGAAAGAAAGACAATAGTTGAACAGTTTTGAAGGAGAGGGCCTCCCGAGTGGTGCAGTGGTCTAAGGCACTGTATCGCAGTGCTAGAGATGTCACTACAGATCCTGTTTCGATCCCAGGCTGTGTTGCAGCCAACCGCGACCGGGAGACCCATGCGGCGGCGCACAATTGGCTCAACGTCATCCTTGTTAGGGGAGGGTTTGGCCGGCTGGGATGTCCTTGCCCCATCGGGTTCTAGCGACTCCTTGTGGCGGGCCCCGGTGCATGCACGCTGACTTCGGTGGCTAGCTGTACGGTGTTTCCTCTGACACATTGGTGCGGCTGGCTTCCGGGTTAAGTGAGCAGTGTGTCAAGAAGCAGTGAGGCTTGGCGGGGTCGTGTTTCGGAAGGACACATGGCTCTCGACCTTCGCCGATCCCGAGTCCGTTCGGGAGTTGGGCGATGGGACAAGACTGTAACTACTAATTGGATATCATGAAATTGGGGAGAAAAAGAGGTAAAAAAACATTTAAATCAATAAAATAAATAAGCTATATTTCATTGTATTTTTTTTTCTCTCACTTTCGCTTACCTAGATAGCGAATGCAGCTAGCTAGTTTAGCCTACTCACCTGTCTGTCATCTTGATTACAAAACAATGATCTTGACCTGTGCACCTACGTTGTAAACTTTCAATCATGGGCTAGGTTGTAGCAACCTTATGATGGGTTTCGGGAAAATTAGAGTATCAGGTAGTAGCCTTAACCAATCACTGTTACATTGAGCTGGGTGAATGGAATATGAATGACAGTCATCCAATATGCCGTAATAGAAATAAGGCCATGCTCATAAAAAAAATGATGTGTCCTCCCTGATCTTAAACAGCACCGACCTCCACTGATAGATACCCCCACCCACTCTGTCTTTTTTCCGTATTTTAGATCTCGCTCCATCTCACACGTTTACTGTCTCCCTCACTATCTCTCACTCTTTCTAGCACCTGTTTTTCTCTCACGTTGCCTTTCTACTCCTTCACTCTTTCTTTCTCTCTCTTCTCTCTTTGACTCCTTCCTCTTTGTCCCTATTTGTTTATCTCAACCCCCCCCCCCCCCCCCATACTCTCTCGATGGCACCCGGCTGGTGGCTGGGCTAGGGTTGACGGCTGGTTGTCTGGCGTCATGCGCAATCAGGTCGACGGCGGCATAGCGAGGCCGCTAGGAACTGAGCGAGGGCCGCCTAGTCGCGGGTCACCTTTCACAGCCAATTAGTGTTGGAGCAGCACCGTGCTCGCCTCTTGTCAGGCCCGCTTATTGTCGGAGATCAGTGGCGATCAGTCTCTCTCACCGGTCTCTCTCTCTCTCTTTCACTCTGCTCAGGCTCTCTCTCTCGCTTGTCTCTCTCCCTCTCATTGTTCTATCTTTTTTTTGAGGGGGGGGGTGCTTTTGCTGGTGGCTGGTGGGTGTTTGACTTTGTGTTTTCTCTCCTTTTTGTGTCTTTTATTTAAACTTTTATTGTATTAAGCTCTGGTACAGAGCGACTTATAATCAGTGTGCATTTTTTTAAATAGCGGCTGTTTTGTTGAGGCAGTCAGAAGATGTTAATTACAATGGTGGAAAAAACTGTGGGAAATAGTTAACATTGTGTGAGGCCATTTTTTGCATCTCTCACTGCTTTTACTACATTTTACATCTCCAACTCCGGCTTTTCACTCTTCGTTTTTATTCGACTCGTTCTCTCCGGTATGATCCTCCCCTTTTCAAGTCCTCCAACTCTCGCTTCCTGTGTGTTGTTTATTGTTTCTTTCTGTTTCCTTTTCTCTCCCTCATTCACACACCACACCCTCTGTCTGTCCTTCTCTGATGTGAAAGAATGGAGCCGTGTCCCAGTGGGTGTCAGTGTATGACTGGCTGGTGTGTGTGTATGTGGTGTGTGTGGTGTGTGTGTTTCAGCTGAAGGTGACTCAGTGTTGGCAGAGTGAGACCCTTGGTGAGTGGCACTGTCTTCTCACGAACTGAACCCTGGTACTCAAATGCCCTTTTCTGTTACACACTGACACGCACACGCACACACACACACACACACACACAGGCACAAACACGTTATATGCTATCTGAGGTGTGTGTGTGTTTGCGTGTGTGAATTTGTTTGTGGTCATGTGCATCTTGTATTTGTGTGTGTGAATGTCTGGCAAAGCATTTGAATCATCCAAATTAAATACTCATGGATGGTTAAAAAATAGCAATGCACACAACTAAACTATCCCTAGCAGATGGCATTAATATGTGAAGAACCCATAGACTAAATGTCAAGGAAAGGTTTCACTTTTCATTGATTCTACTTTTTAATGTAAAGTGATTTTAAGTGAGCATGAAAGGGCACCTAACAAATAGTATATATTACCATTATCCACAGACAGTGTATTTTTAAATACCAGTAGGTGTAAAGAGGCTCATCTGACGACTGGCGACACCGGCATTGATTAATAATGTCTGGCTAGAAGACTCCTGCATCCATAAGACCAGTTTTAGTATTTGTTTTAATTACCACTGCCTAGTAATGCTTCCTATCCATAACTGTCTGGTGTGTGTGTGTGTGTGGCGGGGGGGGAGTGTTGGTTTGTGTGTCTGTATGTGAGTTATTGGTGGTCAGTGTATATTTGTGAGGAAGTGTGTTAACATGAGTGGATACAAATGTGTGTGTGTGTGGGCACGCGTTTTTACATAAGTGAGAGTGTGTGTGTGTGTGCTTGTGTGTTTGTCTACATGTTCGTGGTATACGTGATTGAGGCCTTGGCACCTGGCTCAGCTCTCATGCCAATCTCCCTCCATGCACCGCTGTGTGGCAGGCAGCATCTTTCATTTCAATATTTCAATATTTATGTCTCAATTTTACAAGCCCCCAGAGGTTCAAAGTTATTGTAAGGGTATGTGCAACTTGGCTGTTTGGCTCTCTGACCATTACTTTCCCTGCTTCTCATGCCAAGCTAGATACTACTGTACTATTGGAGCTAGGGACACAAGCATTTCGCTACACCTGCAATAACATCTGCTAAATATGTGTATGTGACCAATAACACTCTGATTTGATTTTTGATTTTGAAGCCTGGTTGAATTTTATATATATATTTTTTTGTATTATTTTGTTTCTCAACCTCGGGTAGTATAAAGGTTGTTGAAAGACAGTTCTTCTTGAACATAGAATATCATACTTGGTTAGGAAGCTAACACATGTAGTTTTAGATATCTGAAACTTTAACAAGGAAGGGATGCTAATTCCACTATGTAGTCTAAATAAAATGAGCTTCCTGCTTTTTCTATTTTAATCATTGGACGGTGACTCACAGTATTTGTTTTATTAATGTATGCAAAGGGGTGTATTGTTTTGCATGCTTGCCATTTGACTTGTGATGTGTGTGTGTTTTTGTGTGTGCGTGTGTGTGTGAGTGTGTGTGTGTGTATGTATTTGTTGGTGTGTGTACCATAGGCATACATTGATACAACACATGCATCATCCCTTGTGTAGGTCTACACTTTTTAGTGTGTGTGTGTGTGTGCGCTCTCATAAGTTGTCTGTGTGTACATGTTTGTGTTTGTGTTCACACAAACCTTTCATATGCACCCATTGCTCCCGTTTGGAAGATGAACTTAACGGAGGAAGCCAGGGAAAAGGGCAGCCTCATTTGCATAGCGGGGCTTCATTGGAATATGCTAAGGACGGCGAGGAGTGCATTTCCAGCCGCGGTGATGAATCGCTGCCGCATCACAAAGTTGCCTCAAAGTACTCTGTCGTCACCCTCATTTGCATACCAAGCCATCTTCCTTTATTTATTTACATATTTATTTACTTTCTTTAATGGGCGAATAGTTATTTTATATTACAGATTTGTCTCCGAGGAGACTTTTGGCAAGCACTCTGCAATTTGAATGGGTACGTTTCCTTTCTTTATACAGTAGACAAACAGAGGGATTGTGGTTTCAAAAGGTTCCGGATGCGTCTGTCTGTATTCGGGATGTCGTGGAGGATCTTCAATGTGGAGAATGGGGTGTTTGTGAGAGGTTGGTTAAATAATGGTCACGAATTAGACCTTACATTTTGAAGGAGGAGGTTTGATCATTACTGTACCCATCCTTCTTAGGGGGTGTTTCCGAAAAGTAGGTGCAACATAATATTTCCGACACGGACAGACAGACACTACCAATACCCAGTCTTTCGAACATTCAAATCGAGAAATTGCACGTGGCTCATCAACAAAATACAACACTGGTGTTTCAAAGGGCATTTACAGAAGATGTTGACCTATATGGCTACACTGACGTCGAGCAACCAAAAGCCAGATGTAACTTCAACCTCTATCAGTCTCCACTTCACATATTTTCATCCAAGTCCACTAAAAACAAAGCTGAATATACCACCACACCTATCACTGCTCAGAACAAGCAACACACAAAAAAAGCGCTTCTGATAAAAGTCTGGACTTTTATGTGAGCTATTATTAATTTTTCTGAGTGACCACCGGTTAAATGCAAGCCAACATCTGACGACGTTTGGCTCTGTTTGTTTATGGAGGCCAATGGGTTGCCGTGCCGAGCCGGGACTCTGAGATCTCACTCGGGACCGGGCCAGTCAAATCTCGTCAGGCCCTGGATGACTAGATGAAACAGGCGTTGTTGGCCCATCCGCTCAGGTTTGCTTTCAAAAAAAGTCCACCGCATGGGGCCTCGGAGATGAGGCCGCCCATGGATCCATGCATTTTTTTTGGGGGGGGATATATATTTTTTTATTTAGGATGTTTACTGTTTCTACCATATCTTGGAGAGCAGCATTATTTTCACTCACACTAACATCCCTGGAGTGTTAGTATTAGAACTCTGGGATCCCGGGGTATCTGGCTTCTAAAACGATCAACTGTAGGTGGGGCTTTGATTTGCTTAATCTTAAGCAGTGGTTCCCAACTCTGGTCCTCGAGTACCCCCAACCGTACACATTTTTTTTTTGAAGCCCCAGACAAACACAATTTATTCAACTTGTCAAGGGGTTGATGATTAGTTGAAAACAACCGTTTATTTAGCTCTTCCGCTTTCCTTGTCTCGAGGGGGTCTTATTCCTATCTACGTTGCCAATGAATGACCAGTCCCTTTCACAACACATTGAAGCAAACTTTTTTTGGTTGATGCTACGCTAACTTGAAACTTTAGGCTATTCTTCACCATATGAGAGCCCTTTGGGTGAAGTTAAGTCAACATTTAGTACTGCAGTGCTTTAAATCTTAACTGCAGGCCTTTTCACAGAAAAAGCCAATCCCAGGAGCTAGCGAGCTAGGGCTTTAATTTTTATCCCCAGGCTCTGATTTATTTGATTTCAGAGGAAGTTTTGCTAAGCGGGCTAATGAGTAGCACAGCGCTGTTGAATGATTTAGTAGGGAAGAAGAAGCCCATACAGTGAGAGAAAGTCAAAAGACAAATTCTTGTCTTATCCCTTAATTGGCGAAGGAGGAAAAGAGTCAGGCTCCGAACGATTTAATATCACAATAAAGACATATTTGTTGCTAATGAGACTTTAGAGTGTCACCGTTTGACGAAACCCCAAATCAATGTGTGTCGTTTTAGATAGGGCTCGTGTCGTGATATGTGCCATGTTCAGTATCACTCTCTTAATCGCAATTTACCAGTGCCTCTTCTTTAGTACCATTTAGTACCCCGAAGATGCAAAGGATGGTCTTTCTTAGATTTTTAGAACAAAAGATTTTCTTCCGGCATATTGGAATATTAAGTTCTATAGGACATTTTGGATATGCCTCTTGACAGGCAAACTCAAAGATAAAGATTAAAGTGGTTCCTTAAGGGCTTTCGAGGAACACTTGAAACAACAATAAAGTAGCCAATTACTCTTTGCAGTTTATTGAAGCTTTGGTTTCCTACTTCCTACAGAGAATACACTGTGTCTTAATGTATCTGCACTCTTACAAAGTAAGAAAGTGTGGAGATCCATCCTCGTTGACATTGCTATTCCCTCCCCGGATATTCCAAATACCACTTGTTTCAGTATGATCCAATTGGGTCCATGGTGCTTTTAAAAAATGTAAAGTGTCAATGTATCAACCAAATGATTGTGGCCCTTTATACAGCAACACTTATCACAAAGTGTTTTACTTCAACAGCAGCATAGTGGAGTGCTGAATACCCCTTTTTATCAGTGTAATCGAACTGGGCCAACTGTGCTTTTGAGAAATGTAAAGTGTCAATCAATTCATCACATGTATTTACCTAGTATCCCTTTTTAAAGCAACATTTGTCAGAGAGTGCTTTACTTCAAGCGGTAGCATAGTGGCAAGGTAATAACTGCTTGGAAGCACATTCTCATGTTGTTATTATGGACAGCGTAAGTGTGAACTCTGACCCTAACAAGCTTCCTTCAGTTCACCAGCTGTGATGAGGAGGTGTGGCTTGAACAGCCATCACAGTGTTTATTCAGCATGCGTAATAGCCCAGGGAACAAATCACAATCAAGAACCGCTGTCGCCCCTAGAGACCAGACTGATGGCTCCACCTCGGGGAGTGCAGCTAAATATGGAAATCTTAAAATACTCACATGGGCATCTTACACACACACAACACACAACGCACACGCACAAATAATGACAGGACAATAGGCTTTCAGCATGAATCATCTGCAAATACTACAGTTTACAGTAGGAATCACTAATACAAACAAAACATATACCACATTTCTTTTACGATTTTTTTCAACTTCCTCTGTTCCCTGGTAAGTGTACATATGCAGCAGTACTGTGTGTAGAACTCTGTTTTTACCGACGGCCTACTTGAGTGTTCTGTTTGTTCAGGTCTGCTAAGCTGCGGCTGAAGTTGTCACTGTTAATACGAGTTTGTATTCAATCATCCTGTCAGCTTCTGAAAAGAGCCTGAGTGACAGATTTAAGAGGCTGCTGAACCAGGGGGTAAACAGGGGGAAAGCGGTTTCTCTTCTCCCTCCCCTCGTCAGATCTGAGACAGACGGGTGCTGAGGAAAGTTAGACGCGCCGTCTGGTCCGGTATCAGCGTTGACAGTGATCAACAAAGAAGTGTTGTCTTACCTTTTTTTGAACATGTTTTATTATTGTCTTCCCGCGGTCTCAGAGATCAACTGTCTAGGATTTCTTAGAGCTCATATCAAATCTTGAGCCTGTCTGGTTTTCATCGGAAAAGCTGTTGGAGTAAGTGATATTTCCCTAAGAGCTTGGCGCGCAGGAGTGCTCGTAGTGATATTGACATGTTGTCAAGTCGGCGCCTCTCCCAAAAGGCTTCTTGGGTTTTTGACGGGCTTGAGGAGCGATCATGATTCTCCCTCCGTCGGGTAATTCCAGCTTGTCTCCTGAAATGATGGGTTGCCCCTATTTTTAGTCCACACTCAAATCTTCCTCTGTCAAATTGGAAGTTGTCTAGAAACACCTGCTCTGAAGGTCCGCTGAGACACCAAATTGCAAGTATGGACAACTCAGGATCGCTTGATTAGGCCCTGAGCCATATCACATAATCATAGTGACGTCATCGGTACATCACAGAGTAGAGGCAAGGCATGACCACTTTGGTTGAGTGAACCTCTCCTTAGTTTAAGATCTGATTTTTGAGGGCTGGACCAACAGTAATTTGGGGGACAGTTACAACAAAATTTGAATAACTCCGTGGCAATTATTTGCCAGGACAAACAAATTCAGGGGCAGCACTTTTGACTAGAAATGACAGTTACAGATTGTGGAAAGGCATGCTGCGAGGTGGAAGGGTTGAGATTGTCGCCCAGCTGTGAGACATATTTCTCAGCTGAGAAGCTGATGTTTCCCTCTCTCGACCCTGCTCACCCACTCCTAGACCCTCACGGCTCCCCCACTCTTCTCACCCCATTCAGCCTACGCCCCTCCTCAGAGACGTACGAGGCTACGCTGTTTTAGATGAGGTGCTCATGGGTGCACCATAAAAAAAGCATCAAGGCAATGAGCCTTGGAGAGAGAGAGATGGTGAGGAAGAGAAGGGGGAGAGATGGAGGAGGTGTAGAGAGGAGGGTGGTGAATGGAAGAGGGGATATGGGGGTGAGAACGATTGGGAGAGATGGAATGTTAGAGGACAGGGGTTAGAGAAAGAAAGATAGGTTTTGGAGAGACAGAAAGATGGATAAGAGGGAGATAAAGAGAGTGGGTTCTCTGAGAGAGTGGGGCGAGAGTGCTGGGGAGAGCGAGAAAGTCAGAGCACTGGAGATGGAGAGAGAGGGAGAGGGACATGGAGACAAAGAGAGTGAGCGCTCTGGGCTGCTGGGACAAATGGGAGTAGACCACTCCAGCTGTGGCCATAAAACAGCAGGTGGACGCCATCATTAGACCTGGCAGATGAGGCAGGAGACCCTGAGATCTACCCCTTCAAATGCCCCTCTCCCAGCAGCACCTCGCTCAGTCACTCTAGCGTGCAAATGTCTGCCCTCTCAGTCCTGGTTCTGCATGGCTGCAGTGCTGACACCAGGGGAGAGGTGAATCGTTGAACCCTGAACCCCACCCTGAAGCAATTTGGTAGGAGAGTTTGTTCTGCACATCACACCTTGACTTATACAAGTTAACCTCATTGAAATAAAATCTCTTTCACAAAAGAGAACTGTATCATATCACCTACTTTTACTTCACTGGTTGCCATTTTCCAAGACCCATCCCCTTACCCCAGGGCAGCATGTCATGCAAGTCAATGTTCAGATATTAAATCATGTAATAATACATGTACTGGTTGTAGGGGGATTAAGAATGACTCTGCCCTTGTTTTAAAATCTTTGACAGTTGTTTGCATATGACTGAGGAATTCTTTCTATTGGTATTGGACTGTTTTTATGGCCATGTCATTTATGGACTGGCACTATGTCTGTCAGAGCTAAAACGATGTTGCACGTCAATAAGTCAGAGAAGTTTATGTGAGATTTGAAACGCTCATTTGTGTCTATGATATTACCAACCCCTCAGTCCCCCTCAGGCTGTCTGACTAAAAGTCTTATTAGTTCAATTCACTTATAAAATAAAGGATCGAGGTAATGACCGACTGTAATATCCCTTCATAATAATAATCAAGACACAGTCATTAAAGAGCCACCAAATGATGCTGTTCCGCCTCCCTCAAGGCAGTGAAAAAAAATAATGGTACCACTGACAGTTATCCGTGGCCAACAAATGAAGAAGGGTGAGGAGAACGGGCAGGCTTGTTGAAATGAATGCGTGACGCTACCTCTCTGGGACCAAGGGCTTTACGCCTTCCCCCACCTTTCCTTGGGCACTGCCGCCACTCCACGCCACGTCTGTACGCATTGTGAGCCCAAGCAAAGAGCATCTCACAAACCGCCACTTTGATTTGCAAGGCTCCCAATCAAAGAATGCAAATTAAAATCCCAGGTTTTGCATACGCCATGTCTCTTTTGTCCTCACGTGCGTATGCAAATGGGGTCGCTTTGCCTCTCGGCTACTTCGTAATTACCTTTAGGAAGGACAGCTGTAATACATAATTAACAGAAATATTTACAAGATGCCATAGCTTCCCTCTCTTTTGGCTTCCAGAGCAAAGAGAGGGTTTGGAGATTAGTGGAAAACTTTCTTCAAAGTCACTCAATTAGCCATGTCAGCTAACAATTTGTAGATTGTAGTTAGTCTGGCTAGCTATCTAAACTTGTAGTAATCATGGACAAATACCTACCGGGCAACCATTTATTTTGTTAGTCATTCTTACTCAGATATCATGTTAACGTGGCATAAGTCATTACAAAATGTGTAGAATTGCAGGAAAATAGCTTTAAAACTGCAGAAATATCTCTCAACCCCATGGCAAAATGGGTAGAACACTTGCTCTCACAATCCCCCTTCCCCCAAAACGCGTGTAAATATTGGACTATAAATTGTACCTTCCGCTACTATACTTATGCTAAAATGTTTATTTTATTCTACTGAGCCATTTACTTTATGTTCGTATTTTTGTGTTTTATTATTTATTATTGTTTTGTTGTTGCGTTGTCGAGAAGTAACCTTCAAGTAAGCATTTCATTGGACGGTGTATGTATACCATGTGTATCCCGTACATACGACTAATAAACCTTTAAACTAGAATTGCAGGGAATTAGCTGTAAAACTGCAAAACAATTACCTTCGCCCCATGGCAAAAAGTGTAGAACTGCAGAAAATGACATTTAAAACCAAAAAATATATTTTCACCGTTAATAGGGGGGCCACTACATTTTTTTTGCCATTAGGTGGTGGGCCCCCCAACAAAATATCACTTAGGGCCCCCAAAAAGCTAGAGTCAGCCCTGACTTCGACTGTGTACCAATATTGACCAATAGCTTCCTTTCTTCCTATGTTTTGTTTCTTTTACTAGCATTGTGTGATAAATTATTATTGCCACCATACTGCTTTCCCCCCAGTCTGTTTAGATCAGTGATCCCTTCAAGGAAACAAGGAGAGGAATGCATCCTCATTCACACTACATTACATGGTTTGAGGCTGACACAAGTGGGATTGAGAGGCTTTCTTTATCTCCTCAATATACCCTTAGTGGAATGGAACTCTTCACAGATGGCTGTGTGAATAACTGTCTGTTGTCTTACTCCTCTGTGGAGTGGAGGACTCTACAGCCACTTTCAAACACATTAAAAAAGCGTCCTTCCTTCCTTCCTTCCTTCCTTCCTTCCTTCCTTCCTTCCTTCCTTCCTTCCTTCCTTCCTTCCTTCCTTCCTTCCTTCCTTCCTTCCTTCCTTCCTTCCTTCCATGGAGTAACACCACTTCCTTCCTTCCTTCCATGGAGTAACACCACTTCCTTCCTTCCTTCCATGGAGTAACACCATTTCCTTCCTTCCTTCCATGGAGTAACACCACTTCCTTCCTTCATTCCATGGAGTAACACCATTTCCTTCCTTCCTTCCTTCCTTCCTTCCTTCCTTCCTTCCTTCCTTCCTTCCTTCCTTCCTTCCTTCCTTCCTTCCTTCCTTCCTTCCTTCCTTCCTTCTTCCTTCCTTCCTTCCTTCCTTCCTTCCTTCCTTCCTTCCATGGAGTAACACCCCTTCCTTCCTTCCTTCCTTCCTTCCATGGAGTAACACCACTTCCTTCCTTCCTTCCATGGAGTAACACCATTTCCTTCCTTCCTTCCATGGAGTAACACCATTTCCTTCCTTCCTTCCATGGAGTAACACCATTTCCTTCCTTCCTTCCTTCCTTCCTTCCTTCCTTCCTTCCTTCCTTCCTTCCTTCCTTCCTTCCTTCCTTCCATGGAGTAACATCATTTCCTTCCTTCCATGGAGTAACATCATTTCCTTCCTTCCATGGAGTAACATCATTTCCTTCCTTCCATGGAGTAACACCATTTCCTTCCTTCCTTCCATGGAGTAACACCATTTCCTTCCTTCCTTCCTTCCTTCCTTCCTTCCTTCCTTCCTTCCTTCCTTCCTTCCATCCTTCCTTCCATGGAGTAACATAATTTCCTTCCTTCCATGGCATAATACCATTTACAAAGTATACGAACAAGGCCTACATCTCACTCTAAACTAACCGGAAACCCTGAAGATATTTCATTGTAAACATTGGACAGTTCCCTAAAGCCTAACACGGAATACCTGTACTCAAGGCCATCCATTTCTGCCGACAATCAGTGTGAAAAATGAAATGAAAATCGTACATATTTTAGGTGATCGACCGTTGGCTCTAAGCAACCTTTCATTATTAATGCAGGAGGATACAAGAGTTAAGCACTTTCTCTCCCTTTTACAATCCCTGTGAGCCAGAGATCTCTCCCATTTTGGTTGAGCCCGGTTTCTGATTGGTCTTTGACTGTGACTTTCACTTTATCCCTATGTTAAAACCACAGTGGTGTATAGCGTCGTTGTGTATAGCTGTGCGTGTCACCCCAGTGGTCTCCTTCTAAAAACTGATGCTGATGCTTTTAAATACACCATCAAGGCAGGGGCTGTCCATGTCGGTTATGAGTTAACTAAATAAACTGTGACAATGCAATTAATAATGCATATTGTTTGCGAACGCCTCAGCTCAGTGATTTGACTGATGTATGCAAAGATGGTAATTTATTGAAAGTAAATTCATGTAATTGTGCCGGGGAACTTGATGAACCAAAAGAAGGTGTCAGCATGGCTTCCATCACCATCAGACGAAAGGAATCATTAAAGAAAAAAAACAAATCCACTTCAAAGAGCGGCTACAGAACAAACATTTATTTTACGGACGCGTTTCGTTTTGAAAAAGTTAGGAACGGCTGTTATGGTAAATATGTCAGATTTGTTGTAGGTTGTTTTGTTTCTGTTCGTGTTTTTTTTTCTCTTGATTTATTTATTTATTTTGTCCGTAGGGATGTAAACATTCACTCTGTGCTTTTATCAAAGTAGTCGATGGAAGTTTAATTTGAAGACTGGGGGGAAACGGGAGTCTGAAATGTAGCCGTCATTGTCGAGAAAGACAGGAGTTAGACTTGTTTCCAGATCCCAGTACCCCTAGTGCATCTTGGTAAAACTAGATGTCTTGTTCATAATGAAGATGTTTACATAATGACATTACTTGAGGTCTATTCATGTCACCGATAGGCTTGAATTCAGGGAAACACAAGTGACAAAATAATCACCATCATCAATCATATGCCAAGAACGTTATGAGGATGATAATATTGTCTGAAAAATCGCATGGAACCTTCAGCAATGAGTATCTGTCTGAACCGTTGATGGTGGTCACAGCCACAGATACTCATCGCTAATGGTTCAATGAAAGTCAATGAACTAAAAGACGAGAACCAGCTGCTATTGCATTGGTGTCTATGGGAGACACACCTAGTTAAGTAGACCGGAACTGACCATTTTTTTCAACGGTAAACATCCTGAGTGAACTGTCTTATCTATCTATTTATCTACCATCTTTGTTATTATGCCATCAACACCAAAAGAACAATCTTGCCAGAATTCCAATAGGCTTAGAAAGCTTGCTTTATTTGTCTTTGCATGACTACTTATCTAACAAGACCTGATAAAAACAACACACTGGGCACAGACGTCAATTTAACGTCTATTCCACATTAGTTCAACATAATTTCATTGAAATGATGTGGAAATAACATTGATTCAACCAATGTCTGCCCAGTGGGAATATGCCTCTCCAGTCCCTTCCCCAATCACTGTATTTAAAAGAAAGAACAGAAAGAGACGTTTTAGGCAAATGTCACACAAATGGGTCTGGATTCCTGGACACGAACTAAGCCTATACCTAGACAACAAAAATAACACTTTCGATGTAGATATTCTTAATATTCTTTATTATTTCATTTTTCCACTACACTTATGTTGCATGCACTGTAATGGATACGTTTTCTCACATCTCAATTGTGTTTCATTCTGAGTATTTAAATGTCTTTACCTACCACTCTCCCTTCTGTTTCTCCGTCAACCTCTCCATCTCCCCCTCTCCCTTCTGGTCAATATCCTATTTAACAGAGGTGGTTTTGTGAACAAAGCTTACGTGATGAGTAACCTTGCCCGAGACCTTAACATTTCCCCTAGCTACCCAACCGAATGCCTAGGCTTAAGCTCAGCAGGCTAACACAGTCGTATGGCGTGCAGACGACCCGAGCTCAAACCCAGCCGGTCACACTTCCAGTACTTGCAATGTGATGGATGCATTTTCTCACACCTCAGTCATCTTTAATTCAGTAAAGGTTTCTTAACTACCACTCTCTCTATTACCCTTGCCATCTGTCTATCTTTCCCATCTTGTCAAGAACGTTCATTGTTTGCATTTTGATGCAACACATTTCGCACTTCTTTATAGACTTTAATTATTTGTCATCATCAGCGTCTAAACTGAACCAGTTGCCTTTCTAGCGGTTTCACACTCCTTTGATTGACAGGTGCGAGGGTCGGAAAGGAAAAGAGTGCTTTGATTGATGTGCCGACACGTGCACACCACGGTCGGTATTCCCAGGCCGTTTGACCTAGAAGTCAGGAGAGAAGAAAAATACCCCCCACCACCACCACCTGCGCAGCTTGTCCATGTCAAGCAAGCTGTTAAGCACACCAACAAGAAACACTTAACATGGTTTGCCAGCCACCCCATTTCTCTCCTTCACCACTCCATCCCTCCCACCTTAACCCCCCCATGCCGCTGTCAGGAACCCTCACTTGCCTGTCAGTCTGCTACCATACCGCTAAGCTGCTGCCATCGAAATGAAGTTGTGAACAACTTCTTCTCCTTCCTGGCAGCTTGCAAACGAGTCTGCTAAACACAGACAAATCTGAAAACAAACCACTTCAACAAGGCCCAACTGTTTCCTCATATCTCGCCAACACATCAAGATGGCCTCCTTTCTTTTCTTTTTTTGGAAGAGCCCGTCAGGCAGGAAATGACAATTGATGTTGAATATTAATAATGTGAGCCATATGTTCCGGACAAAACACACCCGTGCATTATTAAACGTGATTCGATGTGTCATCCGTTAATTAGCGCTTGTTAAAAAAATAATAAAAGAACAGGGATGTAGAACATGATTAAAGAATGGGAAGTTTGTTGTAAAAATTGGAGGGGGATAAGAGGACTGATTTGTCAGTTACTGTATGTATTTTAGTTTCCTTGTAAGTGTTGTCAGATACAGTAGCTAGCTATACCCCTGGTTGTCAAAACCCCTTTGTTCAGACAGGTTTGTATATTTTAATTGTTTGCAAGATACACTTGTTAGTGTGTGTTTAGATGTATAGTGGAATGTGATGGGCCTTACAATTTCAATCAGGATTTTTAAAAATGCAGATAGAAATGATCCACAGATGATGCAATCCTATTGCACTCCACACTGCCCTTTCCCACCTGGACAAAAGGAACACTTATGTGAGAATGCTATTCATTGACTACAGCTCAGCGTTCAACACCATAGTACCCTCAAAGCTCATCACCAAGCTAAGGTTCCTGGGACTAAATCCCTCCCTCTGCAACTGGATTCTGGACTTCCTGACGGGCCGCCCCGTCAGGAAGTAGGTAGCAACACAGGGTAGGTAGCAACACATCTGCCACGCTGATCCTCAACAATGTAGCTCCATAGGGGTGCGTGCTCAGTCCCCTCCTGTACTCCCTGTTCACCCACGACTGCATGGCCAGGCACGACTCAAACACCATTATTAAGTTTGCAGATGACACAACAGTGCCTGATCACCGACAACGACGAGACAGCCTATAGGGAGGAGGTCAGAGACCTGGCCAGGTGGTGCCAGAATAACAACCTATCCCTCAATGTGACCAAGACTAAGGAGATGATTGTGGACTACAGGAAAAGACGGACCAAGCACGCCCACATTCTCATCGACGGGGCTGTAGTGGAGCAGGTTGAGAGCTTCAAATTCCTTGGTGTCCACATCAATAACAAACTAGAATGGTCCAAACACACCAAGACAGTCATGAAGATGACACGACAAAACCTATTCCCCCTCAGGAAACTAAAAAGATTTGGCATGGGTCCTGAGATCCTCAAAAGGTTCTACAGCTGCACCATCGAGAGCATCCTGACCGGTTGCATCACTGCCTGGTACGGCAATTGCTCGGCCTCTGACTGCAAGGCACTACAGAGGGTAGTGCGTACAGCCCAGTACATCACTGGGGCAAAGCTGCCTGCCATCCAGGACCTCTACACCAGGCGGTGTCAGAGGATAGCTCTAAAAATTGTCAAAGACCCCAGCCACCCCAGTCATAGACTGTTCTCTCTACATCCGGAGTGCCAAGTCTAGGATCAAAAGGCTTCTCAAAAGTTTTTATCCCCAAGCCATAAGACTCCTGAACAGGTAATCAAATGGCTACCCGGACTATTTGCATTGTGTGCCCCCCCCAACCTCTCTTTTTACGGTGCTGCTACTCTCTGTTTATCATATATGCATAGTCACTTTAACTATACATTCATGTACATACTACCTCAATTGAGCCGACCAACCAGTGCTCCCACACATTGGCTAACCGGGCTATCTGCATTGTGTCCCACCCGCCAACCCTTCTTTTACACTACTGCTACTCTCTGTTCATCATATATGCATAGTCACTTTAACCATATCTACATGTACATACTACCTCAATCAGCCTGACTAACTGGTGTCTGTATGTAGCCTCGCTGCTTTTATAGCCTCGCTACTGTATATAGCCTGTCTTTTTGCTGTTGTTTTATTTCTTTAGCTACCTACTGTTCACCTTAACACCTATTTTGCACTATTGGTTAGAGCCTGTAAGTAAGCATTTCACTGTAAGGTACCTGTTGTATTCGGCGCACGTGACAAATAAACTTTTATTTGATTTGAAATGGATGTTTTGATTGCATTTCTGTGTGTAGAATAGTGCAACTGCATTTGTGATATATACATTGCCTCCGGAAAGTATTCATACCCCTTGACTCATTTCACATTTTGTTGTGATACAGCCTGAATTCAAAATGGATGAAATAGATTTTTGGGTGAAATGTATTGAAAATGAAATTTACATTGACATTTTTCTCCCCAATTTCATAGTATCCAATTGGTAGTAGTTACAACCCAAGAAAGCCGCACTGCTTCTTGACACAATGCCCATCCAACCCGGAAGCCAGCCGCACCAATGTGTCAGAGGAAACATCGGCCCGGCCAATCCCTCCCGGACTTTGCTAGGCCAATTGTGCGCTGCCCCATGGGTCTCCCGGTTGCGGCCGGCTGCGACAGAGCCTGGACTCGAACCCATAATCTCTGGTGGCACAGCTAGCGCTGCGATGCAGTGCCTTAGACCACTGCGCTACCTGGGAGGCCCCCGTTACTCATCTTCAAAGTGGCAGACAAAGTCATCCTGAGTGCATGAGGGGTGAATGTTGTCAACCTTCTTTTCAAAGTGGCAGACAAAGTTGTCCTGAGTGCATGAGGGGTGAATGTTGTCAACCTTATTTTCAAAGTGGCAGACAAAGTTGTCCTGAGTGCATGAGGGGTGAATGTTGTCAACCTTATTTTCAAAGTGGCAGACAAAGTTGTCCTGAGTGCATGAGGGGTGAATGTTGTCAACCTTCTTTTCAAAGTGGCAGACAAAGTTGTCCTGAGTGCATGAGGGGTGAATGTTGTCAACCTTCTTTTCAAAGTGGCAGACAAAGTTGTCCTGAGTGCATGAGGGGTGAATGTTGTCAACCTTCTTTTCAAAGTGGCAGACAAAGTTGTGCTTAGCGCATGAGGAGTGGATGTTGTCAACTTTCTTTTCAAAGTGGTTGACAAAGTCGTATGCAGAGAGGAGGGAGGGGGGGGGTTAAGGCGATAGGCGAGGGGGGGGGTTAAGGTGGAAAAGAGTTTCCTAGGGTTAGAGGCAGAAGCTTGAAATTTGGAGTGATAGTGGGTGGCTTTAGCAGCAGATACATAGGAAGAGAAGGTAGAGAGGAGGGAGTGAAAGAATGTTTTCTGGAGATGTAGTTTTCCTACATTTTCGCTCAGCTGCCCGCAGTCCTGTTCTGTAACCTCGCAATGAGTCACTCAGCCACGGGGGAGCAGGAGGGGAGGGTAGCGCCAGCCAGGAGGAAAGGGGACAGTGCGAGTCATAGGGTGGGTAAAGAGTAAGGGAGTAGGGCCGAAGAGGTGGAATCAGGAGACAGGAGGGAGAAGGAATTAACATAAGGGAGAGATGATAGGATAGAAGAGGAGAGAGAGAGCGCAAATATTGCAATGGCACATGAACATCTGAGTAGGGGCTGAGGGCTAGCTAGGGTTGGAGGAAAGGGTTGCGGTTAGATTAGAAGGAGAACAGCCTCTAGTAAAGATGAGGTCAAGTGTATTGCCTGCCTTTTTTTGTATTGGATTGGGAAAGGGTGAGGTCAAAAGAGTGTGAGGTCAAAAGAGGGGAAAGAGAGAGTTTAGGCAGACGTCGGGAGTTTGAAGTTGCCAAGTATGAAATGAGCTTATCAAGATTGAGGATCATTGAGGAACTCTCCAAGAGCACCTGGTGGGCGATAAATGACAGTGACAGCATGGAATTCAAATGAGGAGATGGACAGGTGAGAGGGGGAGAGAAGAGAACATCTCATCTCCAAAACTGTAACTAGGCCACTCAGGAACATTGACTGTCTTCTTGGAATGCAACGCAACTGTAGATTTGGCCTTGTGTTTTAGGTTATTCTCCTGCTGAAAGGTGAATTAATCTACAATTTTTCTATGGAAATCAGATTGAACCAGGTTTTTCTCTAGGATTTAGCCTTTGCTTAGCTCCATTCCATTTTTTAATCCTGAAAAACTCCACAGTTCTTAACAATTACAAGCATACCCATAACATGATGCAGCCACCACTTCAAAACATGGAGAGTGGTACTCAGTAATGTGCTGTATTGGATTGCCCCAAACATACCACTTTGTATTCAGGACAAAAAGTTAATTGCTTTGCCACATTTTTTGCAGTATTACATTAGTGCCTTGTCGCAAACAGGATGCATGTTTTTGATTTTTTTTCAGTCTGTACAGGCTTCCTTCTTTTCACTCAATTAGGTTAGTATTATGGAGTAACTACAATGTTGTTGATCCATCCACAATTTCTCATATCACAGCCATTCAACTCAGTAACTGTTTTAAGGTCACCATTGGCCTCATGGTAAAATCCCTGAGCTGTTTCCTTCCTGAGTTAGGAAGGATGCCTGTATATTTCAAGTGACTGGGTGTATTGATACACCTTCCAAAGTGTAATTGTGACAGCTTTACAAGGATTAATGTTCATTGTCTTTACTTGGTAATTACAGCCACTTGGGGTGTGCGTCCACTATGACAAGGAACATGTGCGGTTAGGCCAGTCCCACGAATTTAGTGGCGTGGGCAGGGCCAAATTCTGGTTGATCTGGCACTCAGAACAGGATTTTTTAAGTCTTGATCCATGTTAGGCCACCAGTTATAAGATCTGGCTAAAGTTTTCATCCTGATGGCTCCCGGGTGAGGCTCATGAACCTTGTCCATGACTTGTGAACAGCCAGAGGGCGGAACGACCACTCTGGACCCCCAGAGTATGTAGCCATCTTGCACACTCAGCTCAGGTTTACGCTTTGCACACGGTCTCAGTCCATCATCATCTATGACAGGAGGCCAACACTGCATAAGGTACATTTTTACTTGGTGCAGGATATGTTCTGTCCACTGTTTATTCTGTTTGGCATTCACAGGTGAGTTTAACAATCTTTCCATTAGGAAAATTGTCTTGGGAGGCATCCCAATTGTGGCGGGCATCTCTGGTAGCGGGAGACGGCTGAGCGCATCTGCGTTTGCATAAGCTGAGAGTGTGAGAGCCCAGCGCTGTATCCTTGCTGAAGCCATGGGAGGAATACATCTTGATTCACTGATGAGGCTCATCAGGGGCTTGTGGTCAGTGCATATGGTGAAATTACAACCGTAGAGGTACTGATGAAAAAGTTTTAGCAAAGGCTAGACCTTCCCTGTCTAACTGTGAATATCGCTTCGCAGCCCTTTTCAGTGTGTGTGATGCAAATTCGATGGGTTTTTCAGACCCATCTGATGAGCGAGTACTGCCCCGACACCATAGGGTGAAGCGTCACATGACAGGATGATGCCTTTGTCAAAGTGAACCAGCACTTGTGCTGATTGCAGTAGTGCTTTTACTTCCTACAGGATGATCCCTTTGTCAAAGTGAACTAGTACTTGTGCCGATTATAGTAGTGCTTTTGCTTCCTTGAAAGCTTTCACTTGTGCTGGTCCCCACTTCCAATTTACAGTCTCTGTGGAGGAGCTGGTACAGTGTAGCCAAAACTGTTGAGTGCTCAGGGAGGATCTTACAATAGTAGTTTACCATGCCCAGGAATGACCTGAGCTCGGACGCATTTTTGGGGTTTATAGCATCTTTAATTTCTCTGACTTTGTCCTCCACAGGACACAGGCCCTGTGCAGTGATTTTGTGCTTGGAAGGTGCACTCGCTGCGCTTCAGGCGCAGCCCTGCATCCAAGAGTATCTTTAACATCTGGTCCAGATTTCAGAGGTGCTCCTCCTCCAGCTCCCCTGTAACCAGGATGTCATCCAGCTACGTTGCTACATGAGGGATCCCCTGCAACAGATTGTCCATTGTCCTGGACGCCACTCTGAAAACCCAGCAGTTGAATATGAACAAACCTTTGTGAGTATTGACTGTGACATACTCTTTTGAATCCTCGTCCAGGAGGAGCTGTTGGTAGGCATGGCTCATATCATGGAGGCCTTGCTAATGGTGAGTTTGTAGTCATCGCATACAGTGCATTCAGAAAGTATTCAGACCCCAAAACATTTCTCCAGTATTGAAGGTCCCCAAGAACACAGCAGCCTCCATCATTCTTCAATGGAAGAAGTTTGGAACCACCAAGACTCTTCTTAGAGCTGGCCTCCCGGCAAAACTGAGCAATTGGGAGAGAAGAGCCACTCCTCAGTAAAAAGCAAATGACAGCCCTAAAGGACTCTCAACCCATGAGAAACAAGATTCTCTGGTCTGATGAAACCAAGATTGAATTATTTGGCCTGAATGCCAAGCGTCACGTCTGGAGGAAATCTGGCACCATCACTACGGTGAGACATGGTGGTGGCAGCATCATGCTGTGCGGATGTTTTTCCAGAGGCAGGGACTACGAGACTAGTCAGGATCGCGGGAGAGAAGAATGGAGCAAAAAACAGAGTGATCCTTGATGAAAACCTGCTCCAGAACGCTCAGGACCTCCGACTGGGGTGAAGGTTCACCTTCCAACAGATCAACAACCCTAAGCACACAGCCAAGACAATGCAAGAGTGGCTTCGGGACAAGTCTCTGAATGTCCTTGAGTGGCCATCCAGAGCCCGGACTTGAACCCGATCAAACATCTCTGGAGAGACCTGAAAATAGCTGTTTTTGGTTTGTATTTAGGGGGTATTGTGTGTAGATTGATGAGGGAAAAACATGATTTAATCCACTTTAGAATAGGGCTGTAATATAACCGTGTGGAAAAATTCTAGGGGTCTGAATACTTTCCAATGCACTGTGTGTGTCTGTAGGGTCTCTGTCGTTGATCGACAATCTCAGGACCATTAAATAGTTACTTATAAAAAGACTGAGATAAGCTGGGCTTGGAATGAGCTCCACGCATCGTCAAGGTCCCCCTCATGGGACATACCTGGGTTGTGTTCGTTCGGCAACAAACATAGCTGCACATGTTCTTTTTCCAGTGCAAATAGTTTTCTGTTGCAAGACATAATGAACAGGACTGCCATTGTTCTGTGTCTTTTGGAATGTCACTTCTGCATCGCTACATGTTACATAAAATGAAGATTTACTGACTTCAAAACAGTCCATCTGAAGTTTATTCCAATCTCTACCACAGAATATACATTCTTTTTTAAATGACATGTCCTTTGGAACATTAATTATATTTCAACAGAGAGGAACATGGTGTCAGCGTTCTCTGACAGGGGCCGTGAGAGGGAGTTTATCTCATCATTAATTAAGTATCATATTTCCCTACATGCTGCAAGTGCCTAATTAGAGAAGGGGGGGGGGGCATTGGGGAGGCCTTATTAACTGGAACAAATTCGGCGAGCTGTTAAAGGGAAAATGGAAATAGAGAAGAGGAAGCGTGACGCTAGCTGCCTCTGTTTCAGTCGGCTCTCTCTCTCTCTCTCTCTCTCTCTGTCAAGGCCCCGGCTCTCGTGATTGATAACTGCACCAGTTGGGAGAGAGTCAAACTGGGCGAGATGAAGGAGTGACTGGGGAAAAGAAGAGGGAGGGATGGATAAAGAGGGTGGGAGAGAAAAAAGATCGGAGGTGGGGTGGGGGGGGGGGTGATTGGAGACATACGCTAGCTCTCAGGCGAAAGAGAGATGGAGAGAAGAAAGAGCGAGGGAGGGAGAGGAAGGAGATAGATGGCAATGCCGTGTCAGAGATGCTCTCTTTATCATAAATACCGCCCCTTTTTGTCTTCGCCTGGTATTTTTAGAACACTGGACATGTTTATCAAGAGAAGGGAAAGCGAGAGAATGATATTGGGGGTCGGAATGTGTATGTGTGTGTCACAGGAGGTTGGTGGTACCTTAGGTGGGGAGGACGGGCTCGTGGTCAATGTTCCCTATAATCTGCGCTTCACTCAACTTTCTACAGTTTTCCCCTTTAGTTAACACAACAACAAAACATGTAAGGAAACATTGTTTGTGGTAATGGCTGGACTGGAATGGTATCAGATACACCATGCACATGGGTTCCATGTGTTTGATGCCATTCCATTTACTCCGTTCCAGCCATTATTGTGAGCCGTCCTCCCCTCACCAGCCTCCACTGGTGTGTATACGTTTGTGTGTGTTTGCGCGTTAGTGGGAGCGTATGTACATACGCTTGGCTGCAAAAGTTGGGGCCAAGCAGGAGATGGTGTCAGATTGGCGGGGTGACACTGTTTCACATTTCCATAATTCATAGAGACAGAACGGGTTTGGCTGGCCACGTTGAAACAACAGCTGTTTTGCTTGCGTGCAACACCAGGGTTGCCAAAATTCCTGGTGGCAGTGAGTGTGTGTCGAAGCTGACCTAGCACAAGTTTTGGCAAACGGAAAAAGGGGAACAATACAACTCGGGCCAGTGACAGACCTGCCATCAGTAATGATGGGAACTCAAACAGTGAGTCCCCTTTCTGCCTATACACATCTGGTTCATCGTTGTATTCGCAGGCCATGTCACCCTCCAGCCGGGAATTATGGGCCCTGTCAAGAAAAGTGGGGTGTTAACTCACCTTGCTGTTTAACCCTTCCCTTTTAGTCGAGTCGGTCTAATATGACCCATACAGTAAGTACTGCAGGTAAAATAAATACATCAATATCACAAATGTGATTTTCACCTCCCAAATTTTTACCTCCCAAAATGTATTTTCCAGTAGCTGAAAAAGTCCTTTGTCATATGCTTGTTGTTGCTAGACCCAACTGTTCAAAATGTAGAGCCAAATGTTTAATTACTCTACCAAAGTCGGAAGTCAATCAAATTAGGACATTTAATGAAATTTGTAGCAATTTTTTGGCCAAACTTCAGATCACTGTCCCTCGGCCTCTGAACATCATGGGGAAATTTGACTAATATCCCTGTGATCATCATGGATAGATCTTTACTGTCAAGGTCAATATCAAATAGACTTAATATGTACTTCAGATCAGTGTTGCTCAGCCTCTGAGCATCATAGGCACATCATATATATCTATATATCAGCTTGTTTCTTGGACAAACCATTCAAAAGTTACATAGACCAAGGTCCAGGTCAAACTGTGGGGGTCAGATTGAGTGTCAAATTGACCCTGAACATCATAGACGTCACTATTCAGGTACCGGTTCTTATTTTTATTTATTTTTAATTTTATTAGGTGTTTACAAGTTTGAGACCCATACTTATAAAAGTAGATGACAGGACATGGTGGAAAAAGTACATAAAATGGTATTTCAAACTCTGTTCCGGGTCAACAGGAAACATAAGGGAAGGGTTAACGCTACAGTCTGGAAGATGTCCCTTCTGTTCAATGGTCATTTAAATGAACGCCCCCCAACTCTACTAATATAGTTAATATATATGTACCAATTTTACAGTAGTTTCATTTCCCAACGACATAGCTTGTTCTGTTCGAAACCAAGAGACGAGGCTGCTGTTTGGCCGAGACACCAGACTCCAGACTGTGGCTTTAAAATGGCACAATGTGGAAAATTGTGCTTCGTTGATTGACATCGCAGGCCTTGTCATAATTGAACATAATTGGGGCAATTTTGAGAAGTTTTTCGAAAAGGGACCAAATAATAACACAAGACTTGACTAGGGCCTTGTTTTCTCAAATAATTGTGCTGAATGGCCTCCGCACACCATTAGTTCCATTTTCACATTCAAATAATAAGCCTTTTGAACTAATACACTCCTCAAACGCCAAACGTGTGGGTGGTGGGAGAGATGGTGTAGACTGGTTCCAGCAAAATAAATACCGGCTAAAAGAGTTCAGACGTGGCAATTAAAAGGTAGAAGAACAACAGCATGATATGGTGTGTGTTTCTTCATGTGAAGTAACATGAATTCTTTCTCTCTTTCCTGGAGAAGTGACAATTGCAGCAATTGGGATGACTATTGTACTTGCAGGTATGGATCCATTTAAATTAGGGCAATGACTGGACAAAACATTAGGGACACTTTCCTAATTAAGTTGCGCCCCCTGTTGCCCTCAGAACAGCTTCAATTCGTCGGGGCATGGACTCCACGAGGTGCCCGAAAGTGTTCCACAGGGATGCTGGCCCAATGCTTCCCACTGTTGTGTCAAGTTGGCTGGTAGTGGATCTCTATTCCAAAATAGCTCGTTCCCTCTCATTCCACAGAGGCTCAACTGGGTTTAGATCTAGTGACTGGGCAGGCCACTGCAGTAAGATGAATTCAGTGTCATGTTCGTGGAACCGTTCCTGGACAATCCTAGCCTTGTGACATGGGGCATTATCCTGCAGATGGATACACTGCTGCCATGAAGGGATGCACGTGAATGGCAATGATGTTCAGATATCATGTGGCGTTAAAACATTGCTCCACTTTTATCAAGGGTGCCCTTTTATCAACGTGTGATTTGATACTTTTATGCCCTTTTTATCAATGTGTGCCCTGAACCACACCCCACTCCATCACTCCATCACACCAGCAGTCTGTAATGTTGACAAGCGGCATGATGGATGCATGTACTCGTGTGGTTTTCTCCATACCCTAGTCCTCCCATCATTCCCATTCCATAGCCCACTCCAACCGCAGTTTTCTTATTTTTTGCTGGAAGAAGTGGACCTCTGATGTCCTTTGGGTGGTGGAACTTTGACACACACGGGAAGCGGTTGAGCGCGAAAAACCCAGCAGCGTTGCAGTTCTTGACACACTCAAACCGGTGCGCCTGGCACCTACTACAATACCCCATTCAAAGGCCTTTTTGTCCTTTCCATTCGCCCTCTGAATGCCACACATTGTCTCAAGGCTTTAAAATCCTTCTTTAACCTGTCTCCTCTCCTTCATCTACACTGATTGATTGAAGTGGATATAACAGGGGACATCTGTAAAGGATCATAGCTTTCACTTGGTCCGTCTATGTCATGGAAAGAGCAGGTGTTCCTAATGTTTTGTGTGTATTTCCTTTCCACTCCAGATCTCCCCACCTCTCTCTCTCTATACATCTATTGCCCAATGCCTCCACCTTTCCATCACATACCCAGGAGTATCATTATCATTCGCGTTTCTATCCTCTAAATATTTTAGAGGTAAGCATTTGTTGGAATGAGAGATTGCGCTAATATCACATCGTACATGAAATGATAATTACAAATTGTTAGTTTAAAGCTATTGCCGACCCATAAAACGTTGATTACGCGAACATTAGCCTCATTACGTTTTAATGGGTCTAACCCATGTGATTACTCCCTGGATTTGATGTACTACAGAAAGCATATCCTGAATAATGGAGAAAGCGAAGGAGAGAGTAAGCCTAACAGAGACAGCTACATCCCAAATGACACCTTTATTCCTATATAGTTTCACCAGAGCCTTATGTGGCTGTCTTTTTGTCATTTCTGAATTTCAATTTGAATAAAACTATGTTCAATAGTGCATAGAAGACAACCTGTACAAGTATTCTTCCTGTGTCATGGGAAGTGAACTAAGATTAAAATACACCATAGTAGGGAGAACCCTCTGAATGTTGGGTGGCTCTTGGGTCCTACATTACTTAGGGGAAAATTCCTTCTCCCTATTCAAGCTGTCAGGCCCAATTTGGGACAACACTAAGCAAGTGCAGCCCACACACACACACACACACACACACACTCTCTGCATGTAGCCCGCCCTGGCGCCCTCATTGCTGTGGTGACAGCTTGATGAGAGCATCAATCCTGGCCGGGAAACAGCAGTCTTTGACACTGCACACCTGGGCGGCTGGGGGTCACTTGTGGCTATTACACTGTAGCTACCGCAGAGTCGGTGACCCGGAGCATGTTGCCAGCCATCAGTTACACCGAGAATTGACCTGTGCAAAACAACACCAGGCTCTGTGTGTGTGTGTGTGTGTGTGTGTGTGTGTGTGTGTGTGTCTACAGACACGTGTGAAATGTGTACGATTTGACATTTGTTTTTCCGTGTTTGTGTGTATATGGTGTGGTGTAGTTTATTGAACACACATTTACTCATTTACTCATTACACACATTTACTCAATCTCCACATTATAAAATAATGTTATACTTCACATTAACTTTATTCTCTCTCTTTCAACTCAAATTTCTCAACTGCAGTACCATCATATTTGTGTTAGCGGCCTAATCCAAAACTACATTTATCATTGTGCTAACTGGTTCAATTTAGAGGCTAACTATGTTAAAATGGAGTGCGCTAGTACCTCAGGTACTGATAAATTCAATAAACCTTCCAGGCTTTTTCATAAAACCAGTTTGACAGTCTTGCGCCATAAGCTTCCCTCTCTCCTTTTTTCTCTCTTTCCCTTCCCTCTTTTATTGCCAAGTCTTTGGCTAATGCACCTAGTCGCCTCCCAGATTGCTGTTTATATTTTGATGGTATTTACGAGCCATAGCAGAGCTGCTAAAACTTGTGGATTAACATTTATTACCGTGACGAACGCTGCCAATCCATCTTTGCATGACTTAATTTGAGCGTTTTAGCAAGCCGTCAAGAATTAGTATATTTTTTATTAAATAAACAAGAATGAGCTCTTTACCAGGCTTTGGAGATTAGCCACGGTACAGTAGCTGGAGTTAGCAGTCATTTGGACATGCTAGGTCTTTCATAAGGGCTGAACACAAATATTGTTTTGTTGTTAGCATAATGTGCATTTTGTTATCATTGCTTAACATTTGCTAGTTATTACTGAAGAACACTGGCATTATTTTGTGCATTTGTTTACTTGTAAATGCTTGAGTTTGGCTTCTTAAGACAAGAGTTTGAGGGTAAACCAACTATCTCCTCCCATAAGTAATGATGCTATTTGGCCATTGACATAATGATAGAGATATTGTGCTCTATTCTTTCAAGGCCCAATTCAGACTTAGGACAATTACGCCATTCCTATGTACGCCTTTCCTACACACTTCTCAGTAGTTGGTTATCAGACTGACTTTATGCAGGTGCGTAAAGGGCTTTGAAGGCGTGGTTCCCTTGCGCATGCTGAATACATTTCATTCAACCGCTGCAAACTCTCCCACTTGCTGGCTAACAGATTTTCTCTGGGGGTTTTCATTCAATAGGGTTTTCAGTACATTTATCTAAAGCCATCCTTTTAAATTTGGTGTACCTTCAAATTAGATTTCTTTTTTTGACAGACTCACTAGAATATGTGAAGAGAACAGTTCAGAATATTAGGAATCAATTAAAAAACGCCATGTACATACATTTTGAGAGCCTTTACACACTAAAAATATTGGTCAATTAAAAAATACAGTGGTTTGATTTATACTGAAAGTTGCCATATTCAAATGTGAAATCCATTAAATATTGGAAGGTGAGAAAAGTTTACAATATGGGTTGAATAGTAGTCCTATAAATCTACCCTCATAATCCAGTTTCTGAAACAGTGCGCCTGGCTACAGGTTTAAATTGTACAGTGCCTTCGGAAAGTATTCAGACACCTTGACTTTTTCTGCATTTTGTTACATTACAGCCTTATTCTAAAATGGATACAATTTTATTGATTAAATCGTTTTTTCTCCCTCATCAATCTACACACAATACCCCATAATGACAAAGCAAAAACAGTTCTTTAGAAATGTCCGCTAATTTATAAAAAATGTAATAAATAAATATCAAATCAAATTTTATTTGTCACATGCGCCGAATACAACAGGTGTAGTAGCCCTTACCGTGAAATGCTTCCTTACAAGCCCTTAACCAACAATTTTAAAGAAAATACCAAAAAAAAGTTAAGAGATAAGAATAACAAATACTTAAAGAGCAGCAGTAAATAACAGTTTTCAGTTTTCTGAAGATAGAGGAGGATTATTTAAGATACTGTTTGAAGAGGTATGGTATCAGATGTTTTCGGAAGATGGGCAGCGACTCTGCTGTTCTAACTTCAGGGGGAAGCTGGTTCCACCATCCGGGTGCCAGGACAGAGAAGAGCTTGGACTAGACTGATTACAAAAGAGAACCAATGCTTTCCTCTTTTGTGAAAAGAATGTGCCTCATTTCACTGAATGAGCAGTGAGGTCCCAAGATACTGTAACAAGAGCATTTTTTGTTTAACTTCCCTCATTGGCAACCACACCTTCTCAACATGGTCACAAAAGTAAAGGAAATGGCTGTCCAATAGCAATTGTGCCTTCACGTTTCCAAAATCACGCGTTCCAAAATCACCTGAAAAAGAAATCCAAGGACAACGGGCTTCACGAAAAAAGGTGTGGCTGGACATTTTAGAGAAACAATCCCACTAACAGCCAAGATTAATGGAACTCAGATGGCTTTTAATTAGTGCAGCTGCGCTCGTTAATTATCCCCCCCCCCCCCCCCCAACACAAATATTGTTCTATTTGGGGGAACTCTTGATTTATTTCATTTGGTTGGCCATCATATTTAGATTAATGAGCCCTCGTCGTAATCCTTGTGGGAACATAAAAGCCTAAAGAGTGGAGGGAGGAAGGGAGACTTGCCCTTAGGGCTGAGTTGTATTATTTTAACAAACAATCAAATTGAACAATTATAACAAGTTTAGAATAAAATAGATTGAAATGGTCTCTCCTGCTTGAGGTTTAGTAGACGTATGCTTTAAGTTAGATCTGGTTTGATCGGGGGTCTTACTTTCAGTGATGGCCTGTTATTAGCAACCATCACTCCTCACGTTGCGTTAGCTAATCTAAGTTTATCATTTTTAAAGGATAATTGATAATTGGAAAACCCTTTTGCAATTATGTTAGCGCAGCTGAAAACTGTTGTTCTGATTTAAAGAAGCAATAAAACTGTCCACCTTTAAATTAGTTGAGTATCTGGAGCATCAGCATCTGTGGGTTCGATTACAGGCTAAAAATGGCCGACCTTTCTTCTGAAACTCGTCAGTCTATTTTTGTTCTGAGAAATTGCCAAGAAACTGAAGATCTGGTTTGGATTTATACCTGACCAATATTGCTGCCATTTTCACCCCATTCTGGAACTTTGAGGGTTTATGACATAGCCCCTTTAATATGTTCTCTATGGAAGAGGCTGTCACTACTACTGACTCTGTCCTCCTTTTGTCATGGTTCCTATTATATTAATCGTCATTCACTTCTGCATCTTTACGGTGCTTGGTTCCTCAATACCACTTTTGTTGTTTTGCATACATATTTTTATTATTTGCCTTATTCGTAGGCAGTCTGGCTTGAGTGAGATGTGCACATGTTAAAGTTGGCTGGCTATATATAATTCATTTAAAAGTTTAAAAAAATACAAAATGGATGTACCAATTCCAGATTGCCCTTACCTTAACCTTTAAACCATCACTTAAAGCTGAACAGAGCTGAAGCAGGGGTTTACCATAAGGAAATGAGAGTTCTGCTGCATTGCTCATAGTTGAGAAAAAGAAGAGAAGTGAAACTCCCATGGAGGTGGTCTTTGGAACATGGAAGTGAAACTTTGACCAATGTAAGGGAGAGGTTCTGTATTCCATGACCACAGTGCTCTGCTCGAGGAAGAAGCTATCACCACTACTGACCCCACTGGTTGTTGTGAGATAAATGATCATGGTTGCATGTAGTGTAGCTTCATTATCATCTTTAGCTTGTCAGTCTACTGTGCAGTGATGCTACTCTCTAGAGTACCTGTTAATTACAAGATGTCACCTTTAAAGCCAACATTAACAAGAGTGCCAGTCTTTAGAGTGTTTTTCACATCTTGTCCCGTTTGACTGTGTAATTGTAAACAAAAAGTGAACGCAGTGAGCTCCAAAAGTATTGGACACGTGTTTTATTCTTTTGGCTCTGTACTCTAGCCCTTTTGGATTTGAAACGATACAATGGCTCTGAGGTTAACGTGCACACTGTCAGCTTTAATTTGAGGGCATTTTCATCCATATCGGGTGAACCGTTTAGAAATTACAGCACCTGTTGGGACCAAATGTATTGGGACAGATTCAATTAAATAGCGCCGCGAAAAAGTATATTCTCCCTTTCTGATGTTCTCTATTTTTGCATATTTTTGATATTGAGTGTTATCAGATCTTCAACCAAAACCTAATATTAGATAAAGGGAACCTGAGTTTTTTTTATTTCATTTATTTTTTATTTCACCTTTATTTAACCAGGTAGGCTAGTTGAGAACAAGTTCTCATTTGCAACTGCGACCTGGCCAAGATAAAAGCATAGCAGTGTGAACAGACAACACAGAGTTACACATGGAGTAAACAATTAACAAGTCAAAAACACAGTAGAAAAAAGGGGCAGTCTATATACAATGTGTGCAAAAGGCATGAGGAGGTAGGCGAATAATTACAATTTTGCAGATTAACACTGGAGTGATAAATGATCAGATGGTCATGTACAGGTAGAGATATTGGTGTGCAAAAGAGCAGTATAAAAACAGTATGGGAATGAGGTAGGTGAAAATGGGTGGGCTATTTACCAATAGACTATGTACAGCTGCAGCGATCGGTTAGCTGCTCAGATAGCTGATGTTTGAAGTTGGTGAGGGAGATAAAAGTCTCCAACTTCAGCGATTTTTGCAGTTCTTTCCAGTCACAGGCAGCAGAGTACTGGAACGAAAGGCGGCCAAATGAGGTGTTGGCTTTAGGGATGATCAGTGAGATACACCTGCTGGAGCGCGTGCTACGGATGGGTGTTGCCATCGTGACCAGTGAACTGAGATAAGGCGGAGCTTTACCTAGCATGGACTTGTAGAGCCAGTGGGTCTGGCGACGAATATGTAGCGAGGGCCAGCCGACTAGAGCATACAAGTCGCAGTGGTGGGTGGTATAAGGTGCTTTGGTGACAAAACGGATGGCACTGTGATAGACTGCATCCAGTTTGCTGAGTAGAGTGTTGGAAGCCATTTTGTAGATGACATCGCCGAAGTCGAGGATCGGTAGGATAGTCAGTTTTACTAGGGTAAGCTTGGCGGCGTGGGTGAAGGAGGCTTTGTTGCGGAATAGAAAGCCAAGCAACATCATTGATATATACAGAGAAAAGAGTCGGCCCGAGAATGGAACCCTGTGGCACCCCCATAGAGACTGCCAGAGGACCGGACAGCATGCCCTCCGATTTGACACACTGAACTCTGTCTGCAAAGTAATTGGTGAACCAGGCAAGGCAGTCATCCGAAAAACCGAGGCTACTGAGTCTGCCGATAAGAATATGGTGATTGACAGAGTCGAAAGCCTTGGCAAGGTCGATGAAGACGGCTGCACAGTACTGTCTTTTATCGATGGCGGTTATGATATCGTTTAGTACCTTGAGTGTGGCTGAGGTGCACCCGTGACCGGCTCGGAAACCAGATTGCACAGCGGAGAAGGTACGGTGGGATTTGAGATGGTCAGTGACCTGTTTGTTGACTTGGCTTTCGAAGACCTTAGATAGGCAGGGCAGGATGGATATAGGTCTATAACAGTTTGGGTCCAGGGTGTCTCCCCCTTTGAAGAGGGGGATGACTGCGGCAGCTTTCCAATCCTTGGGGATCTCAGACGATATGAAAGAGAGGTTGAACAGGCTGGTAATAGGGGTTGCGACAATGGCGGCGGATAGTTTCAGAAATAGAGGGTCCAGATTGTCAAGCCCAGCTGATGTGTACGGGTCCAGGTTTTGCAGCTCTTTCAGAACATCTGCTATCTGGATTTGGGTAAAGGAGAACCTGAAGAGGCTTGGGCGAGGAGCTGCGGGGGGGGCGGAGCTGTTGGCCGAGGTTGGAGTAGCAAGGCGGAAGGCATGGCCAGCCGTTGAGAAATGCTTATTGAAGTTTTCAATAATCATGGATTTATCGGTGGAGACCGTGTTACCTATCCTCAGTGCAGTGGGCAGCTGGGAGGAGGTGCTCTTGTTCTCCATGGACTTCACAGTGTCCCAGAACTTTTTAGAGTTGGAGCTACAGGATGCAAACTTCTGCCTGAAGAAGCTGGCCTTAGCTTTCCAGACTGACTGCGTGTATTGGTTCCTGACTTCCCTGAACAGTTGCATATCACGGGGACTATTCGATGCTATTGCAGTCCGGCACAGGATGTTTTTGTGCTGGTCGAGGGCAGTCAGGTCTGGAGTGAACCAAGGGCTGTATCTGTTCTTGGTTCTGCATTTTTTGAACGGAGCATGCTTATCTAAAATGGTGAGGAAGTTACTTTTAAAGAATGACCAGGCATCCTCAACTGACGGGATGAGGTCAATGTCCTTCCAGGATACCTGGGCCAGGTCAATTAGAAAGGCCTGCTCACAGAAGTGTTTTAGGGAGCGTTTGACAGTGATGAGGGGTGGTCGTTTGACTGCGGCTCCGTGGCGGATACAGGCAATGAGGCAGTGATCGCTGAGATCCTGGTTGAAGACAGCGGAGGTGTATTTGGAGGGCCAGTTGGTCAGGATGACGTCTATGAGGGTGCCCTTGTTTACAGAGTTAGGGTTGTACCTGGTGGGTTCCTTGATGATTTGAGTGAGATTGAGGGCATCTAGCTTAGATTGTAGGACTGCCGGGGTGTTAAGCATATCCCAGTTTAGGTCACCTAACAGAACAAACTCTGAAGCTAGATGGGGGGCGATCAATTCACAAATGGTGTCCAGGGCACAGCTGGGAGTTGAGGGTGGTCGGTAGCAGGCGGCAACAGTGAGAGACTTATTTCTGGAGAGAGTAATTTTCAAAATTAGTAGTTCGAACTGTTTGGGTATGGACCTGGAAAGTATGACATTACTTTGCAGGCTATCTCTGCAGTAGACTGCAACTCCTCCCCCTTTGGCAGTTCTATCTTGACGGAAGATGTTATAGTTGGGTATGGAAATCTCTGAATTTTTGGTGGCCTTCCTGAGCCAGGATTCAGACACGGCAAGGACATCAGGGTTAGCAGAGTGTGCTAAAGTAGTGAGTAAAACAAACTTAGGGAGGAGGCTTCTGATGTTGACATGCATGAAACCAAGGCTTTTTCGATCACAGAAGTCAACAAATGAGGGTGCCTGGGGACATGCAGGGCCTGGGTTTACCTCCACATCACCTGCGGAACAGAGAAGGAGTAGTATGAGGGTGCGGCTAAAGGCTATCAAAACTGGTCGCCTAGAGCGTTGGGGGCAGAGAATAAGAGGAGCAGGTTTCTGGGCATGGTAGAATATATTCAGGGCATAATGCGCAGACAGGGGTATGGTGGGGTGCGGGTACAGCGGAGGTAAGCTCAGGCACTGGGTGATGATGAGAGAGGTTGTATCTCTGGACGTGCTGGTTGTAATGGGTGAGGTCACCGCATGTGTGGGAGGTGGGACAAAGGAGGTAACAGGGGTATGAAGAGTGGAACTAGGGGCTCCATTGTGAACTAAAACAATGATAACTAACCTGAACAGCAGTATACAAGGCATATTGACATTTGAGAGAGACATACAGCGAGGCATACAGTAATCACAGGTGTTGAATTGGGAAAGCTAGCTAAAACAGTAGGTGAGGCTAATCAGCTAGCACAACAAACAGCAGGTAAAATGGCGTTGACTAGGCAACGGGGCCGACAGATAAAACAAACAAGCAGAATGGAGTACCGTGATTAATGGACAGTCCAGCGTGCGTCAGCTATGTAGCCTAGAGATCAGTGTCCAGGGGGCAGCGGTGGATGGGCAGGGAAGCTGGACTGGCGAGTGTTATCCAGGTAAAAAAAACTAACAATGACTAAATAGCTTGTAGCTAGTTAGTTGGTTAGCGTCTGGAGGTTCTTGAGTGTGTTTAAATAATAGTGATTCCGTATCACATTGGGTGAGGCAGGTTTCCGGAAGGTATAAACAAATTAAAAATCAAAAAGAGATAGAAAGTAAATGGGTCCAGAGAGTGTTTGGGACGCGGTGATTCAGACGGTTAGCAGGCCTGTGCTAACAAGCTAACAGTTCGTAGGCCCGGGCTAGACAAGGTAGCAGTTAGCGGACCGGAGCAAGACAAGCTAGCAGGCCGAATTAGCACGCAGGGAGATAGCGAGGGCTAGAGAGTTAGCCTTTGGGGGACGTCGCGATGGGGTGAGTCTGTTTATTCCTCTTCATGCGGTGGCATCGACAGACCGGTCGTGGGCCCGGGTATTGTAGCCCAGGAGTATGCTACAGGTGCTCTGGCCGGGCTAGCTTCAGGCTAAGTGGGTGGAAACGCTAGCCAGGGGTAATCATCCGGGGTTGCAGTTTAGATAGATAGCTAGTTGTGAAGATCCAGCTGAAAAATGTTCCGTTTGCGGTGGGAATCCGGGGATGAAAAATAAATAGGTCCGTTGTGCTCTGGTTAGAGTTGCGTTGTTCGAACTGGCGAGAGCTTTCCGGGCTAAAGGTTAGCTGATGACCGGTTAGCTGAAGACCGCTAGCATAGCTGGTGGTTAGCTGGCTAGCTTCAGTTGAGGGGTTCCGGTTCCGAAGTAAATATAAATACTTTAGGAAAAATAGCTACATTGGGTGAGGCGGGTTGCAGGAGAGTATTTGGAAGCTTAGGTTTAGCAAAATGTTTTTAAAGAGGTATGCGAAGAAAAATATGTTTAAAAAAAACGAAAAAGAAGCGATATATACAGGGACGGGATGACAGGACGACTTACTGCTACGCCATCTTGGATCAACAAAAATATATACTTATTTTATTTATTTAATGAACAAAGTTATGCAACACCCAATTCCCCTATGTGAATAAGTAATTGCCCCGTACACTGGTTGTGCCACTTTTAGCTGCAATGACTGCAGCCCCAAATGCTTCCTGTAGTTTCTGATCAGTCTCTCACATCGCTGTGGAGGAATTTTGGCATTTGTGGGTTTTCAAGTATGAACACACCATCTCAATTGGGATTAGGTCTGGACTTTGACTAGGCCATTCTAAAACTTAAAATGTATTGCTTTTTAACCATTTCCATGTACTGTAGGCTTGATTGTGTGTTTTGGATCATTGTCTTGCCGCGTGACCCAGCTGCACTTCAGGTACAACTCAAAGACAGATGACCTGACATTCTCTTGTGGAATTCTCTAATACAGAGCTGAATTCATGGTTCCTTCTAATTAAGGCAAGTCAACCAGGTCCTGAGGCAGCAAAAAATCCCCAAACCATCCCACTACCACCACCATGCTTGACCGTTGGTATGAGGTTCTTACTGTTCTATGGACAGATGAGTCAAAAGTATAACTGTTATAATCTGTGCAAATAAATACTAATTTGAATATATAGAGCAGCTTGAAGTGATACAGTCTACTGTGTGCTCAACCCACCTCTGTTCTCTCTATAGAGCAGCTTGAAGTGATACAGTCTACTGTGTGCTCAACCCACCTCTGTTCTCTCTATAGAGCAGCTTGAAGTGATACAGTCTACTGTGTGCTCAACCCACCTCTGTCCTCTCCATCTGCCCCTGTTCTGTTCTGTCCCTTTCCCCGTGTCTTGTCTGTTGCTGTCTCCGGTTCTTGTTTGTTACTTTTTCCCCTTTCTCTATCCTCTTCTGTTATGGCTTGTTCTGTTCTTCTAGTGTCTCTCTCCACCATATCCTATTATTCTGTTGGGGTCTCTGTGTCTTGTCTGGTGTCTCTCTCCATCACCTATTCTTAATTTGCAGCCTTTGTGTCTTGTCTTGTCTGGTGTGTCTATTTAGTTTTGCCATCTAAAATAGTCAGTGGGATGCTGGGGTAGCTTAACTTGTTTTGGGCCTGTGTCTGAGTGACCTAAATCATCATCTTCCCTACCAGTTGCCCCTAGCTGCTGCTGTTCTAAGTAATCTACTCTCCTGACGTTCTCATCTCTCCTCCTTCTTAGCACATCTGTAAGGTAGATGTGCAACAAGTCATTAGCTAGTGGTAAAGGGCGACTGCACTTCCTGATTTTGCCCCGTTTTCGATTTGGTTCATTATGAAATGCGAGCGGCCATGACTGAATTCAAACGCGAGTTTGTTTCGGGTTGTGGTTTGATGAGGGTGTCACATTAACCGCTTTAAATATTTGTATATGAATTTGGTTTGAGGTTTTGAAGTTATTGCATTTTGGAGCGTTTGGAATGTTAACATATTGTCCCATGTACATCCTGAACTAGCCCCATAGGGATACCCAAAGTAGCCCGAATTTACCTCAGGCATTACGATCGGATCAAGTGCAGCTGCACTCCAAATTGATGGTTACTTGTGTGCTGCCAACTATGGGCATGTGGGCAGGATTGAAACAAACCCAACCTTCATTTACAGTGCCTATAGAAAGTCTACACCCTCCTTGGGTTTCTTCACATTTTATTGTGTTACAAAGTGGGATTCAAATGGATTTAATTGTCTTTTATTCTACACCAAATACTCTAGTGTCAAAGTGGAAGAAAAAAAATGAAAATGTTCTTATTGATTTAATGAAAAATCAAACACTAATATATTGTACCTTGATTAGATAAGTATTCACCCCACTGAGTCAATACATGTTATAAACACCTTTGGCAGCAATTTCTGACGTGAGTCTTGGGTAAACCTCATGAGAGCTTTGCACACCTGTATTATGCAATATTTGCCCATAATAAAATGAAAAAAATAAGCTTTGTCAATGTGTTGGGGGATCATGGCTAGTCTTGCCATAGATTTTCAAGCAGATTTAAGTCCAAACTGGATCCTGCTTTAAATTATGTGCATCTTAAAAAGATTTCATAAAGTCTTCACAATGCCTTCATAAGTGCTACATAAATGTGTTCCAGATGATCTATGTCATGCTTTATAAAGGGTTCAGATATTGTGGCATAACTGTCTGATTATAATCACTAATGTCAAATGTGACATAACTCACTATGTCGAACATGATATAAACACATGCTTTATGAAGGGTGACATATTGTGCTGAAGGATGGCATGTGCTCTAAAGTGAAGTCATGTTAATCACATTACATCTAATCGTGTTCCCAGACACTTCTGCCCAAATGAACGGAAGGTCTGGTGGACCAACACATCAAACTTGGCCTTTGTGTTCTGGGAGTGATGGGAGAATCTCCAGGCGCGTTACTCATTGGCTTAATCTACCAACCAATCATCTTCCATAACACTTTCCCTCATGTGTATTTTGCACCTGTTGTATCTGTCCGACGTCTTGGCAAAGATTGAGTTTGTAACTCTTACTTTTCCCCAGAAGCATGACACATATCGACCACTGATTTGAAGTATTTCTTTCTTCTCGGTGGAATCGGTAGCTACAGTGCCTTCAGAAAGTATTCACACCCCATTTACGTTTTCTACATTTTGTTGTGTTACAGCCTGAATTTAAATTAAATGTGGCTTTTTTGTCACTGGCCTACACACACGACCCCATGATGTGAAAGTGGAATTTTGTTTTCAGAAATGGTTTCAAATTAATAAAATATGAAAAGCTGAACTGTCTTCAGTCAATAAGAATTCAACCCCTTTGTTATGGCAAGCCTAAATAAGTCCACGAGTAAATATGTGCTTAAAAAGGTTGATTGACTGGCCTTCAAATGAGTGGATTCAGCTATTGCAGCCACACCCGTTGCTGACAGGTGTATAAAGTCGAGCAAACAGACAAAGGTTGGCAATAGAATGGCCCGTACTGAAGAGCTGTGACATTTAACTTGGCACCGTCATAGGATGCCACAATTCCAACAAGTCGGTTTGTCAAATTTCTGCCCTGCTAGAGCTGCCCCTGTCAACTGTAAGTGCTGTTATTGTGAAGTTGAAACAACTAGGAGCAACAACGACTCAGTCGCGAAGTGGTAGGCCACACAAGCTCACAGAACTGGACCGCCGAGTGCTGAATGCGCGTAACGCGTAAAAGTCGTCTGTCCTTGGTTGCAACATTCACTACTGAGTTCTAAACTGCCTCTGGAAGCAACATCAGCTCAATAACTGTTTGTCGGAAGGGGTTTCCATGGCATTGCAGCTGCACACAAGCCTAAGATCACCATGCGAAATGCCAAGCGTTGGCTAGAGGGGTGTAAAAGCTTTCTCTGGAGTGACGAATCACGCTTTACCATCTAGCAGTTCGACAGACGAATCTGGGTTTAGCGGATGCCAGAAGAACGCTACCTACCCTAATACATAGTGCCCACTGTAAAGTTTGGTGGATGAGGAATAACGTTCCGTGGCTGTTTTCATGGTTCGGGCTATGTCCTTTAGTTCCAGTGAAGGGAAATCTTAACTCTACAGCATACAATGACCTTTTAGAGGATTCTGTGCTTCCAACTTTGTGGCAACAATTTGGGGAAGACCCTTTCCTGTTTCAGCATCACAATGCCAACGGTGCACAAAGTGTGGCCCATACAGAAATGGTTTGTTGAGATCGGTGTGGAAGAACTTGACTGGCCTGCACAGAGCCCTGACCTCAACCCCATTGAACACCTTTGGGATTAATTGGAACACCGACTGTGAGCCAGGCCTAATCACCCAACATCAGTGTCCAAACTCACTAATTCTCTGAATGGAAGCAAGTCCCCGCAGCAATATTCCTTCCCAGAAGAGTGGAGGCTGTTATAGCATCAAAGAGGAGACCAACTCGACCATGATTTTGGAATGAGATGTCTGACAAGCAGGTGTCCACATACTTTTGGTAATGTATTGTGTATATAGCCAATTGATTCCTTCTTTTTTCTGTGTAGTACTAGCCCCCTAGCGATTTTATGAAGCTGGCTTTAGCTAGACAGCTCGATGGGTTCCCAATCTACCAACCTCATAACTAACTACCAAGCCATTTCAGGCTGTCAGTCAAGTTAAGAGTAGCTGACTAACTATCTTAGCTGGCATGCCTGTGAATTCATGTGTATTAATTATGTGTATTAATATTTATGATGCCATGATATGTTCCTGTATTGAGGATGTGTTTTATGATCCCAAGTCCTGTAATTTGAATGAAGTATCCTAGGCATGTTAGTGCAGTCTATTGAGATGTGTGATTTACAACTGTCAGAATGACACCCTCATAAAAATTTTAATTGAACAGGTAAAGAGGTATGCTTAGATAACCTATGCAGAAAAATAAACAGACTTTTTTTTTACAGATAATTGGGCATTGATTATGACACTACCTTGCAGAAGAAGAAAAAAATTCAGGTGTTTGAAAAAAGCTAAATTCTCCTACAAAATAAGCTGTACATTATATAAGGGATAAATGTATATTTTTGTTTTATAGAGTATGCATATTAGCTATAATTTTGCTATAATAACAGTCTGGTTTGGTTATTAATTATATGTCTAATGATGCTTTGATAAGAAATAATAGTTTCTTCTTGTCTCTTAATTTCCTTGTCTATTTTTATTTTATATTTGTGTAGAAAACATAGTGTTTTTATCTTTAACACCTTATATTAATTTATTTGTGATTGATAAGGGTAAAAAAAGTCTCAATTTGTTAATCCTGTATGTAACAAATGTGGGTAGCTTGAGGGTTAATTATACAGTGCCTTCGGAAAGTATTCAGACCCCTTGACTTTTTTCAAATTTTTGTTATGTTACAGCCTTATTCTAAAATGGGTATAATTACATATTTTTCTCATCGGTCTACACTCAATAGCCCATAATGACAAAGCAAAAAAATGTTTTCTGACATATTTGCAAATACATTTTGCAAAGTATTCAGACCCTTTACGCAGTACTTTGTCAAAGCACCTTTGGCAGCGATTACAGCCTTGAGACTTCTTGGGTATGATGCAACAAGCTTGGCATCCCTGCATTTGGGGAGTTTGTCCCATTCTTCTCTGCAAATCCTCTCAAGCTCTGTCAGGTTAGATGGGGAGTGTTTTCAGGTCTCTCCACAGCTATTTTCAGGTCTCTCCAGAGATGTTTGGGCTCTCTCTGGGCCACTCGAGGACATTCAGAAACTTGTCCCGAAGCCACTTCTGCGTAGTCTTGGCTGTGTGCTTAAGGTTGTTGTCCTGTTGGAATATGAACCTTCGACCGAGTTTGAGGTCCTGTGCGCTCTGGAACAGGTTTCAATCAAGGATCTCTCTGTACTTTGCTCCATTCATCTTTCCCTCGATCCTGACTAGTCTCCCAGTCCCTGCCGGTGAAAAACATCCCCACAGCATGATGCTGCCACCACCATGCTCCACCGTAGCGATGGTGCCATGTTTCCTCCAGACTTGATGTTTGGTATTCAGAGAATCTTGATTCTCATGGTCTGAGAGTCCTTTAGGTGCCTTTTGGCAAACTCCAAGCAGTCTGTCATGTGCCTTTCACTGAAGAGCGGCTTCCGTCTGGCCACTCTACCATAAATGCATGATTGGTTGAGTGCTGCAGAAATGGATATCCTTCTGGAGGTTCTCCCATCTCCACAGATGAACTCTAGATCTTAGTCCGAGTGAACATCGGTTTCTTGGTCACCTCCCTGATCAACGCCTTTCTCCCCCTGTTTGCTCAGTTTTGCCGGGTGGCCAGATCTAGGAAGAGTCTTGGTGGTTCCAAACTTCTGCCATTTAAGAATGATGGAGCCCACTGTGTTCTTGGGAACCTTCAAGGCTGCAGAAAGGTTATGGTACCCTTCCCCAGATCTGTAACTCGACACAATCCTGTCTCTGACCTCTATGGACAATTTCCTCAACCTCATGGCTTGGTTTTTGCTCTGACATGCATTGTAAACTGTGGGACCTTATATAGACAGGTTTGTTCCTTTCCAAATCATGTCCATTCAATTGAATTTACCACAGGTGGACTCCAATCAAGTTGTAGAAACATCTCAAGGATGATCAATGGAAACAGGATGCACCTGAGCTCAATTTCGAGTCAGAGCAAATGGTCTGAATACTTACTTAAATAAGGTTTTCTGTTTATCATATTTAATGTATTTGTGGGGTATTGTGTGTAGATTTATCAGGGGAAAAAACTATTTCATACATTTTTGAATAACAAAATGTGGAACAAGTCAAGGGGTCTGAATACTTTCCGAATATGCTTAACAAATCACATAATATGTTGCATCGACTCACTCTGTGTGCAATAATAGGGGTTGACATGATTTTTCAATGACTACACAATCTCTGTACCTCACACACAATTGTCTGTAAGGTCCCCGATACAAATATTCTATAACTCATACAAATGGAAAAAAGCTTAGAGATGAGTAACTCTCTTTTTCCTTCTCCCTTGTCATCAGCAGCCTATTAAGATCTGGTCCAGCTTGTAGCATTAGGGATTCCACCCTGGTATAATTGATGTAAATAACATGGAACCATCGACTGGGGAACCTAGTCATCCTTGGCAGAGAAACATTTGTTACCATGCATTTCCAATATTTTCCAATGATGGTATAGCCGAAATCACTTATAAACATAAGCTATTGCATATGGCAATGCAGTTTTCATTGGGGCACCAGGACACTTTCTTTTTTTTTGTTCAATATATTTATTGGCTTTTCTTTTTTCCTTTTTTTTTTTACAATTTAACAATCATCAAAATATGACACAGATAATTCCCTGTTATTCCTTCCACCTACACAAAACACCATGCTACATGAGGGCACATCGTCCAAAACCCTTCCCTCCCCAACACAGGAACACCCCCTCCCTCCCCTCTACCGGTATTAGCTTCACTGATTAACAACAACAAAAAGAAACAGAATGACCTTCACATTCCATGCTAGAAAATAAATGATTCAACACAAAAACCAATAATAATAATATATTAATGAGGAAAGTAGTAATGAGGCAGCTGAGGTGACGTCTCTAGAAACTGCTGAACGTCCCTCCAGACATCAGTAAATTCAAAGGGTTTATTATGTAGATGGTATGTTATTCTTTCAGGTGGAATATAGGAAGATTGTTCTTTTAGCCACATCTGCTTGCTTGACGGAGTGTCACTCTTCCATATAATAGCTGTGCATTTATTGGCTGCAATGACTGCTAATTTAATGAATCTGGTTTTGCTACAAATATTAACTGGTAGAACAGAATCATCCAAGAAGTATAAGGGAAGGATCTAGTGGTGCCGTCTCCATCTCTGTACCTCACACACACACAATTATCTCTAAGGTCCCTCTGTCAAGTTGTGAATTTCAAGCACAGATTCAACCCCAAAGACCAGGTTGCAAAGAAGGGCACTGACACTGAATATCTCTTTGAGGTGTATATAACTGTACCCAGTCAAAGATGCAGGCATTCTTCCTAACTGAACCCCTCAGGGATATTACCATGAGCCCAATGGTGATTTTTAAACAGTTACAAAGATGAATGACTGTGATCGGAGAAATCTGAGGATGAGGCGGGCCAAACAGGCCCCCATCAGCGGGGCTGTAGTGGAGCAGGTCGAGAGTTTCAAGTTCCTTGGTGTCCACATCACCAACGAACTATCATGGTCCAAACACATCAAGACAGTCGTGAAGAGGGCACAACAAAACCTTTTCCTCCTCAGGAGACAGAAAAGATTTGGCGTGTGTCCCCAGATCCTCAAAAATGTATACAGCTGCACCATCAAGAGCGTCCTGACCGGTTGCATCACCCTCCCCACACATTTGTTTTGTACACTGCTGCTACTCGCTGTTTATTATCTATGCAGCATAGTCACTTCACCCCTACCTATACGTACAAATAACCTCAACTAACTGTCACGCCCTGACCTTAGAGCCGTTTTATTTCTCTATTTGGTTAGGTCAGGGTGTGATGTGGGGTGGGGTGGGCATTCTATTTTTTGTTTTCTAGGTTTTCTAGGTTTCTTTTGGTTGTTTTGTATTGTTTATTGTTTTTGTTGGCTGACATTCTTGAAATAAAGGAATATGTACGCTCCCCACGCTGCACTTTGGTCCACTTCTTACGACGCCCGTGACAGAACTACCCACCACCAAAAGACCAAGCAGCGTGCGCCAACCTCGAGGACGAGCTGGACCGGGGAGGAGAAAAAGGGGCAGGGACAAGACCCGGTCACGGAAGTGCGAGAGGCAGCTCCAAAATATATTTTGGGGGGTCACACAGGGAGATTGGCGGAGTCGGAGTTTAGACCTGAGCCAACTCCCCGTGCTTACCATGGGGAGCATGTGACTGGTCAGGCACCGTGTTATGGGGTGATGCGCACGGTGTCTCGAGTGAGCATTCACAGGCCGGTGTGCTCTGTGCCAGCTTCAAGAACCAGGCCTCCTGTGTGTCTCCCCAGCCTGGTGAGTCCTGTGCCTGCGCCCAGAATGAAGCCTCCAGTGATGATCCTTGGCAAGAAGCCTCCAGTGATGATCCATGGCACGAAGCCTCCAGTGATGATCCATGGCATGACGCCTCCGGTGATGATCCATGGCACGAAGCCTCCGGTGATGATCCATGGCACGAAGCCTCCAGTGATGATCCATGGCAAGAAGCCTCCAGTGATGATCCATGGCACGAAGCCTCCAGTGATGATCCATGGCAAGAAGCCTCCAGTGATGATCCATGGCACGAAGCCTCCGGTGATGATCCATGGCAAGAAGCCTCCAGTGATGATCCATGGCAAGAAGCCTCCAGTGAAGTGTCATGGCATGAATCCTCCAATGACGGCCTCCAGTCCGGAGCCTCCAGCGACGTCCTCCAGTCCGGAGCCTCCAGCGACGGCCTCCAGTCCAGAGCCTCCAGCGACGGCCTCCAGTCCGGGCCCGCAACGAGGGTGCCCAGTCCGGGGCCCGCAACGAGGGTGGCCAGTCCGGGGCCCGCAACGAGGGTCCCCAGTCCGGGGCCCACAGCAAGGGTGCCCAGTCCGGGGCCCGCAACGAGGGTGCCCAGTCCGGGGCCCGCAACGAGGGTGCCCAGTCCGGGGCCCGCAACGAGGGTCCCCAGTCCTGGGTCCGCAGCAAGGGTTCCCAGTCCGGGGCATGCAACGAGGGTGCCCAGTCCTGGGCCCGCAGCAAGGGTTCCCAGTCCGGGGCATGCAACGAGGGTCCCCAGTCCGGGGCCCGCAGAGAGTGTCCCCACACCAGAGGCGCCACCAAAGCGGGGTGAGCCAGAGGTGGAGCGGGGTCTACGTCCTGCACCAGAGCTGCCACCACGTATAGATGCCCACCCGGACCCTCCCCTATAGGTTCAGGTTTTGCTCCTGGAGTCCGCACCTTTGGGGGTGGGTGTACTGTCACACCCTGACACTAGATAGCCGTTTTACTTCTCTATTTGGTTAGGTCAGGGTGTAATGTGGGGTGGGCATTCCATTTTTTGTTTTCTAGGTTTCTTTATTTCTATGTTTTGGCCGGGTATGGTTCTCAATCAGGGACAGCTGTCTATCGTTGACTCTGATTGGGAATCATACTTAGGTAGCCCCTTTTCCCTCCTTTCAGTGTGGGTAGTTAACTTTGTTTGTGGCACTTAGCCCTGTTAAGCTTCACGGTCGTTTTGTATTGTTTATTGTTTTTGTTGGCGACATTCTAGAAATAAAAGAATATTTACACTCCCCACGCTGCACTTTGGTCCACTTCTTATGACGCCCGTGACACTAACCTGTACCCCCACACACTTACTCCCTGTATAGAGCCTCAATATTGTTATGTTATTGTGTTACTTTTTATAATTTTTGCTATAGTTTATTTGGTAAATATTTCCTCAAAACTCTTCTTGAACTCCACTGTTGGTTAAGGGCTTGTAAGTAAGCATTTCACGGTAAAGTCTACACTTGTTGTATGTGACAAATAAAGTTTGATTTGATAATACTAACCGAAAAGACAGAGTGAAAAGAAGACTTTAAAATGGCTGTCTAGCAATGATCAACAACCATATTGACAGATCTACAGGTCGTACGCCCAAATGGGTCCCAGAGACGATCCCTGACGATATTCACACTAAATAGCCCACTTACAGCCTATTTCAAAACGATACAGGGCCCATCTGGGTCCCATGCTGTAGCCTCATGGGTTTTCCTGTGTGTGACCCAAATGGTTAACCTGATTGGGTCCCAATCAATATTCCTGAAAAGATAACACCAGATTGCCCACTTACAGCCCATTCAAATATTATTCAGGTCTCATTTGGGACCCACTCTATAACCCACATGGGTTTGTCCATGTCTGGCCCAAAAGGTTAACCAAACTGTGTACCAGCTAAGATAACCGTCCATATAAAACTCAGGTGGGGCCCACTCTATAACCCACATGGGTTTGTCCATGTCTGGTCCAAAAGGTTAACAAAACTGTGTACCAGCTAAGATAACCGTCCATATAAAACTCAGGTGGGGCCCACTCTATAACCCACATGGGTTTGTCCATGTCTGGTCCAAAAGGTTAACCAAACTGTGTACCAGCTAAGATAACCGTCCATATAAAACTCAGGTGGGGCCCACCTGGACATGTTGGCTCGGGAGGGATTCCACTTCCTCTCAAATTAAACTTCATGGGTTACCCCCCCCCCCTCACTATCTCTCTGTTTCTTTCTTCTCCCATCTCTCTCTCTGTTTCTTTCTTCTCCCATCTCTCTCTCTGTTTTGATGATGTTTCTTTCTTAATATCTTTTCTCCTCCCTCTATCTCTTGGCCTCCACTCCCTTATTTCACTTTATTTGAAACATGCTTTTGCACATGAGGGGAGAAATGGAACGGGCTAGTGCAGAAATTAAAATGTCACTATCTACTGCACTCGAGCTGCGGCTTGCAATTAGAAGGCTGGAGGGATATTTGCAGCTCCTCTGGCCTCTCACTTTCTTCCCCTCTCTCTCCTTCTCGACCTCAATCTCTTCGTTAATGCGATCGCTCTTTCTACAGCCCTCCATACATGATCACTGTACATTGGCGTCAATGGCCACCATTTCGGTCACCCCTTTTCTGTACCTTTCACCACTGGAAATACACACACACTCACACTCATGATCTCATTTAAACATGCCGTGGTCCCAAGACAGCATCTCTCCCTCTATTTCTCTTTTTCTCTAACTCTCTTCAGAAGCCCTATCCTCCTGACAACCCAAACAATGTACAGTCGCTAGACGCTAACCAACCACTAGACTCAGGAACTTATTCAAGTGGAGGCGCATACTTGAAAATAGAGGATGGAGGAATGGGAGGGTGAAAAAAAAACAGAATGTTTTAAATGCAATCATTGTATGCCCTGAACAATGTAATTTATCAAAGGAGCATTTTGGACTATTTAATGAGTTTCGTATATTAATTTTAAAAAAAATGTAATCTCACGTCCCGGACTTAGATTTATGGCCAGCAGGTGAACACAGGTGATCATCGAATTATAAATCTTGTAATGAGAGTGGGAGAGAGAAATATAGAAAGAGAGAGCGAGCGAGAGAGAGAAGGAAGAACATAGGCTGAGAGAAAGAGAGACTGTTTGTCCAGTGTTGACTGTTTCACCAAGCCAATTTACCAAGCAACCTTAGGCTTAAATTCTGCCTGCTAATTAAAATCAAATCAAATGGAATTTTATTTTTCACATACGCCGAATACAATAGGTGTTGACCTTACCGTGAACTGCTTACTTACAAGCCCTTAACCAACAAGAAATAGAGTTAATAAAATATTTACTACGGCTATTTACAGGGGGTACTGGTACCGAGTCAAAGGGAGTACAGGTTAGTTGAGGTAATTTGTGCATGTAGGTAGGGGTAAAGTGCCTTAGCATAGATAATAAACAGCGATTAGCAGCAGTGTAAAAACAAAGGGGGGTCCAATGTAAATAGTCCGGTGGACATTTAATTAGTTGTTCAGCAGTCTTATGGCTACGAGGTAGAAGCTGTTAAGGAGCCTTTTGGACCTAGACTTGGCGCTCTGGTACTGCTTGTCGTGCGGTAGCAGAGAGAACAGTCTATGACTTGGATGACTGGAGTCTTTGACAATTTTTGGGGCCTTTCTCTGACATCACCTAGTATGTCCTGGATGCGCCATACGGTTGGATGCCGAGCAGTTGACATGCCAGGCAGTGATGCAGCCGGTCAGGATGCTCTCGATGGTGGAACTGTATAACTTTTTGAGGATCTGGGGACCCATGCAAAATCTTTTCAGTCTCCTGAGGGGGAAAATTAATTTTCGTGCCCTCTTCATGACTTTCTTGGTGTGTTTGGACCATGATATTCTATTGGTGATGTGGACAACAAGGAACTTGAAACTCTTGTCCTGTTCCACTACAGCCCCGTTGATGTGAATGAGGGCGTGCTCGGTCCTCCTTTTCCTGTAGTCCACAATCATCTCATTTGCCTTGCTAATGTTGAGGGAGAGGTTGTGGACCTGGCACCACACTGCCAGGTCTCTGACCGCCTCCCTATAAGCTGTCTCATTATTGTTGGTGATCAGGCATACCACCATTGTGTCGTCAGCAAACTTAAGGATGGTGTTGGAGTCATGCTTGGCCACGCAGTCGCTGATGAACAGGGAGTACAAGAGGGGACTAAGCACGCACCCCTGAGGGGCCCCTGTGTTGAGGATCAGCATAGCAAATGTGTTGTTGCCTACCCTTCCCACCTGGCGGCGACCCGTCAGGAAGTCCAGGATCGAGTTGCAGAGGGAGGTGTTTAGTCCCCTCATTGAATGATATCAGAATGAGATACAGCAGAGGTTTACAACATGATAATGCAAGGAAAAGATCACAGAATACATTTCCGTTACTGTAGATTGTGAAAAGGTGTGTGATGTTTGTTCAACAGTATCCTGTGGGAAAGACAGTGTCAGTAGAAGCATTGTTTGGAGTGTATTACTGCAAGCGTTATTAAAAGCTCACCTATAGGAGCAGCAAAGAGTGTACATTGTACGTTTCTTACAGTTGAACATTGTCCTTACACTCCTGAGAAATTCTAGAATGTTTTTGCATGTAATTGATTATTAACGTCAGATATAACAGTAAAATGTCCTATGAACAGTGTAGTAGAGAGCAAACGCCCGTGAAGACTGGCTACACACACGCTTTGCTTTGCGTGATCATTTATCCACATTTATCCACATTTTGTGGAAAAATGTAACGAATTTACAGGGAAGGTTATTTTACATTACTAACCATGAACGATCAGCGAACAATCAGCATGCACTCACCATTTTACCAGTCCATCACTGTCCATGCTATGACCACTGAAAATATGTGTTGAATTATACTTATGGCAAAATCTCATCATGACATACGTTTCTAATCATCATTACATCAGCTGTATAATGTGCCAGTGAGAAAAACTGTCTATGGCTCTCTAGATATGCATTCTACATAAAAAAAATGTCCCCCGACTCTGCTATGACCATAAAAATGTATACAGATTGGACAATAACGAGGATCTCTGTGGCTGTGACCTCTGCAGCACACCCATTGTCTGCGTGGTTCGGATCTACTTAGCTAGGAACTAATGTCATTGGCTTTGTTGTCAGGAAGCAGTTATCCCAATTCCAGGTCGTTGACGATCTTTCACAAAGCAGTGCCTAATTGGGTTAGCATTGACTCCCCGCCCGTCTGTGTGTGTGTTGCTCGGCCGAATCTGTTAGCTTTAAAGCATTGTCAGTCCCCACTAATATCTGTCTGGCCTGGGTACTCGCCATCGGTAGATCTTCGTTCTGCTCCTTTAGTCTGGTCCAGAAATGGATGAGCTGGGCTGCAGGGGTTGTCAAGGTGTCTGCACCGGCGGCGTGTCTGAGTACGCAAAAAATGTGTCTGGACTCCCTCTGCCACTTTATGCCCCTCCTCCTTCCCTTCCTTCCCCTCCGCCTTTCTCTCTGACCTTCCTTTCTTTCATATTTCTTTCTTAAGTTTCACGTTTTATTGACATGTGTGCGAGGACAGTGAAATGCCTTTCCTGCAAGCTCTTTCCTGACACTGCAGTGGACATCGTTAACAGTATAATGTAAAGTAAAGTAGCACAAAAACACACTTCCTTCCAAATCACGGATCTGCAGGGACTCTTAAGTTAAACAATAAGAAGGCCTTCTGTCATGAATGTATTTGATCTCACCAGCGATTAGACAGGAGAAAGAACACTTTTTTTAGAGTGTTAGGACAGAAATAATGATTGGAGACTAATGAAGCTAACTGAGTCAATCTGATCGGTGGTTCTACTACAAGGTCTGTTCGAGGTTATCATACAAATTGAGTGTACCATGACCGTTGAGTCTAACCTCGAGCTATACCACAGGCGTTATTATTTGACCCCTGAGAGTCGACCACAGGCTCCGCAGTGTGACCACTGTGATTGAAGGCTCTGAAACATACCTTTTGATATAAACCAGGGTCGTGTAATTAGGCACCAAATGGAAGAAAAACAGACTGAAACCGGGATGGACTACTCTCCTTTTTGTTTTCCGTTTCAAATAGTTTTGCCTTGGTTTGCCCTACTGAACACCCCCCAGCATCCGTCTTCAACATACTGTACCGTACTTAGCATGGCCCATTCACATAATGGTAGTGAAACTCAGAATAATGCTCTTCTGTTTGTATGTCAACTGCACAGTGCACAGGCAATTATTGGAGTTCAGCAATACCGCACGTTCGCCACATTGAAACACAAATGGGAAAAAAAGAACACAATTAAATTCCATTTACCTGTACCGTTCCCTAAATCACTTGTTTCCCCCTACACACAATTAAGACTGCGGGCTACAACCGCTCATTTCCTTGATATGCACTTTCGTATGCGCCAACAACAACAACAAAAACAACAACCGCAAATATTCTGCACTAATTCCAGTTAATAAACGGTGCCTTTGAACAGGGACAATGTAATTGTCTTCTCTATCTCTCTCTCTCCACCCACTCTTTTTTTCCCTCTCTCTCTCTCTCTCTCTCTTTCTCTCTCTCTCTCTCTCTCTCTCTTCTTGTTCCTAGACTTAATATGCAGATGTACGTCTCGGGGCTGTCGGAGAGGGAGAGATCAGACGCGTCCCGACTTGGGATCAAAGCAAGCTATCTGATCTAATAAAATCATATTAAAAAACTCCCAACGCTCATTTCAATGTGCTAACATATTGATGGAGGAGGAGAGGAGCACTTCGTATTAAACTGCAGGAAGACTGAGGGAGTATGATGGGAATCAGGGAAATCAGGAAGTCAAGTCCCGAGGTCATTAAAACAGCACGGGCTTTTCCATACATTTCCACCAAAAACCGCGTGCTTAACTCCTGGAGAAATCAAAAAACACAACGTGTCTGGTATGGTGTTTACAATGAGAGAGCATCTGCTTAGGATGCAAACAACAGTTCCAAAAAAAGTAATACGTTCTTTTTTTTCGTCGTTGATGCTACGTGTCCGGGTGAATCATTACTCATATTTCCCCCCTTGCAGATGGACTGAGGTGAATGAACCTACAGCAGCCTAGGTGATAATGGCTGGGTTCTTTTTTGCTTGTTTTTGCTGTTCTCCAAATGGCATTTTAACGTTTTTTTAATTGTACAGAAATGCACCACCATTTTATGTTTCTCTATGTCGGAGTCGGGATGCTCAGTAGATACTTAAGGAATTAAGCAGGTGGTATATTGAGGGGGGGGGGGGTAAAATGGCTGTCAAAGACGGTGCACTAGCTGCTCTGAAAGGGGAGTTGTGGGGAACAGTAGACCTATATGGAGATGTGATTGCATAGTATGTTTGCCATTGTTACCAAGTTTGGTTAATGAGTACTTTTCAAACTCACCCCATCACTTAACTCCTCAGCTGGTGGGCTAGCTGCGGTGTCCTCGGAGTTCACTTTTACCCTCTGTTATTAGAGTCACTCTTTTGCTTTTCAAGTGAAACATGGCAGAGAGGTTTACCACCTACTGTGCTGTAGGTATGTGCTTGTGGCTTATCTATGAGCGTACCTCTGGGACAGATTTAAGGCATGCAGGCTTTAGTTCAAGCCCAGACGAATCTGGTGTGCAAGTATCAATAGGCTGCAACAAATGCTGTCACACTGAGTAGGTTCCCCAGGACCAGGATTGAGAGCGCCTGCTCTCTACCTTTCTCGCTATCGCTCAGCTTCCCTATCTTCATCTCTTGCCTCCCTTGTGATTGACAGGCCTTTGATAGCGTGTTGATATCTCAGTGTACTGTACATGGCTTCTCTTTCTCTCTCTCCCGACTTTTTCTTCGGCACCTCTTTTTTTCTGTTTCATCCCCTCTTCTCTCTCATCATTTCCTCTTCCTCTCACCCTCTTCTCTCTCATCATTTCCTCTTCCTCTCACCCTCTTCTCTCTCATCATTTCCTCTTCCTCTCACCCTCTTCTCTCTCATCATTTCCTCTTCCTCTCACCCTCTTCTCTCTCATCATTTCCTCTTCCTCTCACCCTCTTCTCTCTCATCATTTCCTCTTCCTCTCACCCTCTTCTCTGTCATCATTTCCTCTTCCTCTCACCCTCTTCTCTCTCATCATTTCCTCTTCCTCTCACCCTCTTCTCTCTCATCATTTCCTCTTCCTCTCACATCATTTCCTCTTCCTCTCACCCTCTTCTCTCTCATCATTTCCTCTTCCTCTCACCCTCTTTTCTCTCATCATTTCCTCTTCCTCTCACCCTCTTCTCTCTCATCATTTCCTCTTCCTCTCACCCTCTTCTCTCTCATCATTTCCTCTTCCTCTCACCCTCTTCTCTCTCATCATTTCCTCTTCCTCTCACCCTCTTTTCTCTCATCATTTCCTCTTCCTCTCACCCTCTTCTCTCTCATCATTTCCTCTTCCTCTCACCCTCTTCTCTCTCATCATTTCCTCTTCCTCTCACCCTCTTCTCTCTCATCATTTCCTCTTCCTCTCACCCTCTTCTCTCTCATCATTTCCTCTTCCTCTCACCCTCTTCTCTCTCATCATTTCCTCTTCCTCTCACCCTCTTCTCTCTCATCATTTCCTCTTCCTCTCACCCACTTCTCACTCATCATTTCCTCTTCCTCTCACCCTCTTCCCTCCCATCATTTCCTCTTCCTCTCACCCTCTTCCCTCTCATCATTTCCTCTTCCTCTCACCCTCTTCCCTCTCATCATTTCCTCTTCCTCTCACCCTCTTCCCTCCCATCATTTCCTCTTCCTCTCACCCTCTTCCCTCCCATCATTTCCTCTTCCTCTCACCCTCTTCCCTCCCATCATTTCCTCTTCCTCTCACCTTCTTCCCTCCCATCATTTCCTCTTCCTCTCACCTTCTTCCCTCCCATCATTTCCTCTTCCTCTCACCCTCTTCCCTCCCATCATTTCCTCTTCCTCTCACCCTCTTCCCTCCCATCATTTCCTCTTCCTCTCACCCTCTTCCTCCCATCATTTCCTCTTCCTCTCACCCTCTTCCCTCCCATCATTTCCTCTTCCTCTCACCTTCTTCCCTCCCATCATTTCCTCTTCCTCTCACCCTCTTCCCTCCCATAATTTCCTCTTCCTCTCACCTTCTTCCCTCCCATCATTTCCTCTTCCTCTCACCCTCTTCCCTCCCATCATTTCCTCTTCCTCTCACCCTCTTCCCTCCCCAACCTCCGTTCTCTTTCCCATCACTTACTTCAGTCTGCCACCTTCTCCTCTTGTTGGCCCAGGGTCCCTATACATTGCTTCTCTTTTTCCTCCGCGCTCGTCCTCTTACCTTTGTCTCTATTCCTCCATCACAGGGATATTCTTTCTTCCGTAGGACATCTGGCATAGGCCTTCAACCAGTAAGCTAATTCCATTGGGCTTTTTTGCATCATTTTGCTTTTCACTCTGCAGTTTATTTCACTTAGGGGTTTAAGCTTGTTAAGGTGTTATTGACCACGGGAGCATTGATTTTTGTTGTAGCTTTCTCCTTTCGCTGCTGTCCGATTGATTCACTTGTTTAGACAGTGGACAGTCTTGTATACACATTCATCCTGTGCCGCACTGTGTTCTCTAACACATTGGTATCAGGGTGACATAGTTTAACTGAAACTAAGGTTGAAAAAGTATTGCTGAGTCTGCCTTCTTGAAGTGGACTAACCGGAAAAAATGTCATGGTAATGGGATATAGTACTCCAAAGATATTTGTGAACAAAATATTTAGGTCCTATCATCTTTTTTTGTCTTTGAAAGTATGTAGACATTGCCAAATTGAATAATGTACTTACGAACTTTCCAATGAACTTTGGAATGAGCAGAATGAAACATTTTTAGAGGACACGTCATCTGTTAGCCACAGTTTTGTTGGCCACATGTTTTGACTCTGTTATTGTCATTGTCCCTGTACTCTGAGCTCCAGAGCTGACAGGGGAGTGCTGGCGATGAGGAGCCCAGGTGAGTGACCTCAACCCTGGACTCGGAGAGCAGACTGCAGTGGGAAGTCTTGCGGTTTGAAAAAAATAAACATGGCTAGCTTTTCATTTAGTATCGCTCTGTCCTCTCTCTCCCTAGCTTTTCCTCTCTTTTTTTCTCTCTCTCTCTCTCTGACATATCGCTGCCCCTGTTAAGTAGCGCTGGCCTCTCCCATCCCTTACAGGTGAAATCTATTCTCACATAGGCCTCAGGGGCCTGGGCTGGACTGTAACACAATTTCAACCCCTTTGGGCCCGGCCACAAAGCTGAGAATAAATGGCTGAGGTGCTGGTGCTGGACAGAAAAATCAATGCCTGTTTATACAGACATGACAATCTTGGCGCCCAAGCAATTCGCCGCTTGCTCTTCTTGGCGCCCCTCAATGTACCGCTCCCCCCCCTCCTCTCCTCTACCACTCTCCTCTACAGAGGTTAAAATATGTGCCCTCTCAAGAGATTGGAGCAGTAAGTTGCAGACACTGTGTTACTATTGTGTTCTCATTCTCTCTGGCATGTATTACGAACGTAGCCAGGTAATGGGTGGGGGACCTGCGGTACTGTACATTGGCAACAGTGGACCACTTTTTCTGTACCCTTCACTGCTGGAATCACAGTGAGACACACACACATTCACATTCTCACATACACACATGGTAACACGTAAGATCCCTGTTAGTTGAGGTGGCTATAGCTGTGGGGCCTGCTATGAGTAGAATACCTGCCTTTTGAGTGGGGACTTTCGCTCTTGCCACGATGCTGACTAACAAGGTATTTTCAGACACATCATCTCTATACAGACTGACACAGGGACAGTTTAGCTATTCGGCTTGTATAATGATTTAGGTCAGCATCACGGTATGGAAAATGTGTTCTTACATCAGTAAAGAATAACCAGAAATCATGACCATTTTCCAAAGCATACGCCACACCAGAGGCCCTCAGCTAGCAGACTCCTCAGTCCAAACTGTGACGTTGGCTTTAAGAAACAAACGGTTGACGCAGGCTGGTAACACTTGCAGCATTATTGCAATTACACCGGACAGATGGGCCGACACCCTTGAAATATTAGTCATGTGTGTTATCTATTTAAACATTATGAATGAGCTCATTGAAAGCACAGGGCAGGATGAATTTATCCTCTTGAATGAAAGTCTAATTATTTTCGTATGCTTTGTACGGTGCTCAAATGATCATAAGGAATGATACAAACCAGACACTGGCAAACCAGATCCAGGGACCTACCCCTGTTTTCAATCCAAACAGCAACTATGTTTGACTGAGTTTTTAATGTAACAGTGAGCCGAGTCTTGGTTGACGCCTATTAAGTTTGTCCCTTAAGAGTGCCAGTTATCAAAAACAAAGTTTGTGTTAATCATACTTTAAACCCCCCCCCCCACCTCATAGCCCCAATGGTTTCTCCCAGGCCGAGCTGTGTGATTAGCTGCTCTTATAGTTTCCAGTGAAGGGGATGACAGCCAGAGTTTCCGAAGCATTAGCACAGTACTTGAAGCACGATGCTCCTGCTCTCAGCGGGTCACAAGAAAGAGGACTATATTGCTGCTTTCTTTCTTTCTTTCTCATTTAGGAAAACGCTGTTGTATATGTTGTATACGTACGTTACTGTCATTTCCTTTCTTTTGACCAGTCTTCTCTTCCTTATTCTTTCGTTTCAATGCCTTATTTTTCTCCCTGCCATTTGGAATCGTACCATGTAACTGGCGAATCCCACACACAGCACTTAGCAGTTGTTATCTACTGTCCTTTTTGATGTAGAACTATTCAGTATTTGGCCTCTTCTTCCCGCGCTATCGATTTTCTCCCTGGATGGATTTGTTTAGATCACTGCTCTGTTTGTTGAGACCAGGGTATGCGGTGTGTGAACCATCAGGGGGGGGGGGGGTCATTTGAAACTCGTTCTGATTTATGTCCCTGTCCCAAATCTAAACATGAATCACGGCCTGCCAAGGAAGTCAGTCTCACAGTGAGCTGTCCGAAACAGCGCCCGCGGTGGGAATAAGGCCACGGCAACAGGGGCACAATTGATTTCCTCATTGCTCCAATTTGTCGCCTAATCCAGTGATATGTTGATAAATGTTTGCCCTTTGTCAATTAATTTTGCTGAAAAATGAGCCCCAGAATGGCGGACGATGCATCAATACCAGCCAGCGGAGTTCAGTGACAAAATTAAGTGATACAATTAATTTCCCTCCATTCCTTCCTGTGAAAACACAACTAATGAGGGAGGCAATTATAATTGTATGTGGTCTCCTTCGGGAAAGGAAGGCGTTGTATCTTGAGATGAAAGACCATGACGGTGATTGTAAAAAGGAAAAAGGTGCTCCTAACTTGAAAAACATAGCCGTCCTGCAGAAAAATGACCCCAAACATAAAAGAGAAGGAGAAACAAGGCATTTGTTTTTGTTTGCGTCAGCTCGATGTAGCCATGGTGAGCAGGAGAGTACAACGGAGCACTCTTTAAAAAAAAATATATATATTTTTTTTTTTACAGAGGGCCATAATTCAAACCAAATGTCTGGCTCTTGTACTCGTAGAGCCCTTGCTGTGGAGGAGGATTATGGGGGCTCTCTCGTTCCCCTGATTAAAGTGTGTGAAGCACCGTGGGCCGCAGGGGTGGTGCCGTGTCTCTCCGGCCTCCCTGACAAGGGCGTTGACAGCATCTGGGCAGCCGCCAACCACAGGGAGAACGAAGCAGTAGCTCAATCGAGCTAGCGGATCAAAGGCACAGCACAGATGTAATTTATTGTCAGCATTTCCTCCCGAAAGAATAATTGTGGCGACTTGGAGCCCGTTAGATCGATGCGTATGGATTTTTTGTCGCTGGATCCTGTAGCGGCATGCCGTAAATGAGGGGTTTGTGTAACTGCTTTCCAATGGAAATGGGAATGTTCAACGACTCCCTCTTGCAACATTATCATGCAAACCGGGAGGAGGGGGGTCTGGAGCATGGGATCCTGGGAGCTCTACCTCGTAACAGGCAGAGGGCAAAGGTTGTTTGTTTGCCTCATTTTTACAACAGTTGTTTGACTGAGCCGCCCTCCCATGTAATTTCTCTTGTCACCTTTAGGGTGTTGGGACAATTTGCATCTGTCCAATCAGAAAAAGGAGAATCTCTGACTGGGTCTTTGGTGATAGTACCTCAGAGAAATGTTCTTACAGCTCAGCGTCTGATGGTGGACCGTCTTCTAGGGATTGGACAGAGAGTCACCGCATTAGAATTTTTATGTGTAAAGTGGTAGCCCAAAAACCAGTCAGTCTCTCTCTAAATGAACAAAGAGTGAATGAACGTATCTAAATTATATTTTGCACAAATTAGCTTGAATAATGAAAGGACGATCAAATAAAATGATGGATCCAAGAACTATATTTATCCAACCCTTGTAAAAATAAAGACGGAATGCGCATTATTATTATCGTAAATGGTTAATTATTCCATTTAACTCTTTACATTACTAGATGCAAATGACATATACAGTATCATTAAAGTCAGCGCCTCATTTTACGTGAAGAAAATGCCTATAAGATCCAAACGGCCCGGGGCACAATTAGCTAAATCTGAAAGTTGACCTGGACAATGCCGTCATTTTGTTCAGTGGCAACGCTACATTAAGTGCAGTAACTTCAGCAGTTTTAATGAAGGTATTGCAATACACTGGAGGGTATTAAAACATAAAATAGCACGGGGGGTCGAGTAGGTTTAAGAAATCCTGGTTCACACAAACAACCGGGAAAGAATGACTCTCATGAACGAAAACATATGTCCTTAATATGTTTATTGGTGCCTAACCAAGTAGAGTGGGTAAATCATTTCAGACAGATATTGGGTGCCATATTCTCAGTACAATGAGTGGATAGAATATATTGAAAATGGCTGTTTTCTCAGTTGTTTGAGTGTATTTCTATTAGTGTGTGAGTGTGGGAAAGAGAGAGCCAGATAATATGAGTGGGTGTAAAGAGAGAGAGATATAATATGAGTGGGTGTAAAGAGAGAGAGAGATGTAAATATGAGTGGGTGTAAAGAGAGAGATATATATAATATGAGTGAGTGTAAAGAGAGAGAGAGATGTAAATATGAGTGAGGGTAAAGAGAGAGAGATATTATTTGAGTGGGGGTAAGGAGAGAGAGATATAATATGAGTGGGTGTAAAGAGAGAGATGTAATATGAGTAGGTGTAAATAGAGGGAGAGATGTAATATGAGTGGGTGTAAAGAGAGAGATATATAATATGAGTGAGTGTAAAGAGAGAGAGAGATATATTATGAGTGGGTGTAAAGAGAGAGATGTAATATGAGTAGGTGTAAAGAGAGAGAGAGATGTAATGTGAGTGGGTGTAAAGAGAGAGATATATAATATGAGTGAGTGTAAAGAGAGAGAGAGATAATATGAGTGGGTGTTAAGAGAGAGATATAATATGAGTGGGGGTAAAGAGAGAGAGAGACAGACAAAATATGAGTGGGTTTAAAGAGAGCGAGATATAATATGAGTGGGTGTAAAGAAAGAGAGATATAATATGAGTGGGGGTAAAAAGAGAGAGATATATTATGAGTGGGTGTAAAGAGGGAGAGATAATATGAGTGGGTGTAAAGAGAGAGAGAGAGAGAGATATAATATGAGTGGGTGTAAAGAGAGAGAGATATAATATTAGTGGGGGTAAAGAGAGAGAGATATATTATGAGTGCGTGTAAAGAGAGAGAGATAATATGAGTGGGTGTAAAGAGAGAGAGAGCGAGAGATATAATATGAGTGGGTGTAAAGAGAGAGAGATATATATTTTGAGTGGGTGTAAAGAGAGAGAGATATAATATGAGTGGGGGTAAAGAGAGAGAGATATCATTTGAGTGGGTGTAGAGAGAGAGAGAGACATAATATGAGTGGGTGTAAAGCGAGAGAGAGATATAATATGAGTGGGTGTAAAGAGAGAGAGAGATAATATGAGTGTTTGTAGAGAGAGAGATATAATATGAGTGGGTGTAGAGAGAGAGAGATATTATATGAGTGGGTGAAGAGAGAGAGAGAGAGATATAATATGAGTGGGTGTAAAGCGAGAGAGAGATATAATATGAGTGGGGGTAAAGAGAGAGAGATATTATTTGAGTGGGGGTAAGGAGAGAGAGATATAATATGAGTGGGTGTAAAGAGAGAGATGTAATATGAGTAGGTGTAAATAGAGAGAGAGATGTAATATGAGTGGGTGTAAAGAGAGATATATATATAATATGAGTGAGTGTAAAGAGAGAGAGAGATATATAATATGAGTGAGTGTAAAGAGAGAGATGTAATATGAGTGGGTGTAAAGAGAGATATATATAATATGAGTGAGTGTAAAGAGAGAGAGATATATTATGAGTGGGTGTAAAGAGAGAGATGTAATATGAGTAGGTGTAAAGAGAGAGAGAGATGTAATATGAGTGGGTGTAAAGAGAGAGATATATAATATGAGTGAGTGTAAAGAGAGAGAGAGATATAATATGAGTGGGTGTTAAGAGAGATATATTATGAGTGGGTGTAAAGAGAGAGAGATAATATGAGTGGGTGTAAAGAGAGAGAGAGAGAGAGATATAATATGAGTGGGTGTAAAGAGAGAGAGATAATATGAGTGGGTGTAAAGAGAGAGAGAGAGAGAGTGTGTGTAGAGAGAGATATAATGTAAAGAGAGAGATATGTGTGTAGAGAGAGTGGGTGTAAAGAGAGAGATATATTATATGAGTAAAGAGAGAGAGGTATAATATTAGTGTGTGAAGAGAGAGAGATATAATATGAGTTATTGTAAAGAGAGAGAGATATATATTATGAATGGGTGTAAAGAGAGAGAGAGATAATATGAGTGGGTGTAAAGAGAGAGAGATATATATTATGAGTGGGTGTAAAGAGAGATATAATATGAGTGGGGGTAAAGAGAGAGAGATTATATGAGTGGGTATAAAGAGAGAGAGATATAGATTATGAGTGGGTGTAAAGAGAGAGAGATATAATATGAGTGGGGGTAAGGAGAGAGAGAGACTATATGAGTGGGTGTAAAGAGAGAGAGATATCATTTGAGTGGGTGTAGAGAGAGAGAGAGAGACATAATATGAGTGGGTGTAACGAGAGAGATAATATGAGTGGGTGTAAAGAGAGAGAGATATAATATGAGTGGGGGTAAAGAGAGAGAGATATAATATGAGTGGGTGAAGAGAGAGAGATATAATATGAGTGGGTGTAAAGAGAGAGAGAGATATATAATATGAGTGTGTGATGAGAGAGAGAGAGAGAGAGAGAGAGAGAGACATAATATGAGTGGGTGTAAAGAGAGAGAGATATGAGTGTGTAGAGAGATATATAATATGAGTGGGGGTAAAGAGAGAGAGATGTAATATGAGTGTGTGTAAAGAGAGATAAATATATAATATGAGTGGGTGTAAAGAGAGCGAGATATAATATGAATGGGTGTAAAGAGAGAGAGATATAATATGAGTGGGGGTAAAGAGAGAGATATATTAAATGAGTTGGGGTAAAGAGAGAGAGATATTACATGAGTGGGTGTAAAGAGAGAGAGATATAATATGAGTGTGTGAAGAGAGAGAGATATAATATGAGTTATTGTAAAGAGAGAGAGATATATATTATGAATGGGTGTAAAGAGAGAGAGATATATATTATGAGTGGGTGTAAAGAGAGAGAGATATAATATGAGTGGGGGTAAAGAGAGAGAGATTATATGAGTGGGTATAAAGAGAGAGAGATATAGATTATGAGTGGGTGTAAAGAGAGAGAGATATAATATGAGTGGGGGTAAGGAGAGAGAGAGATTATATGAGTGGGTGTAAAGAGAGAGAGATATAATTTGAGTGGGTGTAGAGAGAGAGAGACATAACATGAGTGGGTGTAAAGAGAGAGAGAGATATAATATGAGTGGGTGTAAAGAAAGAGGGATACAATATGAGTGGGTGTAAAGAGAGAGAGAGATAATATGAGTGTGTGTAGAGAGAGAGATATTATATGAGTGGGTGAAGAGAGAGAGAGACATATAATATGAGTGGGTGTAAAGAAAGAGGGATACAATATGAGTGGGTGTAAAGAGAGAGAGAGAGAATATGAGTGTTTGTAGAGAGAGAGATATAATATGAGTGGGTGTAGAGAGAGAGATATATATATTATGAATGGGTGTAAAGAGAGAGAGATAATTTGAGTGTGTGTAGAGAGAGAGAGACGTAACATGAGTGGGTGTAAAGAGAGAGAGATATAATATGAGTGGGTGTAAAGAAAGAGGGATACAATATGAGTGGGTGTAAAGAGAGAGAGAGATAATATGAGTGTTTGTAGAGAGAGAGAGATATAACATGAGTGGGTGTAAAGAGAGAGAGATATAATATGAGTGGGTGAAGAGAGAGAGAGAGAGATATAATATGAGTGGGTGTAAAGCGAGAGAGAGATATAATATGAGTGGGGGTAAAGAGAGAGAGATATTATTTGAGTGGGGGTAAGGAGAGAGAGATATAATATGAGTGGGTGTAAAGAGAGAGATGTAATATGAGTAGGTGTAAATAGAGAGAGAGATGTAATATGAGTGGGTGTAAAGAGAGATATATATATAATATGAGTGAGTGTAAAGAGAGAGAGATATATAATATGAGTGAGTGTAAAGAGAGAGATGTAATATGAGTGGGTGTAAAGAGAGATATATATAATATGAGTGAGTGTAAAGAGAGAGAGATATATTATGAGTGGGTGTAAAGAGAGAGATGTAATATGAGTAGGTGTAAAGAGAGAGAGAGATGTAATATGAGTGGGTGTAAAGAGAGAGAGAGATATAATATGAGTGGGTGTTAAGAGAGATATATTATGAGTGGGTGTAAAGAGAGAGATAATATGAGTGGGTGTAAAGAGAGAGAGAGAGAGATATAATATGAGTGGGTGTAAAGAGAGAGAGATAATATGAGTGGGTGTAAAGAGAGAGAGAGAGAGAGAGTGTGTAGAGAGAGATATAATGTAAAGAGAGAGATATGTGTGTAGAGAGAGTGGGTGTAAAGAGAGAGATATATTATATGAGTAAAGAGAGAGAGGTATAATATGAGTGTGTGAAGAGAGAGAGATATAATATGAGTTATTGTAAAGAGAGAGAGATATATATTATGAATGGGTGTAAAGAGAGAGAGAGATAATATGAGTGGGTGTAAAGAGAGAGAGATATATATTATGAGTGGGTGTAAAGAGAGAGAGATATAATATGAGTGGGGGTAAAGAGAGAGAGATTATATGAGTGGGTATAAAGAGAGAGAGATATAGATTATGAGTGGGTGTAAAGAGAGAGAGATATAATATGAGTGGGGGTAAGGAGAGAGAGAGACTATATGAGTGGGTGTAAAGAGAGAGAGATATCATTTGAGTGGGTGTAGAGAGAGAGAGAGAGACATAATATGAGTGGGTGTAACGAGAGAGATAATATGAGTGGGTGTAAAGAGAGAGAGATATAATATGAGTGGGGGTAAAGAGAGAGAGATATAATATGAGTGGGTGAAGAGAGAGAGATATAATATGAGTGGGTGTAAAGAGAGAGAGAGATATATAATATGAGTGTGTGATGAGAGAGAGAGAGAGAGAGACATAATATGAGTGGGTGTAAAGAGAGAGAGATATGAGTGTGTAGAGAGATATATAATATGAGTGGGGGTAAAGAGAGAGAGATGTAATATGAGTGTGTGTTAAGAGAGATAAATATATAATATGAGTGGGTGTAAAGAGAGCGAGATATAATATGAATGGGTGTAAAGAGAGAGAGATATAATATGAGTGGGGGTAAAGAGAGAGATATATTAAATGAGTTGGGGTAAAGAGAGAGAGATATTACATGAGTGGGTGTAAAGAGAGAGAGATATAATATGAGTGTGTGAAGAGAGAGAGATATAATATGAGTTATTGTAAAGAGAGAGAGATATATATTATGAATGGGTGTAAAGAGAGATAGATATATATTATGAGTGGGTGTAAAGAGAGAGAGATATAATATGAGTGGGGGTAAAGAGAGAGAGATTATATGAGTGGGTATAAAGAGAGAGAGATATAGATTATGAGTGGGTGTAAAGAGAGAGAGATATAATATGAGTGGGGGTAAGGAGAGAGAGAGATTATATGAGTGGGTGTAAAGAGAGAGAGATATAATTTGAGTGGGTGTAGAGAGAGAGAGACATAACATGAGTGGGTGTAAAGAGAGAGAGAGATATAATATGAGTGGGTGTAAAGAAAGAGGGATACAATATGAGTGGGTGTAAAGAGAGAGAGAGATAATATGAGTGTGTGTAGAGAGAGAGATATTATATGAGTGGGTGAAGAGAGAGAGAGACATATAATATGAGTGGGTGTAAAGAAAGAGGGATACAATATGAGTGGGTGTAAAGAGAGAGAGAGAGAATATGAGTGTTTGTAGAGAGAGAGATATAATATGAGTGGGTGTAGAGAGAGAGATATATATATTATGAATGGGTGTAAAGAGAGAGAGATAATTTGAGTGTGTGTAGAGAGAGAGAGACGTAACATGAGTGGGTGTAAAGAGAGAGAGATATAATTTGAGTGTGTGTAGAGAGAGAGAGACGTAACATGAGTGGGTGTAAAGAGAGAGAGATATAATATGAGTGGGTGTAAAGAAAGAGGGATACAATATGAGTGGGTGTAAAGAGAGAGAGAGATAATATGAGTGTTTGTAGAGAGAGAGAGATATAACATGAGTGGGTGTAAAGAGAGAGAGATATAATATGAGTGGGTGTAAAGAAAGAGGGATACAATATGAGTGGGTGTAAAGAGAGAGAGAGATAATATGAGTGGGTGTAAAGAGAGAGAGAGATAATATGAGTGTGTGTAAAGAGAGAGAGAGATAATATGAGTGGGTGTAAAGAGAGAGAGATATATATTATGAGTGGGTGTAAAGAGAGAGAGATATGATATGAGTGGGGGTAAAAAGAGAGATATATATTATGAGTGGGTGTAAAGAGAGAGAGATAATATGAGTGGATGTAAAGAGAGAGAGAGAGAGAGATATAATATGAGTGGGTGTAAAGAGAGAGATATATATTATGAGTGGGTGTAAAGAGAGAGAGATATAATATGAGTGGGGGTAAAGAGAGTGAGATATCATTTGAGTGGGTGTAGAGAGAGAGAGAGAGACATAATGAGTGGGTGTAACGAGAGAGATAATATGAGTGGGTGTAAAGGGAGAGAGATATAATATGAGTGGGGGTAAAGAGAGAGATATATAATATGAGTGGGTGAAGAGAGAGATATAATATGAGTGGGTGTAAAGAGAGAGAGAGAGATATTATGAGTGGGTGTAAAGAGAGAGAGATATAATATGAGTGTGTGATGAGAGAGAGAGACATAATATGAGTGGGTGTAAAGAGAGAGAGATATTATGAGTGTGTAGAGAGATATATAATATGAGTGGGGGTAAAGAGAGAGAGATATAATATGAGTGTGTGTAAAGAGAGATACATATATAATATGAGTGGGTGTAAAGAGAGCGAGATATAATATGAATGGGTGTAAAGAGAGAGAGATATAATATGAGTGGGGGTAAGGAGAGAGAGAGATTAAATGAGTGGGTGTAAAGAGAGAGAGATATAATTTGAGTGGGTGTAGAGAGAGAGAGAGACATAACATGAGTGGGTGTAAAGAGAGAGAGATATAATATGAGTGGGTGTAAAGAAAGAGGGATACAATATGAGTGTTTGTAGAGAGAGAGAAATAATATGAGTGGGTGTAGAGAGAGAGATATTATATGAGTGGGTGAAGAGAGAGAGAGAGAGAGATATAATATGAGTGGGTGTAAAGAGAGAGAGATAATATGAGTGTGTGTAAAGAGAGAGAGAGATAATATGAGTGGGTGTAAAGAGAGAGATATATATATATTATGAGTGGGTGTAAAGAGAGAGAGAGATAATATGAGTGTGTGTAGAGAGAGATATAATGTAAAGAGAGAGATATGTGTGTAGAGAGAGTGGGTGTAAAGAGAGAGATATATTATATGAGTAAAGAGAGAGAGGTATAATATGAGTGGGTGAAAAGAGAGAGAGATATTATATGAGTAAAGAGAGAGAGGTATAATATGAGTGTGTGTAGAGAGAGAGATATAATATGAGTGGGTGTAGAGAGAGAGATATAATATGAGTGGGTGTAGAGAGAGATATATAATATGAGTGGGTGTAAAGAGAGAGATCTATAATATGAGTGGGTGTAAAAAGAGAGATAATATGAGTGGGGGTAAAGAGAGAGAGATATCATTTGAGTGGGTGTAGAGAGAGAGAGAGAGACATAATATGAGTGGGTGTAACGAGAGAGATAATATGAGTGGGTGTAAAGAGAGAGAGATATAATATGAGTGGGGGTAAAGAGAGAGCGATATAATATGAGTGGGTGAAGAGAGAGAGATATAATATGAGTGGGTGTAAAGAGAGAGAGATATATATAATATGAGTGTGTGATGAGAGAGAGACATAATATGAGTGGGTGTAAAGAGAGAGAGATATGAGTGTGTAGAGAGATATATAATATGAGTGGGGGTAAAGAGAGAGAGATGTAATATGAGTGTGTGTAAAGAGAGATAAATATATAATATGAGTGGGTGTAAAGAGAGCGAGATATAATATGAATGGGTGTAAAGAGAGAGAGATATAATATGAGTGGGGGTAAAGAGAGAGATATATTAAATGAGTTGGGGTAAAGAGAGAGATATTACATGAGTGGGTGTAAAGAGAGAGAGATATAATATGAGTGTGTGAAGAGAGAGAGATATAATATGAGTGATTGTAAAGAGAGAGAGATATATATTATGAATGGGTGTAAAGAGAGAGAGAGAGATAATATGAGTGGGTGTAAAGAGAGATATATATATATATATTATGAGTGGGTGTAAAGAGAGAGAGATATAATATGAGTGGGGGTAAAGAGAGAGAGATTATATGAGTGGGTATAAAGAGAGAGAGATATAGATTATGAGTGGGTGTAAAGAGAGAGAGATATAATATGAGTGGGGGTAAGGAGAGAGAGAGATTATATGAGTGGGTGTAAAGAGAGAGAGATATAATTTGAGTGGGTGTAGAGAGAGAGAGACATAACATGAGTGGGTGTAAAGAGAGAGAGATATAATATGAGTGGGTGTAAAGAAAGAGGGATACAATATGAGTGGGTGTAAAGAGAGAGAGAGATAATATGAGTGTGTGTAGAGAGAGAGATATTATATGAGTGGGTGAAGAGAGAGAGAGACATATAATATGAGTGGGTGTAAAGAAAGAGGGATACAATATGAGTGGGTGTAAAGAGAGAGAGAGATAATATGAGTGTTTGTAGAGAGAGAGATATAATATGAGTGGGGGTAAAGAGAGAGAGATTATATGAGTGGGTATAAAGAGAGAGAGATATAGATTATGAGTGGGTGTAAAGAGAGAGAGAGATAATATGAGTGGGGGTAAGGAGAGAGAGAGATTATATGAGTGGGTGTAAAGAGAGAGAGATATAATTTGAGTGTGTGTAGAGAGAGAGAGACGTAACATGAGTGGGTGTAAAGAGAGAGAGATATAATTTGAGTGTGTGTAGAGAGAGAGAGACCTAACATGAGTGGGTGTAAAGAGAGAGAGATATAATATGAGTGGATGTAAAGAAAGAGGGATACAATATGAGTGGGTTTAAAGAGAGAGAGAGATAATATGAGTGTTTGTAGAGAGAGAGATATAACATGAGTGGGTGTAAAGAGAGAGAGATATAATATGAGTGGGTGTAAAGAAAGAGGGATACAATATGAGTGGGTGTAAAGAGAGAGAGAGATAATATGAGTGTTTGTAGAGAGAGATATATAATATGAGTGGGTGTAAAGAGAGAGAGATAATATGAGTGTGTGTAAAGAGAGAGAGAGATATATTATGAGTGGGTGTAAAGAGAGAGAGATATGATATGAGTGGGGGTAAAAAGAGAGAGATAATATGAGTGGGTGTAAAGAGAGAGAGAGAGAGATAATATGAGTGGGTGTAAAGAGAGAGATATATATTATGAGTGGGTGTAAAGAGAGAGAGATATAATATGAGTGGGGGTAAAGAGAGAGAGATATCATTTGAGTGGGTGTAGAGAGAGAGAGAGAGACATAATGAGTGGGTGTAACGAGAGAGATAATATGAGTGGGTGTAAAGAGAGAGAGATATAATATGAGTGGGGGTAAAGAGAGAGATATATAATATGAGTGGGTGAAGAGAGAGATATAATATGAGTGGGTGTAAAGAGAGAGAGAGAGATATTATGAGTGGGTGTAAAGAGAGAGAGATATAATATGAGTGTGTGATGAGAGAGAGAGAGACATAATATGAGTGGGTGTAAAGAGAGAGAGATATTATGAGTGTGTAGAGAGATATATAATATGAGTGGGGGTAAAGAGAGAGAGATATAATATGAGTGTGTGTAAAGAGAGATACATATATAATATGAGTGGGTGTAAAGAGAGCGAGATATAATATGAATGGGTGTAAAGAGAGAGAGATATAATATGAGTGGGGGTAAGGAGAGAGAGAGATTAAATGAGTGGGTGTAAAGAGAGAGAGATATAATTTGAGTGGGTGTAGAGAGAGAGAGACATAACATGAGTGGGTGTAAAGAGAGAGAGATATAATATGAGTGGGTGTAAAGAAAGAGGGATACAATATGAGTGTTTGTAGAGAGAGAGAAATAATATGAGTGGGTGTAGAGAGAGAGAGAGATATTATATGAGTGGGTGAAGAGAGAGAGAGAGAGATATAATATGAGTGGGTATAAAGAGAGAGAGATAATATGAGTGTGTGTAAAGAGAGAGAGAGATAATATGAGTGGGTGTAAAGAGAGAGATATATATATTATGAGTGGGTGTAAAGAGAGAGAGAGATAATATGAGTGTGTGTAGAGAGAGATATAATGTAAAGAGAGAGATATGTGTGTAGAGAGAGTGGGTGTAAAGAGAGAGATATATTATATGAGTAAAGAGAGAGAGGTATAATATGAGTGGGTGAAGAGAGAGAGAGAGATATTATATGAGTAAAGAGAGAGAGGTATAATATGAGTGGGTGTAGAGAGAGAGAGGTATAATATGAGTGGGTGTGGAAAGAGAGAGACATATGAGTGTGTGTAGAGAGAGATATATAATATGAGTGGGTGTAGAGAGAGAGATATAATATGAGTGGGTGTAGAGAGAGATATATAATATGAGTGGGTGTAAAGAGAGAGATCTATAATATGAGTGGGTGTAAAAAGAGAGATAATATGAGTGGGTGTAAAGAGAGAGAGATATAATATGAGTGGGTGTAGAGTGAGAGAGAGACAATATAAGTGGGTGTAAAGAGAGAGAGACATAATATGAGTGGGTGTAAAGAGATATATCTATATATGTGTATATAATATGAGTGGGTGTAGAGCGAGAGAGAGATAATATGTGTGGGTGTGAAGAGAGAGAGATATAATATGAGTGGGTGTAAAGAGAGAGAGATATAATATGAGTGGGTGTAAAGAGAGAGAGAGAGATATTATGAGTGGGTGTAAAGAGAGAGGTATAATATGAGTGGGTGTGGAAAGAGAGAGACATATGAGTGTGTGTAGAGAGAGAGATATAATATGGGTGGGTGTAGAGAGAGATATAATGTAAAGAGAGAGATAAGTGTGTAGAGAGAATGGGTGTAAAGAGAGAGATATATTATATGAGTAAAGAGAGAGAGGTATAATATGAGTGGGTGTAAAGAGAGAGAGATATAATATGAGTGGGTGTAAAGAGAGAGAGAGAGATATTATGAGTGGGTGTAAAGAGAGAGATATAATATGAGTGTGTGAAGAGAGAGATATATAATATGAGTGGGTGTAAAGAGAGAGAGAGAGATATTATGAGTGGGTGTAAAGAGAGAGATATAATATGAGTGTGTGTAGAGAGAGATATAATGTAAAGAGAGAGATATGTGTGTAGAGAGAGTGGGTGTAAAGAGAGAGATATATTATATGAGTAAAGAGAGAGAGATATAATATGAGTGGGTGAAGAGAGAGAGAGAGAGAGACATAATATGAGTGGGTGTGAAGAGAGAGAGAGAATATGAGTGTGTGTACAGAGAGAGATATAATATGAGTGGGTGTAGAGAGAGAGAGACATATGAGTGTGTGTAGAGAGAGAGATATAATATGGGTGGGTGTAGAGAGACATATAATGTAAAGAGAGAGATAAGTGTGTAGAGAGAGTGGGTGTAAAGAGAGATATATATTATATGAGTAAAGAGAGAGAGGTATAATATGAGTGGGTGAAGAGAGAGAGAGAGATAATATGAGTGGGTGTAAAGAGAGAGAGAGATCATTTGAGTGGGTGTAAAGAGAGAGAGAGATAATTTGAGTGGGTGTAGAGAGAGAGAGATATATAATACGAGTGGGTGTAGAGAGAGAGATATAATATGAGTTGGTGTAGAGAGAGAGATATAATATGAGTGGGTGTAGAGAATATAATATGAGTGGGTGTAGAGAGAGAGAGACATAATATGAGTGGGTGTAAAGAGAGAGATATATAATATGAGTGGGTGTAGAGAGAGAGAAACATATGAGTGGGTGTAGAGAGAGATATATAATTTGAGTGGGTGTAGAGAGATATAATATGAGTGGGTGTAGAGAGAGAGAGACAATATGAGTGGGTGTAAAGAGATATATATATAATATGAGTGTGTGTAAAGAGAGAGATATAATATGAGTGGGTGTAGAGAGAGATATACAATATGAGTGGGTGTAGAGAGAGAGAGACATATGAGTGGATGTAGAGAGAGAGAGATAATATGAGTGGATGTAAAGAGGGAGCGATATAACATGAGTGGGTGTAGAGAGAGCGAGATATATAATATGAGTGGGTGTAGAGAGAGAGACATATATAATATGAGTGGGTGTAGAGAGAGAGAGATATATAATATGAGTGGGTGTAGAGAGAGAGAGATATATAATATGAGTGGGTGTAGAGAGAGAGAGATATATAATATGAGTGGGTGTAGAGAGAGAGATATATATAATATGAGTGGGTGTAGAGAGATATAATATGAGTGGGTGTAGAGAGAGGGAGACATAATATGAGTGGGTGTAGAGAGAGAGAGACATAATATGAGTGGGTGTAAAGAGAGAGATATATAATATCAGTGGGTGTAGAGAGAGAGAGACATATGAGTGGGTGTAGAGAGAGAGAGATAATATGAGTGGATGTAAAGAGGGAGCGATATAACATGAGTGGGTGTAGAGAGAGCGAGATATATAATATGAGTGGGTGTAGAGAGAGAGAGAGATATATAATATGAGTGGGTGTAGAGAGAGAGAGATATATAATATGAGTGGGTGTAGAGAGAGAGAGATATATAATATGAGTGGGTGTAGAGAGAGAGAGATATATAATATGAGTGGGTGTAGAGAGAGATATATAATATGAGTGGGTGTAGAGAGAGAGAGATATATAATATGAGTGGGTGTAGAGAGAGAGATATATATAATATGAGTGGGTGTAGAGAGAGAGAGAGAGAGAGATAATGAGTGCTTGTAAAAGAGAGAGACGGTCTCTGCGTATCAAGTCGACTTTCCCCGAGCAATAAGTGAAGGCTGCCATTAAGCATAGTTGTCTGTTTTAAATATAAATCAGTTCCCTTCTAGTTCAAGTTGTTCTCTTAATTATTTAGTGAGAGCGGGTGGATGCATTATCGACTTGATCTAAATGTGATATGAGTGGAAATCAAGATGATGTGATAATTGGTGTGATGACGGAGTACGGGGGAGTGCGGGACAATGGCGACAAATAGTAATTAAAACGTAAATAAATGATGGCGCTAAAACTGTTAGTGCAGCCATGACATGCCATGCATGTTTCAGCGAGGCAGCTGTGAGCGTGTGCGGCAGGCAATGACAATCATTCAAAGACGCCCGCTCGATTCTTACAACCAGCTATTGTGGGCCTAATTACAATACCATTCCTTCATATTGTACCGCAATGCTCCAAGAAATAGAAAACTATAGCGTGGAACTACCATAAATAGATGCTTTACACTATTACATTGTGTGTATTATAATAGTAATCTATTAGACGCTGTGCTGCTTAGATCCCACAGTCGTGTCGATTATGCGGTGTCACTTCACTGCGTACAGCATCACACAGAAAGTTCAACCTCATTGTATACCCTGCTACTTATTGCCTTCTCTCTACTGTGTGCGCACGAGGGTACTGTACTGCATGTGTGCATGTCTGAGAGATTGATTTCTGCGTGTGTTCGTAAACACTCACTGTAACTGCGATTCACAGTACGCGATTCACAGTACTGACAACAAGGCCCTCTCCGGTTTTCCGTGTCTATTTGATGACAGAGTCACTTTATACCCACCCGCTCTTACCTTTAAACTTCTCTCAGACTTCCCGATTTTTGAGTCTGCGGCTCTTTAGGGTCACTGTGGGGCTACTGTTATCATGGGTTCAGTAAAACATCTCCCTCCTGACAGTAGCTAATGTAGCCCTCAGCTCATCCCCAGACACCACTCCTCCTCCCCTTCCTCCCCCTTTCCTCCCGTCATCCAGCAGCCAGATGCATGGGAATGGAGGAGTGGAAGGGGGGGGGGGGAACACCCCCGGATCTGCATAAAAACTGCTCAAGTGCAGAAAGCGGGCCCCATCTGGAAGACGTCGAACTGAAAATGAAGTTGTACAAAACCATTCCATTGACAATAAAGCTAATTTTTATGGCTCTGACAAGTATGTAATTATGTTCAGTGGTGCTTTTCCGATTTTTATCACAGTCAATAAACCGCAGTGCTAATTTCATTCCCATTTGACATATTTACACGGAAACATTTGATTCGGGGGAATTAGTCATCCCGAAAGCCTTGATAGATCGCTTTTAATGATCTGTGACCCTCGGCCCGTGGGCTCATCTGTTTGCCGCCTGTCAATCTCTCGGGAGATTTGCTTCCTGGGTGACCTCTTCAGACAGAATGTCATCGAGACTGTGCCCGCCAGTAGGCCTGAATAGTTTCCTAACCTCGCCTCCTTCCCATCCTGACCGCTGGTATGAAAGGATGTAGTGGTGGAAAGGGATAGCGTTGAAACCCATCCACTCATTTTGTCAGCAAAGTCTGGACTTTTTTCCTGGTCAGGTCATGTGGTCAGGAATAACTCTGGGCTGTCGTGATCACAACGGAGAGGAGACGGAAGAGAAGAGGAAGAAGTCTCTCTGTCTCTCAATTGTATTTGGGGTATTGACCTTAGGCACGGAATACCGATCACATCCCATATTTTCATTTAGTTGTCATTAGAACCACGGACCGTCCTACTCCCCCGTCTACGTTCTCCTCTCTACTTCCCTGATGTAAAACCCAACAGACGCACACCTTCCCCATCAGAACACAACCTCTGTCTGGACAAATCAAGCGTCTGTCCTCCAGGTTAGATGCCTGTCCAACTAGCCGCCGATGCAGCGCAGAGAGACTACCGGCTCATTGATCGTCCTCCATTCCTTTGGGGAGGCGCCACAGGGGTTGATGGGAAAGACAAGGTTCACTTAGGGAGGTGGGAATTGGTGGCAGCGGTGGGATCCGACAGTCCTCCCATCCTCCTGGAGCTCAGCCTGGAGAGAGGGTCGCAGCAGGAGGGGGGGGGGGGGTCGCTGTCATAAAAAGCCCATCAGAAAGCGCCAGTAATTACCCAGGAAATTGGCGGTGAAATTGAAAAACTTTGTGGCCACTGTAGCAGTTCTTTTCCCCTCCGAGAATCCCTCTCGCGTGACTGTATAGTGCTTTAGCCCCGGTGATAAAAGAATGGTTAGTCTTCGGTGCCTGAGTGAGTGCACAGCAAGGTGTACCGGCTTCAAGCTGACAGGGGACGTCTTTTACGGTCGCACTTGTTCCCAATCATATCTATCAGCACTTTTTGAAATGTTGTCGTCAGTCGATGTTTACACACACCTATTGGAGAAATGACATTTTATCGCAGTATTCCAGAACATAATCGCATGTATCTGCGATATAATGTGTTGTGGTGCTGCACTAGTTGGCACATTATACAAAGAGTTCTCCACGCTAAAGTTAGTGATATCAATGGTATAATCTTGTCATTTTTCAGCATTCAAAACGGTATTGTTAGGGAATATGTCGGATGTACTTTAGCTTTTGGCCTAGTTATTTAGTAATCCTGCAGTATTCAACGTTGAAGGGCTGAACCTCATTTTGAGACATGGACGTATGATTGATTTATCTGTTGTGATCCCATGCATGTCCTACCAGTAAGTAACCGTGCATTTGGCACTTGCCAATCCCAGAGAGATGAAGACACTTAAGTACATGAAATAATGCAGCATGTCAATAGTAATGAAGCAGCGACATGCTCAGGAACGACCAAAGGGCTTCGCATTGTTCTGCCGATTTTAACGCCAATCTCCATAATCAACATGAAACCGCCACAGCGTGCAAGCAGACACAATACGGCCATTCGCGTGATGAGTGATTGATTGAATTTGATGTAACGAGGGGTTTCTGGTTGCTCCGGTGGTCGTCTAACATTCAGCATACAAATCCGATGGGAAATGTTATGCCATTGAGATGTATTCATGGAATCTGGAAGGCGTTTTAACGTCTTCATGTACATCACAGACATAAGCAGCCTGTGTTGTCTTAGGAAGATGACAAGTTGTAGCCATTGACAGGCCATTTCAGTGCATTAATGTTCAAATAATGTCAAAATAGTGACACGTCTTTCGGGTTGCCAGTTAATATTTTTTATTCTGCTGCACAATTGAGCTCTATTGTACAATTACAAGTGCACCACCAGATTGCTGAGTATGAGCCTTGCCAGTTCAGATTGATAAACAATAATTCTACGTTCTGGTATGCCGTTATTGAAGTAGTACTGCACTTAAATACTGTCATATATGCTCTTGGCCTCTGAGTGACCTAAGTTTCAACCACTCTACCCTTCTACAGCACCAAACACTGAGATGTCACCTTTCTATTGTGCTAATGACATGGACAATGCTGATTGTGTGTGCAATTTTTTGCACAACCAAGTGCCGTTAATTGCAATTGTGAGACCTACCCCCCCACACATCTCTGTTTTCATATTCCCTGATATATATGTGTGTGTGTGTGTGTGTGTGTGTGTGTGTGTGTGTATTAATTCACGCCAAATTACAATTCAGAACGTTGTTTATTATTAACTGCATTCAAGAAAATTAGTGAATAATATTTTTACATTGACACTTTTGACTTGTGTGCTATGACAATCAGCACTAACTGGTTATGTTTTCAAAATAGACCTGCTAAAGCACAGGAGAAATCAGCAGTTGTGGCATTGGGCACCAGTGGATGTAAGACTTGGTGGTCACTAGCTCTTTTGTTGTTGACGCTAAGTGATATTTACAGGTTGTGGCAAATGAGATAGCTTATTAGCAGCCCAATTAACATTTGAGTTGCCCAGGGCATTGTGTGGCAGAGCTCAGCTGGTAGTCTACTGTCAAGTTCCTGATGCATGCAGGGAAATCTAAGATGGGATCCAGACAGCCCCTGGTCACATGACCAGCGTACCCATTAATCTGCTTGCATTCATTTTAATCTCATTTAAAGTCCATCACGGCAATTAAATCAACCCAGGTGGAATAATATTGTTTTGATTTCACAAATAGGGTGTCATTTGTTAACCAGCCGACGTCCTTCAGAGACACGGCCATGCATTATGCCAATATACCAGACGGACGGCAGAACCCGCAAAAATGAGAAATCTTTCATTCAGAGTGAAAAGGGATGCTGTATATTCATCAGAATACAATGATTTTGTGATCGCTATTATCATATTAACGTGAACAGACTTGGAGAACAATTCAGTTCTACGAACAGTCCTTTCAACAGGCCTCTCATGCAACTAGCCTGGGTCTGTGTTTTATATTACGTTCTGTCTCTACGCCTCTGTTTTGTTTTCTATTTTGTTGTACATTTCGTTTAGCTGTTTTTTTACTGGAATACATTGCCATGAATTATAGATTACAAACAATCTAGGCCTAGGGCAGTTTCCTGCCTGTACACTGTGTACGTGGTATATATTAGAAAATGGTGCATGCAGTATCTAGCTCATGAAAAACGCTGTACCTGATGTTAGCATTTTGGAGAAGATGCTACTACCACCAGCACTACTACAGTTGTTTTAATTATTTCGGGGGAGGTGGGAACGGCTTCACCATAAGAGTTTGTCATTTGCGGTGAAGAAAGATGGCACTACGACGGGAACTAGAAACGTTTGAAAGGGGAAACTTTGAGACGGATTTCCTGTTATGAATGCCCTGTGAGTTTGTTATGTTTTAATCATAGATCCAGTGGCACCGCTTAACACTGACCTCACCGCAACGCAACAGCCCAGAGAATATGAATGCAAATACCTCCCCGGTGTCATGCTGTCATCCATTCAAAAGAGGTTTGAAATTCAAAAATGTCCCTGTAGTTAGCTTTTCATGCATGTCCCATTCCCAACTATGGGGCAGGAGTTGGTCCAATTGTAAAAAGGCTCAGTTTTGGCAGTTCTGTTATTTTTTTTGTTATTGTTATTTTTCATCAAGGCGTACGTTAATCTAATCTTTGTCTTTAGGCCCAGCGATGCCAACAGACACACACTGTTGGCCCAATTAATATTTTTAAGTGCATCACGCACTTAGATAGTGATGCAGGCTGGCTCTTAAATACGGTTTTATACATGTTTTATGAGGACGACAATTATGGCATTTCCATATCTGAGACATTTGTGTGCCGACATTCTCCGAGGACTTTCGTTCTTCCTCAACTCTCCCGTAGGACTTTTTTTTGTAGTGTGTGTGTGTGTGTGTGTGTGTGTCTGTGTGTGCGTGGATAAGTGGGGGGGATAAGTTCCATAAGTTTAGGTTATTTTCCCTTCCTCCCAACCCTCTGTTTTTAAAATGTCCCTTCTCTCCCTAATTAGATAGATTATCATAATAACATCCATGTCGGAGAGAGATTTAGCTTGCATCAGAACCGTTGTGCTGCCTGGCAGAATGAGAAAAAGTTACCCAGTTTCTTGTGACGGTATTTTTAAACAAATTTTATGCCCCGAGTTTATTTCACCCTATGGCCTCCTGGAGATGTGTTGCGTTAAGTACTGTTTCTTCCAAAATAATGGTTCCCATGTCCCAGTCCTACTAGTATGTACTGTACAAAGTTTAAGGAGACTTTGGGGGCCACCTGTTTATAAGGTGTGTGTATGTGTGTGTATTTGTGTGTATGTGTTGTCATGCGTATGTGCATCTAGTCTAGCCAAAGCTTTCATGGTTCTTATGTCAGCCAAGTGACTGCTATTGCGAGCTTCTCTCCTTCCTCTGGCTACTGTCCGTTCACTCTGCTATTGTATAACTGTTATCACGACTCTCCTAGCCTAGCGCCTTAGCAACAGGCCTTCCACCAGCATCCACCCATCAGGAAGGTGCTGACAGCTTACAAAAGCCCAGTGATAACTGTGGTGTTGTTCCAAAATAAAAAATATTTTTGCCTTCATCTACATGCCCAATGGTGGCTATAGAAGCTTTATTGTCCCTGGCAAGGTGATAAGGGAGAGTAATTGTTATAGGCTAATGGCACCGGAGGGGAGGCTGCCATTTTACGATCCCGATTTTACGATGCTATTGTGTTTTTTCATGTTATTTGTAACTTATTTTGTACGTAATGTTTCTGCCACCGTTTCTTATGACCTTAAAAAGCGTCTAGATATCAGGACAGCGATTACTAACCGCGTACTGGAGGAATACTTTCCTCTTAAGGATCTGACCCTTTAAAAAAAATGGCATAAAATGACATACACACGTCTAGCTGGCTGTAGCTCAGGGCCTGAAGCAAGGATATGCATATTCTTGATACCAGTTGAAAGCAAACACTTTGACATTTGTGGAAATGTGAATTTACTGTAGGAGAATATAACGCATTAGGTTTGGTAAAAGATAATACAAAGAAAAAAACATGTTTTTTTTATCATATTTGAAATGCAAGAGAAAGGCCACAATGTATTATTCCAGTTTAGGGGCAATTTAGATTGTGTTTACTAGATGGCAGCAGTGTATGTTCAACGTTTTAGACTGATCCAATGACCATTGCATTTCTGTTCAAATGTTGTGTCATGTCTGCCCAATGTGCCAAATTGGTTTATTGATACATTTTCAAGTTCATAACTGTGCACTCTCCTCAAACAATAGCATGATATTATCTCACTGGAATAGCTACTGTAAATTGGACAGTGCAGTTAGATTAACAAGAATGTAAGCTTTCTGCCCACATCAGATATGTCTATGTCCTGGGAAATGTTGTTGTTACTTACAACCTCATGCTAATCACATTAGCACACGTTAGCTCAACCGTATCGCTTGGGGGGGCCCATTCCTGTAGAGGTTAATGAGTCAGAACTGAAAAAGCGTGTGCGAGCAAGGAGGCCTACAAACCTGACTCAGTTACACCAACTCTGTCAGGAGGAATGGGCCAAAATTCACCCAACTTATTGTGGGAAGCTTGTGGAAGGCTACCCGAAACGTTTGACCCAGGTTAAACAATTTAAAGGCAATGCTACCAAATGCTAATTGAGTGTATGTAAACTTCTGACCCACTGGGAATGTGATGAAAGAAATAAAAGCTGAAATAAATAATTCTCTCTACTATTATTCTGACATTTCACATTCTTAAAATATAGTGGTGATCCTAACTGACCTAAGACAGGGCATTTTTACGAGGATTAAATGTTAGGAATGGTGAAAAACCGAGTTTAAAAGTATTTGGCTAAGGTGTATGGTAACTTCTGACTTCAACTGTATGTGAGAATGCTATTCATTGATTACAGCTCAGCGTTCAACACCATAGTACCCTCAAAGTTCATCACTAAGCTAAGGACCCTGGGACAAAACACCTCCCTCTGCAACTGGATCCTAGACTTCCTGACGGGCCGCCCCCAGGTGATAAGGGTAGGTAACAACACATCTGCCACGCTGATCCTTAACACAGGAGCCCCTCAGGGGTGTGTGCTCAGTACCCTCCTGTACTACATGTTCACTCATGACTGCATGGCCAGGCATGACTCAAACACCATCATCAAGTTTGCCTATGACACAACAGTGTTAGGCCTGATCACCAACAACGATGAGTGGTGTGGTGCCAGTAGAACAACCTCTCCCTCAAAGTGATCAAGACAAAGGAGATGTGGACTACAGTAAAAGGAGGACCGAGCACACCCCCATTCTCATTGACAGGGCTGTAGTGGAGCAGGTTGAGAGCTTCAAGTTTCTTGGTGTCCACATCATCAACAAACTATCATGATCCACACACACTAAGACAGTTGTGAAGAGGGCACGACAAAGCCTATTCCACCTCAGGAGACTGAAAGTATTTGGCATGGGTCCTCAGATCCACAAAAGGTTCTACAGCTGCACCATCAAGTACATCCTGACCGATTGCCTCACTGCCTGGTAAGGCACCTGCTTGGTCTTCAATCGCAAGGCACTACAAAGGGTAGTCCGTACGACCCAGTACATCACTGGGACCAAGCTTCCTGCCATCCAGGACCTCTATACCAGACGGTGACAGAGGAAGGCCCTAAAAATTGTCAATGTACCAGCCACCCTAGTCATAGACTGTTCTCTCTGCTACCACACAGCAAGTGGTACCGGAGCACCTAGTCTAGCTCCAAAAAGCATCTTAACAGCTGCTACCTCCAAGCCATAAGTCTCCTGAACAGCTAATCAAAGAGCTACACAGACTATTTGCTTTGCCCCCCCCCCCCCCCCTTTTACACTGCTAGTACTCTATGTTCATTATCTATGCATACTCACATTAACTCTACTTACATATACATATTACCTCAATTACCTCGACTAACCTATGCCCCCCCCCCCGCACATTGACTCTGTACCGGTACCCCCTGTACATCATAACATCGTTATTATTATTTTACTGCTGCTGTTAAATTATTTGTTATTTTTTTTTACTTAACACTTATTTGAAGCGTTTCACTGTAAGATCTACACCTGTTGTATTCGGCACATGTGACAAATGACATTTGATTTCATTTTGTCTATTTTTCTGTCCCAGGTCATCTGCCTCCACATGAGAGGGGAGATTCAGTCCATCGTCAGCCCCTTACTGTATGTGTGTGTGTGTCACAAGTGACACAGACTCTCTCGCTAGGCCAGACTGCCATTCTGCCTTTATATTTATATTAGCAGCATGTCGTTTTGTTTTGCCATCATCCCCTATTTACAAGTGCCTTTCACTCAAGTGTGTTATTGACCATGATTGCATTCACCTAACTTCTGACAGTCTCACGTGTGAAATGGACTTGCAAGAACTTTTTGTTGCTCGCACAGTGTAGATTGACTAAGAGACAGATGTTAAAATCCCTATCACCCCCCGCCCCCAAACTCTAGAAAAAGGGAATGAACACTTACCTATGGTGTGACCTGCTCCTGCTCCTAGACTACTGCCCCTTGCCACCGTTCGCTTACTCTGTGGGAAAAAGACAACTCTACAACGCTTTCACTCTACATTTCTAACGTGTGACTGTGACTCCACCACTGATTTGCCCTGGCATAGGATGAGGGACAGCTGGCAGAGCCATCACCGAGCCAGACTACCGAGGGGAACTCGGGCAATAGCACTAGCTAAAGGAAAGTGCTTATTTCCAGTGTGTGAGTTTCCACATTGTGATCAGTATACCCCCTCATTGTGCTTCTTGTGTTTCCCCGCCAGTTACTGTCGGGTGACACCGACTCGACTCCCTCACGCAACCAGCCGACCCTCATCCCGAACACGAAATAACGAGCCTCTGGACTCGACTCGCAAGGGCGCCCCCCACTGGTTGTAGTAGGTGGAACAGAATTCCCCCATTTCTTTGTACTGAACTGCTTTAGTATGGTAACGTTGACTGGGGGTTTTCTAACAGCCTTGCTGTGTTTTGTTAAGAGTAACTTCTGCTGTTTAGCTAACGGGCTAATTTCTTGGTTAAATCTGGGATTGTAAATTCTGTTAAGGCTGATTAGCTGCTGCAGTTCGTTTTTTTTCCTTGGGCTCCGTGACAAACGGCACAACTAATTGTTTCGGGCCCTTACTTCCCGTCGTTTTTGTGCAATAACTCCCTAGTTTTCCCTCGGCCTTGTGTGAATACATTCTCTTGTCAGCTGACCTCAATGTAAGTTTTATATTTAGTATGGTAACATAGGAATCAACCAATAATTTTAAGCCATTGTTGTAAAAGCCAACCCTGTAATAAAGAACCTTTGATTGTACTTTGGCAGATCTCTGTGGTTCTGTTTGCCGTGGAATTATAAAACACTGCTCTTGACATGTGCTTGCGTGTGTACGTGTACAATCCCTATGAGAGTACATGTTTTACTGTCATGTGGGTGTGTGAAATGTTTATTTTGTGAGTGTGAGACCTGTATGTTTAGTGTGTGCAAGTCAAGCCCAGCCATACCACAACCCCAGGTTTAAAGGTGGGGGGTGCAGGGTCTGGATCAGTCCTCCTATTAATCAGTTGCCCATGTTGGGCTGCCCAGCAGACATAATTACAACCCAGCGCAGGGCACTTATTCAAGGCCAGTTCCTGTCACAGACACCACAAAACTCCACCACTCCAACACCCCAGAGAGAGAGCCTTATCACTGGGTAGAAGGGCTCCCTGCTACCACCACTGATGTGGAGAATAGAAATGGTAGAATGTCTATTTCTCCTAAAATAAGTTGTCTGTAAAGCTCTGAGACAAAGATGAAGAGTAGTAGTGTTTTTGGAGTTTGTTACTGTAGTTTAGGGCCAGACAAGTTGCTGTTGAATTTCTCTTTTCAGTGGCAGACAAAACAATGTTCAAATTACCTACTTTTTGTGGATTCCGTGCATGAATAGAGACAGCGGAATGTAGAAAATCCCAGAAAGCACTTGACTTAAATCACTTTATCTGCGTTAAAGTCCAGCTCATTTCCATCTTCCCTCAAGAGTAATGTTAGAAAAGTTTCCAGTTCAATAATAAAAATGTTTAAATGTCACCAAAGTTAGTTCTAATAAAGAAAAAGATTAACAAGACAGATACCGTATTAACCCGAATATGATTGTGCGCTGTCAGAATAGCGCTTCTTGGACGTCCTAGAGCGAAACAAATTATTTCTGATGGCCATCCAGGCTCCTTTTCCTTTGAAAGTTCTTAGCCGCCCGATTGATTGACAGGCAGACGCACGCTGGCATCGCTCCTTTCAAATGAAACCTCCACCTGGCATGAAAGGGCCCAGACTTCCCCGCGTACAGAGTCACCACTCCCAAATAACACGAAATTGAAATTATGATTAGGAGAAAAAAAAATAGATATAAATTATTCTGGATTTGCCAGTATTGCTGATGGCTTCAGGTTTCTAAAAAATGATAAAATAGTGATGACAATTACCTTTTTGGGGTATTTTTCAATGTGAGGAGGGTTGGATAGCACCTCTGTGACATGTCTAACATAAATGGAGTAAAGTTGTGATATTACTATATCTCGCTTGAGAAGGAATTGTGCATATACCAGACTGTAGGAAATTGGCTGCGGTCTAGGCCAATACTACAGTCTCCATATGGAGCATTTGGACAACTTAAATCTGGGCTTTTGTAGATGGACAAAATGACGTCACAACATAGTGTTCATCTGTGACACTGCTACAAGTGTGAGGTGCTAGGCACATACCCACATGTATTTGACTGGTTTAAAGTTGTAACACCATTGCAAGGTTGAACCTTTTCTGTTAATCTTATCATTTCCGTTTGATTCGACTGCATTGTTTGCATTGGCAAAGATGGCCACCACAGCGATTTCTGGGGCTCATCCCCTAGAGATACTGCCATATTTTAGTTAATTAGCCATAGCCCTTTTACTACTTACCCAGAGACAGATGAACTCATGGATACCATGTTTATGTCTCCGTGTGCAGTTTGAAATGAGTTCAATGTAGTTTTGCGAGACATTTCTAACTGACGTTTGCGCAATGACTGGACGTATATGGGATCTCATAAAGTTCCACCTTTAAGTAGAACATATCCTCTTTTTATGAAAGTGATTACTATTCATTTATATTGGGCACAACATAATCCAAAAACACAACCAAAGCAAACTGCAAATGCATCCAATAAGTTTGTGGAGTCACACGCTTGATGTAGTCAATGCGTGCTAGGAATATGGGACCGAATACAAAACGTTTGACTACTTTAATACACGCATACAGTACGTTAATTTGCCCAAATACTTATGACACCTTCAAATGGGGGGACTACATACATAAAGTGCTTTCATTTCTAAATGGTAAAACAGAAATGTTTTTAAAACATACCCTCAAATAAAATGGGAAATTCTGTACTGTTGCTTCATATCAAATATTTGATCTCAAATAAAAAATGCTGGAGTATAGAGCCAAATTAAAAGTTTAAGCTTCACTGTCCAAATAAATACGTAGGTGAGTGTACGTCTACTTCTGTGCCAAATGTGCACTATTGAGTCAACATTTCTGTTTAACTGCGCACCACTAGTATACAAAATAGAGTTTATTTTTAATTCTTCCATATTAACACAGGAATCATGGTCAATTGTGTTTTTTGGGGTCAAAATCATCTCCTGTTGGCACTTTTAGAGTAGATTAGCATCTTGAAGGGGATTGTACATGTTTTCTCAATTGGAATTGACTTTTTGATCTTGAACTGAACTTTGGGTTTTGGTTTTCATTCTTTTGTTGGACATTGAGAATTGTTAACTTTATTTAATTGTTCATTTTGATTGAAACTCATTGTTGACAATAAATACGCTTACTTTGCTCACTATTTAATATTACTTAATGTGATGTCCGCCTTTGTGGCTCTTATATTGACACAGTATTTCCTTGAACTTTTAAGGTGTAACTTCGTTTGAGATCTAAGCTGCTAATAGATTTTTGAGATATTCAGCCTCTTTATCTCAGGTGTCTCGGTCTGTCTGGACCTACCATGAAGTCTTAAATCCAAAGGCTCACATGCCTCCCAACAGATAAAGCTGTGACATGGTGGCGTTGATGTTGGAGAAGTGATTTTAAATACACTGTTACATTTATTGCATGTGCAGTTTTATGAGACAACACACATTAAACCTCGCCGTAGTAAATCATGTATGAGTAGTAAACAGTCTTCGTTATACGGCTTGTAAATGTAAACAGTCACATTCATTCTGTCAGTGTCGATGTAATATGATAAGTATGAATTACACTTGAATTGTCTACTAGCCAGCTAACCATTTTTTTCATTTTCATATGTTATCAATCCACACTTGGAACACTAGAAACATAGCCTATATACTGCAAATGCGTGTATATCGCATTATACACAGGTACTACTCGTACTGAAATCTAGAAAGTGTTACCATTTATCTAAATGGTCAATATAATACCCACATGGTATAGCATTGATGCGTATGAGGTCCAGACCTTCATCGATCTTTCAATTTTTTCGAGAATATGTCTTCTGAGTCTTCCTCCAACAGAATATGAAGTAGGCTATGACACTTGACAAATACACTACCCCCACAGCTGTGTGAGTGACAGCCACGTTTAGGACCTCCAGCTCCTCAACCAGTCAGGTTATTGATCTGGGCCAGGGGCGAGTGCAGGCCGTCACAGGGATGATTAGCCATAAACTAGCCTACACCACTTCCCCTAACACTATAGCAGGGGTCGTATCTGGGGACCTACTCAGGAGAGCCAGTTCTTTGCCGGATTCACAGTCTCAGAGAAGGAGTGTCGATCTAGGATCTACAATCTTACGATTTATTATTTGAAACACATAACTGATCCTGTGTCTCTGAGACTCTTTGTCAATACGGGTCTTGAACTTAGAGTAGATCAACTTAAACACTCAGGAAACTTCAGTGGGGTTCTGTGTCATTTCATTCAGTATCTTAAACACATTGACACTGACTGCTTTTTATTGCCTGTACCAACAAACTCTCTCCATTCTGCTCACCTCACAAATAAGGTACAACATTGGATCCGACTTCCAAGATTTCCACCCTAGAATCATGTTAACCAGAGGAAAGGGACTCTTCTCTTTACCTGTACTGTATTTCTATAAGTAGCATTATGAGTATAGCATTTACTAGCCAATTTTAGCTTCGAGACATACTACGGTGATGAGTGATTAATTATTGTTTGGGAAGGGCCTACAATGAGCTGTATTGCCACCAGAAGACAACTTCCTGTAATAACCCTCACCCGAATTACCGAAGATTGATGGCAGAGTATGGTGGCTGAGGAGGTCCACAGTTTTAAAATATGTTAATGATTTGGTCGAGCTCAACTCTTGGCCGCAACACATTTCATTTTATACCCAGTTAGTAGTTAGGTAGTTACAGTCTAGTCCCATCGCTGCAACTCCCGTACGGACTCGGGAGAGCCGAAGGTCGAGAGCCATGTGTCCTTCAAAACACGGCCCTGCAAAGCCGCACTTCCTCTTGACACACTTCTCGTTTAACTCGGAAGCCAGCCGCACCAATGTTTCAGAGAAAAAACTGTACAACTGGAGACCATGTCAGCGTGCCTGCACCCGGCCCGACACAGGAGTCGCTAGAGCGCGATGGGAAAAGGACATCCCGGTCGGCCAAACCCTGCCCTAACCCGGACAATGCTGGGCCTATTGTACGCCGCCGCATGGGTATCCTGGTCGCAACAGCTCGGGATCAAACCCGGGTCTGTAGTGAAGCCTCAAGCACTGCGATGCAGTGCCTTAAACCTCTGTGCCACTCAGGAGGCCCTCAGGCTGCAACATTTGTAAACACATACTCTGTAAAGAGCTTTTCTAAAGCAAATAGTTTTTTCTTCGTGTGTGAGGTACAGTATATACTTTGTTTCAAAGTACATAGTATTCAGACAGACCCCTTCACTTTTTCCACATTTTGTTACATTACAGCCTTATTTTAAAATCGATTAGACAGAATACTGTTTTAACTGTTTTCAGATAAAAATGTAACATTTACATTACATTTACATTTAAGTCATTTAGCAGACGCTCTTATCCAGAGCGACTTACAAATTGATCACAATGCTGTAGACACCTTGGGGAATACGTAGAAAGCGTAAGCTCGTTGATGGTACATTCAAAGCCATATAGTGAGTCATTGGAACGCAGCGCTTTCAAAACCTGGGGCACTTCCGGGTTGGACTTTTCTCAGGCTTTCGCCTGCAACATCAGTTCTGTTATACTCACAGACAATATCTTTACAGTTTTGGAAACGTTAGAGTGTTTTCTATCCAAAGCTGTCAATTATATGCATATTCTACCATCTTTTCCTGACAAAATATCCCGTTTAAAACGGGGACGTTTTTTTCCCAAAAATTAAAATACTGCCCCCTAACACCAAGAGGTTTTAAGGTAATCAGAAATATTTAGGACTAACTTATTCCTTGACACCCATTCTGAAACTAACTGCAGCTCTATGTTAAGTGTTGCAGTCATTTCAGTCGCTGTAGTAGCTGACGTGTACGGTGTTGAGTCATCCACATACATAGACTCACTGGCTTTACTCAAATGTCATTGGCATGTTGTTGGTAAAGATTGACAAAAGTAGGTGCCAAACAGCTGCCCTGGGGAATTCCTGATTCAAACTTGATTTTGTAGCTCTGGGGCGGCAGGTAGCCTAGTGGTTAGAGCGGTAGGCCAGTAACCGAAAGATTGCTGGATCGAATCCCCGAGTTGACAAGGTAAAACATTTTTGTCGTTCTGCCCCTGAACAAGGCAGTCGTAGGCCGTCATTGAAAAAAATAATTTGTTCTTAACTGACTTGCCTAGTTAAATAAAGGTTACGTTTTAAAAGAAAAACTCTTTATCCACAATATAGCAGGGGGCGTAAAGCCATACGTTTTTTCAGAAGCAGGCTATGATCGATAATGCCAAAAAGCTGCACTGAAGTCTAACAAAACAGCCCCAACAATATTTTTATCATGAATTTCTCTCAGCCAATCAGTCATTTGCAAGTGCTGTGCTTGATGAATGAACTTCCCTATAAGCTAAAAGTCTATATTTGTTTACTGTAAAATAGCATTGTATCTGGTCAAATATTTTTTTTACAAAATTGTAAGGGTTGGTTACAGGCTGATTGGTCAGCTATTTAAGCCAGTAAAGGGAGCTTTACTATTCTTGGGTAATGGAATGACTTTAGCTTCCCTCCAGGCCTGAGGGCACACACTTTCTAGTAGGCTTAAATTAAAGACAAGGCAAATAGGAATGGCAATATTGGCTGCTATTATCCTCAATTTTCCATCCACGTTGTCAGACACCAGTGACTTGTCATTGTTGATTTTATGTGCGCAAAATAGATTTTATTTGCGCAAAATATCATTGAAGATGCTCCAAAGATTTTTGTATTTTATATTTGTTTCATTGTGTACTTTCTTCTTTTTATTCAGTTTAGTCAAATGATGTCTCAATTTGATGTCTCAGACCTATATGCCATCTCTTTTGCCTCCCTCTTCATCATACCATTTTTAAAATTCCTTAATGGGTGCATGCTTATTAGTAACTGGGATAAGCAGTTTCAAATGTGTCAAGGGCAGTGTCTGGTTGCTCATCATTACACACCACGGACCAACAAATATTATTTACATCAACAACATAGGAATCACTACAAAAAAATGTATGACCCTTATACACAATATTAGGCCCAGCCTTTGGAACTGTAGTTTTCCTAGACATGGCTCCTATATTGTGATCACTACATCTGATGGATCTGGATACTGCTTTAAAACCCATTTCTGCAGCATTAGTAAATATATGATCAAACCATGTTGATGATTTCATTCCTCTACTGTTTGTCACTACCCTGGTAAGTTGATTGATAACCTGAACAGGGTTGCCGGCACTGGTTACAGTTTGAAGCTTTTGCTTGAGTGGGCAGCCTGATCACAGTTTTTCTTCAGTACTAGTTAATTAATGACCAAAATCTTGAGTTTAGTTTGCCTGTTCTACAGTCTTGTAAAGATAGCGGCGTTGACTGGGACAGGCAATGTAACATCCATAATGTTTTATGGAAATGTTTTTGTAAAACAAGCACCTTACATCAGATCATCTTGAAACTTTCCCTCTAAAGCTAACTTTCATCGTTTTATATGGTCTATTGGTGTCTCTCTTTTCATTGGCAGTATGCTTTTTCAGTGTTATGATATTCATAACATCCATATACACCAGTCTCTCTTCCTGTCAACTAACAGAACTCTGCTGGTTGTCCTGGTAACAGATACCAGTGGACAGATCTATTTGGAGTTTACTTAAAGGCAGCTAAAACTCTCAGACCATGAGAAACAAGATTCTCTGGACTGATGAAACCAATATTGAACTCTTTGGCCTGAATGCCAAGCGTCACGTCTGGAGGAAACCTGGCACCATCCCCATGGTGAAGCATGGTGTTGGCAGCATAAGGCTGTGGGGATATTTTTCAGCGAAAGGGACAGGGAGACTAGTCAAGATCGAGGAAAAGATGAACAGAGCAAAGTACAGAAAGAACCTTGATGAAAACCTGCTCCAGAGCGCTCAGGAGCTCATACTGGGACAAAGGTTCACCTTCCAACAGGACAATGACCCTAAGCACACAGCCAAGACAAAGCAGGAGTGGCTTCAGGACAATATCACATATGGAATCACGTAGTAACCAAAAAAGTGTTTAAACAAATCACAATATACTTTATATTTTAGATTCTTCAAAGTATACACCCTATGCCTTGAAGGAATCTTTGCAAATGCTTGGTATTCTCTCAACCAGCTTCACCTGGAATGCTTTCCCAACAGTCTTTACGGAGATCCGACATATGCTGAGCACTTGTTGGCTGATCTTCCTTCACTCTGCAGTCCAGAGGTCGGGGGATTGTGTAGGCCAGGTCATCTGCATTCCGTCATTCTCCTTCTTGGTAAAATAGCCTTTGTACAGCCTGGAGGAGTGTTGGGTCATTGTTGAAAAACAATGATAGTCCCACTAAGCGCAAACCAGATGGGATGGTGTATCACTGCAGAATATTGTGGTAGGCATGCTGGTTAAGTGTGCCTTGAATTCTAAATAAATCACAGACAGTGTCACCAGCAAAGCATCGCCATACCATCACACCTCCTCCTCCACACTTCACGGTGGGAACCACACATGCAGAGATCATCTGTTCACCTCCTTCACAAAGATACGGCGGTCGGAACCAAAAAGATTTCCACCCGTTTAATGTCCATTGTTCATGTTTCATGTCTCTTCTTCTTGGTGTTCTTTAGTAGTGGTTTCTTTGCAGCAATTCAACCATGAAGGCCTGATTCACGCAGTCTCCTCTGAACAGTTGATGTTGAGATGTGTCTGCAACTTGAACTCTGTGAAGCATTTAATTGGGCTGCAATTTCTGAGTCTGGTAACTCTAATCAACTTATCCTCTGCAGCAGAGGTAACTCTGGGTTTTCCTGTGGCAGTCCTCACGAGAGCCAGTTTCATCATAGCGCTTGATGGTTTTTGCGACTGCACTTGAAATGTTCCGTATTGACTGACATTCATGTCTTAAAGTAATGATGGACTGTCATTTCTCTTTGCTTATTTGAGCTGTTCTTGCCATAATATGGACTTGGTATTTTACCAAATAGGGCTATTTTCTGTATACCACCCCTAACTAATTGTTTCAAACGCATTAAGAAGGAAAGAAATTCCACAAATGAACTTTTAACAAGGCACATCTGTTAATTGAAATGCATTCCAGGTGACTACCCCATGAAGCTGCTTGAGAGAATGCTAAGAGTGTGGCAAGCTACCATTAAGGCAAAGGGTGGCTACTTTGAAGAATCTAAAATATATTTAGATTTGTTTAACACATTTTTGGTTACTGCATGATTCCATATGTTTTATCTATTTATAGTTTTGATGTTTTCACTATTATTCTACAATGTAGAAATGGTGTTCGAAAACTTTTGACTGGTACTGTAAATATATATTTGTATATATATAAAATATATATATATAAATAATTAAAATGTACAATCTTCCTTTAGTGAAGCCCCTCAACATTTACATTGCATTCAGTCATCTGTCTCCCATCCAGAACGACCCACAGGAGCAACAAGGGTCAAGCGCCTCGCCCAAGGTCATGTCGACAGATCGCCCACCAAGTCAAAACGGGGACCCGAACCCGCGACCCATTGGCCACTAGCCTAAGCTCCCAACTGCCAGGCCATGAACCATCCAAGATCCCCGCACAGTTTCCCGAGAGCTGCCCCTCAACCATCCGAGCTCCCCACCCACAGTCCCTCCTCCTCCCGAAAAACCCCCAACTCTCCCTCTATTCCCCAACCCGATCAAGCCACCATTCCCCAACGCACCAACAACCAACACAATGAACAAAAGAGAAAAAAATTGTAAACCGAAGGAAAACAACAGATAACAACAGAAAACATAAATGCAAAAAAAAAGAAAACATAAATTGCAGTGTATTTCTTACTTTTACCTTTGACTGTCATTCTATCCCCTGCCCAGCAACTCCACTCCCACGTATCTCCAGTTCCACATCCAAACCCTCAGTTTCCGTAGGCCTATCACACCTATCTCTGTGAGCCAACCTCTTCGGATTTCTAAGCGCCATATATCTTTCAACTATGCTGTCATGTTTAACAAACTATTTGAATCTATCTATTTGAATTGAATCCATAGATTGCGAGTTGAAGTTAAATATGTTTTACTAAGAGTATAAGTATATTAGTAATTGACTGACCAGGTCTCTCCAGATCTTCCAACAATCTGCACAAAGGCAAAAAAAAGGCCATTTTTAAGCAATGGATGAGCTTTTCTTAGTAATCTACTTGAGAACCATTTTGGGTTCAAGTGAAACTTTTGTATAAGTGAAGCTTTTAGAGAGAGGTTCAGTGCTTTTACATTTAATCATCTCAACCCACCCAATTCATACTCATTATATAGATTGGCATACTTTATCTTGTCTGGTTGAGCGTCCCAGATAAAGTGAAATCTTTTTTGCTCATATGGGTTGATAAATGAATCATCAGGAGTAGGCAGCGCCATAAGTAAGTGAGTAAACTGAGATATGACTAAGGAGTTAATCAGTGTCATTTTCCATAAACAGACAGGTATTTACATCTCCATGGTTACAGGATCTTGTCTATTTTTTACTAGGTTTCTATTCAAGTTCATTGTGGAGAGCTCATTTATGTTTTGTGATATGAATACCAAGTATGTCTACTTCACCATCATCCCATTTTATAGGTAAACTGCAGGGTAATGTAAACATTTCGTTTTTTGGAAGATCCAATACGGAATATGGGACACTTATCTTAATTAGGTTTTTGTCCAGAGAGTACAGAAAATATCTTGAATTATCTAGATCTTTAATGAGACATTGCAGGGATCTAGCTTGCGGACCTTTGTTTTTAAGACTTGGATTTCTGATCATCTAATGTTGTTATTTGATCTGATTTTAAAAGCTAGCATTTCGATGGCCATGACACACTTGACAGTCAAAACTCTCTGAGAAGTAGTCGCTATTTACCATTTTACACCTGGGGTTGGTATATGTTAAAATCCTGGCATTTATATATAAAATCCAGTCTTACTTTATCAAAGGCCTTTTCAAAATCCGCTATGAATACCAGACCGAGATCCTTAGATGTTTCATGTTGTTCTATTATTTCTAGTATGTTATCTCCAATGTACCGTCCGTGTAAAAACTAAAAACCTGTCTGATCGGGATGAACAATATCTGTCAAGTGCTATGCATTTCGCTAGTATTTTCATCACAACGTTTAGATGGACTGGATCTTTATATTGTCATGTTGTTTTAATAATAGTGATATCTTCCTGCTGACTACCTGAAAGACTACCATGTCTGTATGATTAGTAAAAACTCTTTAAAAATATTATTAGGAGAATCATGGATGACTCCGACTTTAGTAACGAGTTTCTGAAAATTGTTTTTGGTAGCGTTTCTCCATATTCCATTTATTTTTGTAATATATTACATTAGATTGTTCTTGAATAAGTTCCTCCAGTGACAGGCTCTTTTAGTCTAAGATCCTAAAAAATAACCTACGTTTGACTTTTACATCCAATACAATGTCCATTTAACCCAACACATACAGGAACTTCCAATGAATATTAAAATCAAACAATTCACCGACCAGGAACTGTAAAGGTTAATGTAGCTTTGTACTGAAACAGCCTCCATTTCCGGCTTGTGGGGAAAAACACAACAAAACGGCCCATCTACCAGAAGTTTGGCCGACGACTGCTGTTTTTTTCTTTAAAAAATGTGTAAAAATGTGTAAAAATGTACATTTCTGCCCCTTCTCAGTAACTTAATCGCCCTTGATAAATCACTTGGATCTGTAGCCTGCTTCATTAAAGTCAGCATTAGCTGCATGGGGTACTTCTTTGTGGGTGGCATTAAAAGGTCTTTGGAGAGAGGCATGGGGCAGTCGAAATAAAATGATGGGGTAGTATAGCTTGACTGGCACAGAACTGCGTAAGAAAAGAGGCTGAAGGAGGGTTCATTTTTTACAACATAATGCTCATTACTGTACCTTTATGAGTCGTGTTACAATCGGGGTTAGGGGTCAATCTAAATAAGTCAGGAAACTAACTGACACTCAATTCCTGAATTGGATATTTCCCAAAACTTTCCGCGAGGGTTTTTCAATTGCTGAACTTAGCTTGAGTTCATTTCAGGAGGTGACTGGAAGTAAAACAGAAAATGATCCCAGGCCTGCTCTGTGTAAGTGACAGTAACTGTGTGTTTCTTACAGCTGCCACACAGGCTGCCAACACTACAGTGGCTTTAGAGAAGATGGATGCCATAGATATCGCTAATGCCAACACGCTGACAGAGAAGTAGCAGAGGTCTGAGAATAGGCTAAACCGAGGACCTAATAAAGTGCCTTCAATATGGACACGTTAAAAGGGTTGTGACAAATACTCATTTGGCAAGTCAATGCTATGAGTGTGGCTTTCTGTATCGGGACGTACATCTTGGAGTGAAAAAAAGCCTGTGAGAAACGTGTCATTCTACTATACAAACTCCACCCCACAGGAAGAACCTGTTTCTGTGTGGATTTGAAGAAAGGTTCACGCTAACGATTCTTCGGTCATATTCTAGGCGAGTGAGTTGAAGGATGTAATGTTCATGTCATTGGCGTTAGAGATGTACTATATAGGATGGCAGTAACTCAATTTAAAACATGAAATGACAAAAAACTCTTATGCCCCACCACACTCCCCGTTGCTGAGCAACAATGCTGGTGGCCTTACCCCCCACAGTTCACCAGTCCCCAACAGTTTTGGACAAGTCTGGTATAATTTCCTCCAAAATCCTCCCATTGTGAAGATGGCTCTGCAGTTTCTTCAATGTCATTAATCTCTCAAACATGTTTGAAAGAAACTAAAGATAATGGGGCCACGTCAACTTTTCCCGCTTCTTTGTCCTGAACTGTGTGTGCATGCATGTGGGTGTGTCTTGATGTCCTTGGTGGCTTAACATTCGGGTCGGGATGCATCAGGGCCTCGTCGTATTGGAAAATGGAGTCATGCTGTAACCTCAGCCTCATTTCGCTGCCTGTCTCAGGCTGTCCAGGCCAATGTAGCACTCTTTGACACTCAAATGGGTTCAAATGAGCTGTGATGAAACGTGATCACACGCCCCCAAAACAATTGTCGGCTGTTGTTTCATTGTCAATGTGCAAATATGAGTATGCTGCAGAGAAATTAAAATGAAAAAGATCTGCACCATTTAAAGTCTTTGATCCCCACACACAAAATGAGAAACTTTATTGAAGCGTATTTCAAAAGCTAAGCGGCTGTTTGTTTTTTCGGATAAGACAATACAAATCAATTAGCGTCAACAGTCTTTCTCAAGTCACATGCTCTTCTTTCTATTAGAAAGCATTTTGAATGCTGATATCATTTGATCTGTAAAGAAAACTTTAGTAAAAGTGCCCACTGCATACATCAATCCACAGTGAAAAAGGGGTGGGATGAAAACATCTTATGTGCTAGTGTTAGCGACGTTTGAGGTGGTCCTATAGGGGTCTGGATAACATCCATCTTAAAGTGCTCTTTATGTTTCCATTTCTTTCTCCATAACACACACAAAGGATTAAACGTCAGACCCCCTGCTCATCAGCCATGTAAACAAGCGGATATCTCGTAGTCAAACGCAGTTAAATAGCCTGTGAAAAGTTACCGGGAAGCCATCAAATAGGTTTTCAATTGTTTTTTGGGGGGTTACAAAATACAGGACATATATCACTGTGCCTGGGATTTCTGTCTGTCTGTCTGTCTGTCTGTCTGTCTGTCTGTCTGTCTGTCGCTCTCTCTCTCTATATATATATATATATATATATATATATATATATATATATATATATATATATATATATATAGCTGGTTGCTACATATTGGTGGTGAATGCCCTGAGAATCTACTGTGCTTTAGACTAAATGAAAAGCTCTACAGTATATAAATGCAATGTCCACCACATTACATTGTTACAGAAACTTCTACGGTTAATGTTGCCTTGAAGAGCAAAGACGAACAGGTCTCCGCTCTCATGGTTCAGCTCATGGTTCAGCTCTGCGTCTCCATCAACAAAGTGATCCTGCAGGCCAACACTCCTTGTATAAAACGTGTTGATGGAGAAATGGTCAGAGTGGTTGAATAATATCTGTCAAACATTGAACCACTATAAGAAACAGATGTGGGTGCAGTGAACTGAATGTACCCCTCTTGTTTCCTAGGTTTGAGAGTACATTCAGTGTGTGCAATGTTTCAGAAATGTTTTCAACATCCATGAGAAGTTGAGTCTGACCAATTCCAGTATTCAATAGGTAACATTTTGACAGCCATTAATTCAACAGACTTTTAATATGTCTATTTTTTGTGTGTGGAAAATGATGGCTCTTGGAAATGTATGGCTAACAGTAGTACCAACTGGGGGTGGTGGGGGCAATGGGAGCACTGTTATGTGTGTGTTTAACAATCCCAGTGCGAACAGACATGCATGGCGTAAGTGGATGAGGAACCCTATGTTAGAACCCACCGGGAAACAAGATACTGTAGCTCTCAAATCAGTCATCACCCTGTTTAACATAATGCTTCTATAGCCACTGACAGGGTCCTGCCAGCTGTCAGTGAAGGAACTCAGCTGTTTCACTCTGCACACCAGTTCCCTCTCAGACTCCACTCTTCCTCTCGACACATCTCCCGTGCCCCCCTGAGGATTGGGGAGCTGTAGCAGTGCATAATAAAGATAGGGGCCGCCTCCTAGGGAGGCCAAATTAAGTCAAAGGTGTCATCAGTTCCCGAATAGGATTTCAAACGGAGAGGCAGGCGTCACTTCTTAGACCACGTAGGCCCGACCCTAATTCATTCACACCACGCAGACTATGCCGAATCCTTCTGAGAAAAAAAAGGATTGTGCTGTTCTGCTCGGCGTGGCATCTAATCCCCCTGCGTGTCGGTGAATATGCAATGGGGCGCGGCGTGCAGGCCTAACGGTAATGTGGGGAAGTGAAAGGAGCCGCAAGCGAGCTGTGGGAATGAGTTGAAGAAAGCAGGAGGTCTATGCCCAGTGGTGGTAGCAGTTGTTGGACTCAGAATTTGATGTTAAAGCTAACATGACACTCGGCGAGACCCAAATGCAGACACAGGAGGCAGATGGTTGGAGTTTAAGATGTTTAATAATTCCAAAGGGATTAGGCAAGAGAACGGTCGTGGACAGGCAAAAGGTCATAACCAGATCAGAGTCCAGGAGGTGCAGAGTGGCAGGCGGGCTGGAGGTCAGGGCAGGCAGGCAGGTACAGAGTCTCGAAAAGGCAAGGGTCAAAACCGGGAGGACTAGAAAAAGGATAAAAGGCAAAGCAAGAAAACGGGAAAACCCACTGGTAGGCTTGGACATACAAGACAAACTGGCACAGAGAGAGAAAACACAGGGATAAATACACTGGGGGAAAGAAGCGACACCTGGAGGGGGTGGAGACAATAACGAGACAGGTGAAACAGATCAGGGCGTGACAAAAGCAGTCTGTAAGAATTCAAGTCCTTTCCAGTCAACTAATAAAATATAACCCTTGACCGCATGAAAATAGCAGTGACTGACATAGCCAACTGTAGAGATTTCTCTATCTATGACTTTGAAACGCTATGACTTTGAAACGCCATGAGATTTTTTGTGATAATATCAGGCCAACAAATCATTTTCCTTTCTATTGTGACTAAATTACACACAATTAAAGCTGTGAATTGATATGCCTCAAGTTTATAATAGGCCCAGACTACTCCATGTAATCATTTAATGTTAGTGCTAAAAAGCAATCTATGCCTCCATTTTCTGTGTAATTCCCCATAGTTCTGCTGCCCCCCAGAATATAAAGCTCAGCTGCTCAGAATTACCACTACATTTCAAGGATTCACAGACAGGTACCCCCCCCCCCCCCCCCCCCTCTCCTGTCCCGACATTAGAGGGGGTGAGAGGAGATGCTTCTTCTTTGCAGCAGATCAGCAGTAGCGGAGAATATACAGTGATGTATCATTTACCACAAGCATGGCATCACCGTGGCAACAAGCCAATGGGTCACCTGTACCCAGCTGTTTCCCAGCATGCCTTGAGAAAAGTGAGGATGTTAAAAACAGTGGGGTGGGAAGTAGGAATGGAGGAGTGAACCCGATCATCAAATGTAATTTAATTATGATGGGGAAATGTATTATTCTCTTTCTTTTATATCCTCTTTGTTCTCTGTCACTGTCTTTCACTTTATCCAAACCGTATCACCGTTTCAGCATCATTACCTTAGTTCTGAAATGATAAGGTTGAGGGCAATTTGGGATTGTGAACTAACTCAAATGTTCTCATTCCTTTAATGAGTGATTGGAAAGGTGACCAACCTCTCTCTCCTCCCACCTCTCTTTCTTTCCCTACTTCTCTCTCTCCCTCCATCCCCTACTTGCTCTGCTATGAGTCAACTGGTGAGCTTGACGATCGTATTGATTGAAAGCTCTTAAGTCGGATCAGTTCATTTTTGTCTGTGTTTGATTGGTTTGTCGGCCTTATCTGGGGACCCAATTTTGTACCATTTCTTTCACTGAAAAGACCTGTCACATGTTGAGTGACAAACCTCAGATTCTGTCAGGGAAAGTAATGGCACCTGCCTCCCGCCCTCCATATGTGTTCTCCTAGGAACGGTTTGAACCAAACAGCCATTACCAAATAATTGTATAGTGGATTCTTTGGTAGCCAAGTGGCAATTGTGAATTGGTCCCAAATTTCCGATGACAGAAATCTATGTATTTTCAATGAGTGCTCTCTCACTCCCTGACTGCAATGTTGTTTTGCTTGTATACACGGCCGGAATACCTATTTCATAAACATCAGTATGGATTTTCTTTTTACACAAGGCTATTAATATTCTATATTTACTTTGATTCATTTAATGCAGTTACACAGTTAAAACTGAGATGGGCGTTACATATGGGGAGAACAGTGGGGAGAACAAGTATTTGATACACTGCCGATTTTGCAGGTTTTCCTACTTAAAAATCATACAATGTGATTTTCTGGATTTTTGTTTTAGATTCCGTCTCTCACAGTTGAGGTGTACCTATGATAAAAAATACAGACCTCTACATGCTTTGTAAGTAGGAAAACCTGCAAAATCGGCAGTGTGTCAAATACTTGTTCTCCCAACTGTATATACACTACCGGTCAACATTTTTAGAACACCTACTCATTCAAGGGTTTATTATTTTTTTTTTACTATTGTCTACATTGTAGAATAATAATGAAGACATCACAATTACGAAATATCACATATGGAATCATGTAGTAACCAAAAAAGTGTTAAGCAAATCAAAATATATTTTATATTTGAGATTCTTCAAATAGCCACCTTTTGCCTTGATGACAGCTTTTCACACTCTTGGCATTCTCTCAACCAGCTTCACCTGGAATGCTTTTCCAACAGTCTTGAAGGAGTTCCCACATATGCTGAGCACTTGTTGGCTCCTTTCCCTTCACTCTGCGGTCCGACTCATCCCAAACCATCTCAATTTGGTTGAGGTCGTGGGATTGTGGCGGCCAGGTCATCTGATGCAGTACTACATCGCTCTCCTTCTTGATAAAATAGCCCTTACACAGCTTGGAGGTGTGTTGGGTCATATGTGGTTCTCAACGTGAAGCGTGGATGAGGAGGTGTGCTGGTGTGGGTTGCTGGTGACACTGTCTGTGATTTATTTAGAATTCAAGGCACACTTAACCAACATGACTACCACAGCATTCTGCAGTGATACGCCATCCCATTTGGTTTGGTTTGTTTTTCAACAGGACAATGACCCAAAACACACCTCCAGGCTGTGTAAGGGCTATTTGACCAAGAAGGAGAGTGATGGAGTGCTGCATCAGATGATCTGGCCTGAAGGAAAAGCAGCCAACAAGTGCTCAGCATATTTGGGAACTCCTTCAAAACTGTTGGAAAAGCATTCCTCATGAAGCTGGTTGCTCCTGTAAGTCGCTCTTCTAAAATGTAAAAAAAAACTCAAGTTCTGTGCCAGATGGGTGTGGTTTGCACTTTTGAGACTATTGCGTTTGTTTTGTTGTGCCAGAGAAGCTAAATCAAGCAGTTACAGTAAACCCAAGCCTGCTGTATAGTGAAATAGAATGATGATTAACACAATCGATGTAATGGACCAGAGTTAGCGCATTTATGTAGACACCTTGAGAAAGATGGGCTACTTAATGCTACTGAATTCCACTGTGCTTCTGAAAGCCTAGTTGTTGTTTCTCACCACTTAAGTTGTCACTCATCTCCTTTTGAGCCTAGCTAAATGTTAATGTCCACGTTACATACAAATATTCAATGTTTCGACAGATATTCACATAGAGCTCCTGTGAAGATCACTCAACATCCAGAGGAACTTGCTCGGACACATTAGCAATTTATTGACTCCGTGTATCAGTCACCATAAAAACTGTCCAGGAATGGTGGAGCCTTTGAGTGAAGAGAGAACACGTTTACTATTTGTGTGTTTGATTGAGTCTTTGTGAAAAAATGCCCATATGTCATAATCTATGTTTGTGCGAGAGAGAGATATTGTGTAGCTATAAAGTTGTGTGTGTGCCGTGCATGTGTGTTTTCCTAGCAGCCGGAGAGGACGGCCCGCCCGCTGACCTGCAGACTCGGGAGGGCTTTATCTCTGCGGTGTACCACACATTCTTGATAGCCACACTGCTATTGACAGCCGGTGCAAGGAGGAAAGGGACATTTTTGGTTTGATACGACATATTGTGCTTTGCAGCAGCACTCATAAATAACTCTAACGCATTTTTTTGTATGCATGGCAAGGCCTCTGATACAGCCTCCCATAAAAAGACACTTCTATTATGGAATGTATTTGTCAAGTGGGCCCATGATGGATGGAGTAGCGTTTTAGCCCTTGGCAGGTGGATGGGCTTTCGGCGGCAATGCCTTGTGGGGAGGATTTGCTAGCTCGGGGGGGAGTGGGGATTGGTGAGGACAGAGAGGGCTGGTGCCGGGCTGGTGCAATTATTCAGCATGAAATGGGAAAAATTTCAGCACCTGCATTCTCATGTACCGCGTGCTTTATGGCGACGGGTCTCCTTTTCCCTTTCATGGGAACAGACAGACAGTTAGCCGGAGGTTGAAAGTTAGCTCCCAGTAAATTGGTTTGTTTCCAGAGATGATTGAGATAGAGATTGAGGCAATTACTTATAGGTAGTCTGTTATTGTTGGACCCTGTTATAATGTTTACTATGAAGCTGCATTTCTTAAGTTGGCATAAAGCCAGCTGTGACTAAAAGCCATCAACTCTTTGTTCATGTTTCTGTGTATGTGCCTGCCCGCCCGCCCGCGAGTGAGTGAGTGAGTGAGTGAGTGAGTGAGTGAGTGAGTAAGTGAGTGAGTGAGTGCGAGAGAGATACAGGGAACGATACCAAAACATTTCTGTATTTTGTTAAGTGCTTATGGCACAGCTTTAGGTGCAGTTGGCAGTGGGCAGTCTGGTGGGTGAGACACGTGTTACCTTATGAGAAAAAGGTGGCTGTACCCTTGCTGCTTAGCTACAGATGTCCAAATGTGCAGCACTAAAATGAGAAGACTCCAGAGTTCTCAAGTATACCAACCTCCCAGCATCCATCTGCTTCCACTGAAAGTGTGATTGTGTGTGTGTGTGTGTGGGCTAAAAACCCTGGACATTCTACCTACCACATTGTGGGTCTTTGACAAAGAGTTGATATGAGTCAACTTGAAAGTGCCGTGGTCGTGTTTATTAGGCACCAAAAGGAAGAACAAAGGATTGGAACAGGAAGAGATTACCTGGATTTCTCCAATAGAAAACACAAATTTTCATTTTCTATTGCAAACCATTTTAAGCCATGTTTCTTTGCATGCCCAAATGAACACGACCCAAGTTGGCAGGGAGGACTCACTGACTTAACACTGCTATAGCTCCCGAAGGCCCTATACCTAAATATGCACAGTGATCTGTCTACATTTGCACAGGCTGAAATCCCTAATCCCCTCTCAGGGTATCTATTGCAGTCGGGGTTCGGAGGTGAAATGCACAATTTGGCCAATATGCTTACAATACTATCAGGGACTATTGATGTTGGGGGACCTTAGCCACAGCGCTACGCTAATTGTTTCCTTTACTTGCCTGTAGCAAGGACAACGTTACATTTGTCACGCCCTGATCTGTTTCACCTGTCCTCGTTATTGTCTCCACCCCCCTCCAGGTGTCGCTTCTTTCCCCCAGTGTATTTATCCCTGTGTTTCCTGTCTCTCTGTGCCAGTTCGTCTTGTATGTTTTCAAGTCTACCAGCGTGGACATCCCCTTTGATCCTGCTTTTGATTTCTCTTTGCTAGTCCTCCAGGTTTTGACCCTTGCCTCTTTTCTGGACTCTGTGTCCGCCTGCCTGCCCTCCGACCTGTACCCCTGCCTTACTCTGCATTACTGACCTCTGCCTGCCTTGACCTGTCTTCTGCTTGTCCCCGTTGGAACATTAAATATTGTTACTTCGACAGTCTGCATCTGGGTCTTACTTTGATTCCTGATAACATTAGCTGCTTGTGGTTTTTTTCTTGGCACACACAATGCTCAGGGAGTCAATTGTGTCTGATTTGTGGGTTTAGGTGAGAGTGGGTTCTGCAGGCCTGTGTGTGTGTGTGTGTGTGTGTGTGTGTGTGTGTGTGTGTGTGTGTGTGTGTGGTGAAAGACAGGAAAATACATATATACACAATCTATGCCCCTTTGATTTAACCCTGCACACACACACACACACATTCCCTGAAGCTGAACCTAATTAATCATTCTAATCCTAACCAGTAACCCCTACCCTAACCATAATTCTAACCCTAAGCCTTTTTTTAAAGCGAGGACGGGCAAAATGTCCTCACTTCTCTGAATGTTAGTTGGTTTATTATTCTTGTGAGGACACACACACACACACACAAAAATAGCATTTTATTACATTTAGATTCAGTACTGTTTCATTGTGTCTTTCATGGGCATATGTTTTCAGTTATGGTTGTAAAACCTGTTGCAGAAGTGATAGTAACTATCCCAATACGCTACACATGCATAAAGCACATGTCCCCACCAGTCATCCATCATTCATTAGGTGCACCAAACAGCCAGTCCCTGCACCATTTCCACTGATCATTATAACATGCGGATAGGTCAGTTCAATTATCCCTGTAGCAGCCAAGAAAAAAGGATGATATAAAGATCAGTGAATCAGTGCAGGTGTCCCCTCTGGCTCTGAACCCATGATGCCCATAAACTCTCAGCTGCCCAGAGAGCCTGTGATGGAGGACCCTTACATCCTCTAATCCATTTCACATTTGTTCCAATCAATTATTGAAGCCGGGCAGCCAATTACAAATGAGAGAATTTGAGTTGCCTGGGAGGATTTGAGTTCAGTTCAACACCTGTGTTAGACAATTCTCGGCCGTGAATAATTGGCGCAATTAATTTAGCTTTGCGGCGATCAAGAGGTGTTTTCATTCTCTTCTGCCACGAAATGATTGCAGACCCCTCGATTGCAGACCAAACTTTTTATTTAAAGTATTAAGATCAGTGGGGTGTGGGGGTTTGACCTATATGATTTCATGTGTTTCTCTTCTTTAATCTGCAATTATTTCTCCTTTTGTCCATCTAATTGGGACAGTGGAGTGTCGTTAGACTGGTTCCACACAAACGAGGAAGGCAGGGAAGGAGTTAATGACTAAATCCATTTGCGTTTGATGTATTCATGCCACTGCAGTGGAAGGGGGGAATTATAGTGGGATTTTATTGTATTTCTGCCTTTATTCCACTGATCAATTCCACAATCCCGTTCATTTGATGGCCAGATTGACGGCTGAGTAATTTCTTTCTCCCTTGACGGACGGGCCATAATGGGACGACATTCTGCCTGGATGTTCAGACTCGGGATCATTTCCAATTTACCACTCATCAACGGTAACCATGGCAAGGATGGGAGTAAGAGGGAAGGAGAGGAGAGAGAAACACTAGATTTATCTTCAATTACGCATGCTTCACATGTAGCTGAAAGAGACATGTTTTTGTATTGTGACAGGCTGTGCAGATTCGGAGACCGCTTCAAACCTCCTTTTCTCTTCAGTGCCTTTCTATCAAAATAAATATATAGAGAAAGTGTGAGGGGGAGTTGGAACCATTTTCAAAATGTCGTACAAGATTGAAGCCTTTTGAACAATATATGACCAAGTGAAGAGGTGTGAAGAAGTCACAGCTCTATTTAACAATGAGCTGTGACTTTAAAGAGCTAAGATTAGCTGAGTGCTCACAATACACAATGTATAATTGCAGGTTCATCTTTTATCTCCCTCTCTCGCCATCACAGGACATATTAGACAGGGTAGCTTTAGTATTGTCTTCTTGACCCTTTTTAATCGGCTGTGTGTTTAAGACCTGGGGCCTGTTCAGAACGCTGCAACATTACCGAACATTCAGATAGAGATGCGTTGTGTAGAACAGATACGATTGTCTGTAATGTAGAATAGGGATCCGTGTAAGCTCTATTTATACAACTTCTATCTGCAACAATCTGAACGTTTCACCTCTCCAAAAACAACCCCTAGAAAACCATGAGTGGATCTACTAGCCAATCAAGAAGAATCAAAAATACAACAGGCACTATGGCTCCTGGGAACAGGCGTGGTGCACCCCCTTGATTTAGCAGGTGTGTTGTCTTCTTCCCTTTACGACCAGACAAGCACAGGTGCAGAGGGTCAGGACCCCCGTGCCTCCAGGGACACCCTTAGAGCCTTGTGTGGCTATGATGGAGTACATAGAGGCATAGAGGAGATAGAGCAGACGGCATGATGAGAACAGCCCTGCGGCGCTCAATCACTCTCCTTCCCAGTCTGTGTATAGACATTCCATCTTACCATCTCCCACCAGACTGCCATGTGTGGGGAGGAGGAGGGTGTACTGGTGCAAAATGGACGCCATCCCTCAGCTTTTTGGTTGCTACACCTTTAAGGTGAGTGGATTGACTTTGTGTGTTGAAGAGTCCTTTGGTATCATCAGTATTATAAGCAAATGAGCTTTGAATGAATTAAAAGGCAATAATTAAAGCTTTGCATGACTTTCACATACACATACAAAATGAATCCTGAAGATTCACTTTCCCTTTGGGTTTGTCGTTTCCTTGCTTAGAATGAATATGCTTTCCACTAAATAGACACAGAGGTTTCACTGTTGATGGACCAATTGAACTGTCAAAGAGAAATGACCACCTATTGGAGTCCATAAGTCGGTGGACAACAAATGTCTTTGGACATGTCAAGACCTTTAAGGTGTCCTCGTCATTGAGCTCACCTTCCAGGCTCACCTGTCCATCCGTTTGTCTGTTATTCCACCCCAACTCTGCCTTCCGATATCCCACAATCCTTCAATGTAAATGCAAGGCAGGACAAAGTTTTATTAAACAAGCCCATGATTTGCCATCGTGTCACTCAGGTTCATAGGTAGAAAAAAACATAATACGCCCAGCATCTGTTAGGCTAAGCATGGCAGACGCCACCATTATGTCTCCATTTGATGGAAGTTTGACTCGCTATAAGATCTGAACAGCGCTCATTTGAAATTGGCCGCCCACGTGTTTAACTGTCAGAGTGCGGAGAAATGCAATCCGATTGTGTGTTTTCGTATGCAAGCGCGCGGTTATGACTCAAAGCACCCCCTTCCTCACAATCGACCCCAACCCACTTGTTTTATTCATATCCCTCAATCCAACCTGCTGGTATTCGATCATTTTGATTAAAAGACCGATTTCTCCTGGAACTGCAGCGGGAGTTGGGAGTGGAGTGGCCAATGACAGTTGAGGATTCGTATATTTTCATAAACTTTTAACAATGTCAATGGGAACATGTCTTCAATCTTAGCTTTCGCCACAGAAAGGCACTCCATCTTTCTTTAGCTTTTGACAGAACATTTGAATACGAGCATAGGATTATTAATGTGCCAGGTCCTATGGCAGACTTCCTGGGGAGATTCACAGGGATTTTTATTGCAGAAAAGTAGGTGTTGTTTTTTTTAAATGGTAGAATTTTTTTTAAAGCCGAGCAATAATAAGGAAGAATATTAATTTTCTCCATGGTTCCTGTGAATGGCTTCGGAGACATATATTTAAATTGGCTTCCGATTCCTTCCTATGACTGAGCCAGGGGTATTCATTTTAACCGGAGATGTTATGTTGTCCAACTGGTTATACAAGAACATAGGGGAAACTGTAGTTCATTTACATTTTCCCGAAGGAGTGTAATTGATTGTTTATATTTATTGTGTTTCCAGACGTAACAACTCAACATTGTTATGTCTGGGTTCTGCTTCAGTGCAGGTTAGTTTCCGACAAGCAAACCAACAAAGGGAGTATAAAAACGTATGCCATGGTAAGGTGTAGGTTCAGGAGTAGTAACTCACATTAAGAAATAGGTACAGCTGCAGCCTGAAGAACACCACTCCCACAAGTAAAATTGACTGAGTGAGTACTCGACCAGGGTGCTTCCCTTCTTCCTAAAAGTTCACATTCAGCAACTTTTTTGTTCCTTTTTTCCCCTTTCTTCTCTCGTCTCTTTGTTTCCTCTTGGGCAGTCACATCCTCCGTTCCTCCCCCTCCTCTTCCTCCTCCTCTTCCTTCTCCTCCTTTTCCTGCTCCTCCTTCCCTTGTATCAGTGCTTTCTTGTCATAAGAATGAATTGAATTTGTCCCCTTTAGTGCAAACAACAATAGACAGAGTGGGGACCTGCAGGAAAACAAATCGCCACTCCCGTCCCTGCTAGGGATAGTAAAGTTTGTGTGTGTGTGTGTTTGTGTGTGTGTGCGTGCGTGTGTGTGTGAGGATGAGGTGGCAGATGAGGAACAGGCCCAGGCCAGAGAGACACCCGCGGTCGTTTATTACCATGCCATCTTTATAGCTCCTGCTGAACCGGCGAGCGTCTCAGACAAATGATGTTAATAATAATAGCTGGCCCTGTGGCGAAAGAAAGTGGAAGGGCTAGAAACCTAACTGCTGCAGCACAACTCAAGCCTGCACCTGATACATGTAACTTCCCTCCATGAACAGAAGGGGGGAACGTTTGGGGGTTTGTCTTTGCGGATCGGACACCATACGTTATAAAGTTGGCCTGCCTGTCTGAATATGAAATAGGATATGAAATAGTTATATTTTTTGTTGTTGTTAATATACTTCCTATGCAATGTAACATGGTCATTTAATCAGGATTTGCACGTGAACAAGTGCAATGAGTGTACATTTTCCTCCTGTTAAGATGCTCAAGGACGAGTATCTTGAACGTATCCATGTGTTCAGTGTCTGTCGGTAAAACAAACAAGTCAATGTCAAACCATGCAACACCTGCATTGTGTATTGCGTCATGTGGTTAATATGAGCAGGTCACAATGTAAATAGCTACCTTCAAAGCAACATTGATTTTCAAGCTTTTGATTTGAGAAATCAACTTTTCTGCGCTGAACATTGATGGCGATTGCTATGTGTCACATCTTTGATTCCTTTGGAGAGAACCCCCCCCCACACACACAATTGAAACGAACAAGAAAAGCTACAATATGGATCGTCCATGTCATTTCCTCTACATGCGGCGGCACTGAGTCGGATAGAGGTTAGCTAGGGTCATGGAATGGACACTTCGAGTGTTGTCATTAAATCAATTTGTTTGCGGTAAAGCCCTCTCTCCTCCCTCTCTCCCAGTCAGATCTCTGCTCTGCCAGTTGTAACATGGTAGGGAGGAGGGGAATGGATCATCTGCCCAACTGGTTACGGTCAGTGTTAAAAGCTTTTTCCAACACTATCGCGGAGTGGCTGTTGTAATAACACTGTCAGAAAAAAATGACATAACACCTGTCATTTGTGGCATCCCACAATGTGTATCAATGTTGGTGAAGAGGAGAGTGTTGAAACATGACTGTGCGCGTTACCACTTCCAATGTAGTTTGACAGATTATTTACATCCAGTCGGCTCGGTGATTCAAACGACCAGCGACCTTTCGGTTCATGGCCCAACGCTCTTAAACGCTAGGCTACCTGCCGCCAGTTCGTTTTGACAGATAACGTTCTGTCAAACCGCTCGAACATACATATTGACATGATAGATTTATAATAATACAATGGTACATATTCTCAGTGGCCTATTGGACTAATGTGAATTACATACATAGTGAGCTTTTCTAAACCGTTCTCACTAAATCTATCCATTTCTGAGACAAGAGTTATTTTGTGCTTTCAACTTTTTTTGACCTCAGTGGTTGTTTTTGTGTATTATGGCTGTGCCATGTCTAGAGTTGCTGACCCCAATAGGGTCAAGGACAGCTCTGGCACCTTGCAGCATCTCCCTCCCTACACATGTATTTCTTCCTCCCTCCTTCTCTCTCGTCCCCTCCCTCTATTAATCCCTCCGTTGATTTAAGATGATATTTCATCACTCGACGGGAGTTTGTTGAGAGAGAGAGAGAGAGAGAGAGAGAGGGGCGTGAGGTGGATGTTGCCCCTAAGTCATGACTCAATGACAGTTTTGTTTTTTTTACTCCTATTGCTATAAGGTTTGTGTTGACGTTGGGAAGGCTGGTCCTAGAATGGGTGAGTTGGTTGGTGGGTGCTTGTGTGTGTGTGTGTGTGTGTGTGTGTGTGTGTGTGTGTGTGTGTGTGTGTGTGTGTGTGTGACTTTGCTTTGCGATAGTTTTCATTTAGGTTCACAAAGTTATCAACAGCTGTTACTGTAAGGTCAATAAAACATGTGTAAACCAAAAACACAAGCAACCCTTTCCCCTAAATACACAGCACTTTGACTCCGATACTAAGTAATAAAACACACTATTATGCCTAAGACATATCTTGTCAAACAATGTACACTGTTCTTTTTTTATTTCATGTTTTAGGGAAATGTAGAGTGTGTGTGTGTGGGGGGGGGGGGGGGGGTAAAAGGGTAAGGTATGTGTGTGTGTATGCATGTAGAAGGTTGAAGTCCTGTTGGTTGTGAAGCCTGTGGTCAGAATGGTAATATTTGATTGATAAAGATTACTACTAGTGAGGTCGACTGATATGAAAATGGGGTCGCGGGAGAATTTCCAAAAATTAGGATATTTTTTTTATATCAAAATCATAGTAATGTGGTTAGCCTTCAAAATCTAAATGAAAATGATTGAAGTCTAAAAGATCAAATTCAACCAGATAGTGCCCATAGATATGGGAAAAGGCCACACTTGACCGTTGCTCTTGAATCATTCCCACAGTGAATGGCTAGGCCTGCTACGCTATGAAACCACACGCTATTGCAGAGACGGATATTACCGGCCGCAATTGATATGGTGAAAACATTATGTGGGGAGGCAGAGGCACATAAACTCACATCAATACCTTTGTCAGATAACACTGTTAAACTAAGAATGCATGCTATTGCTAGCAATCAAGAGGAAACTCTGACTGAACGACTCAAACACCCCAGCTTATGCTCTCCATCTTGGCTGTGAAGGCCGAGATGCCCATGCATTGACTTTTGCTCGCTGTATGGATGCTTTTCGCGAGGACATATTGTTCTGTCTCACGACAAATGAAATGGCACAGGAGATGTACAGTGTGCTGCGTGGCTATGTTGACAAAAAAAAACAGATTCCATTGGATCGAATGGTGGGCTTTTGCGTAGATGGGGCACCATCTAAAACGGGAACGGTGGGCAGGCCTTCTGCGTTCTAGTTATGAATGTGTCTCCCTCTGCCGTATGGACGCAATGTGTGATATACTGAGAGCAACTGGCGATATGGGCGATTTGAGATCAGAGCAGGACAATGTTGTGTTTCACACCGCGGCTTGGTGGTTATCGAAGGGGAGTGTAGGAAAGATTTTTTCGGATTGAGAGAGGAATTGTTTTCTCAGTGGACGTAAAAACAAAAAAAACAGACTTGGTTGACTTTCTGTATAATGAATAGAAAGCTTGTGTCTTCCTGGCTATGTAACAGACATATTTGGAACTGAACGACCTGAACACAAGCATGAAGGGGAAATCCAAAAACATTCTGCAGATGAGTGACTGAATCAGTGTATTCAGAGGACAGAATTCTTATTGGAGAGAGAGAGTCTTTGAAAAGCGAAACCATACCCCCTTGCCCATGTTACCTAACAGAAAACAGCATCATTAAGTGTCCCACACGAGTGAGGACTGCTCACCTTCAACGCTTGGAAGAGCACTTTGGGACCTACTTCCCAATCTGTTTGATCCTGGCTCAGTTGACATGCCGGTAAGTGAAATCGAACAGCTGATCAAGCTGTCGTGACCGAATGCTGCAGACTTAACGCATTCACAGGTCACTACGGAGGAGTTTTGGTTCCTGACTCAAAGGGAATATCCCGCTGTCTCCCTCTGAGCATTAATGCCGGGTTCAAAATAACTGAATACTCGGAACTGGGAACTGGGAACTCGAACTCCGACTTCTGGCTTTAGTGCTCTCAAGACAACTGAGTTCTGACTGGGAAAAATCGTTTTGAGCGGTCATCCAACTTGGAATTCTAACTCAGGAACTCTGGCCTCTTTCTGTAGCTCTGACTTTCCAACCTGAAGATCACTGGCGTCATGATTAGACCTATTTTTCAGAGTTCCCAGTTGTCATGAAAGCGCCATAAAACTCATGGTCCCCTTCGCCAGCTCCTATCTGTGTGAAGCTGGATTCAGGTCTCTAGTCTGCATCAAAACCAAATATCAATCCAGGTTTGATGTGGCAGCAGAGATGAGGTGCGCACAGTCGACCACGCCCTCTGACCTTTGAGAGGTTCTGACGCGACATGCACTCCCATCCCATGAGATAAGATCTATTATGTCAGACTAATTTGCAATCGACTGTCATAGCCCTATATGAAAAGTAGGTGATAGTGAGTTGAGAAGACATTCAGAAATATTGTTACAATGTTTTTCAACTGACTGCCATAGCCCCAAATAAAAAAGTAAACATTGGCTGTTTATTTTTTTTTTTTTAATTCTCGGGTTCGGGTTGCAAGAATTTGGGGTCGTGGGCCAAAAAAGTTTGGTAACCCCTGGCCTACTGTAACGTTGTTAGCCTTCAGCTCATTTTAGACGGAATTGCTACCTAGGAGAACAGGGGACAGGAACAAGATCTAGTTATAGCCTATAACTAGGTTCCAGATTTTTCTTGGCAGGTCAAAATGCCATATTATGGCTAATAACCTGCCACCCGGAGGGTGGGCTTAAATATATAAATATTCCCTACAATTGGCCCCATGTGAGTACAATTCCAAGTATTTTATTCCCTCTGCTCTTATCAAGTGCCTCTAATGGATCTGAAACGACTGGACAGGTAAAAGCAATCAACCATAGATGTTTTGATTACTCACAACTTTCTCTATGCGGGAGAGGGGGTATAAAATGGCAGATCTTCGATAGTCAGGCAATAAGTTATGCAGGCAGATACTGTATGTCCAACCACTCAAGATAATCAAGACTTCTGTCAAACTGAAAGGGAGTTTTTCCCTATGCCAAATCCGTTTCTAAATGGGTAATATACATTCCATTCCAGTGTTGGCCTACAATAAGAGAGAAATAATGGCTGAACGGATTAATAAAAGGAAATAGAGGAATAGGCTTATTCAAGGTTCTATGACGGCAATGCTGTTTGAATGGAGAGTAAGACAATAGGAACAAAATGGTCGCTCTCTAAAGACGCTGTAGTAATGGCATTCAGAGATGGAAACAATCCTTCCGTGATCCAGTCATTTGTGTGTTTTGACAATCATTTTTATCGCCCACAATGGCATTTTGTGAGGAGTCAAGTTAATTTGAATATAATAAGCTAATATGACGACATATACTGTGACTCTTGGTCCAGCTCATTGGAGCTTGGTTATGGCCATTCAGACTGTGTATGGTGTTTTGTATTCCTTTCTTAGTCCTTTTATTTGAGGACTCGGTGCAATTAGAGATTCGGGAAAAGGGAATGAGACCAAAATGGTTCCGTGTTAATCTGTTTAACTGTGCATGTTCATTATGACAAGGGTGTATTTTCCTGAGACAATCGCAGGCTTAATACATCTCTAGCTGGTGCGCAGTGAAGGGTTCGTTATGCTTTCTCGAGGCTGTGGATGGGCGGTTTGTTGCTTTCTCTCTGGCTCAAGACCTATTCTGGTTGTAATGTATGGCAATAGAAGGAGCTTCTGTATATTACTCTACAGTATACCACATCACACAGTTCATAAGGTATGATTAAAAAAAAAAAAAAAACATTAGATCTTACATGGACCTCTGGTTAAAAATGATGTATTTTGAGCATGAAAGTATTTGTTTTGTCTGAGAGAATACTGTGTTATTTCTTGTTCTTTTTTTTTAAAGAAGGTAAATGACTTTGGAAGCGATCAAGTCTTGTGATCTTCTGCTTCCTGGAGCATTAGAAGTGAATTTACCACCCCTTTCAGTTGATTCTCATACAGTTGCCAATTAGATTGACCTGTGGTCATGATTGAATGTGTCACACTTCCATTTTGAGGCTAATCTTAAAGCTATGTGTGTTTAATTCAAATTCAAAGCCTTAGATACTTTTTATGGTAATTATGATAAGTCTGACTATCTACTTCATCGTGTCACGGTCTCTTTTGAGATTGAAATGTGAGAAATGGGCAGTGAAATGCATTTAAAATGGAGGGAAACTGTAGCAAAAATACCATAAACGCTCCTATCAGGCAAGAAATCACAAAAATGAGATCTCCAAGGAAGGAGAAACTCTTCTTCCTTATGATACCAGAGGCTTGGTTTACAGGGCCAATATTAGGACAACTCTATCCTAATATTGAAACTGTTTTGGCAGCTGCTTCTCCAACTCCTACTTGGTTTACCTTTAAAACACATTCTCCAGTGGGCAGCCTTTAGGAAGTTTCCCGAATTGTCTTTGGCAAAGCCTGCTCCCAGGCACGCATCAATCTATCCCTCTAGGTTAGGAACCTTGGCCAACTTCGATAGAGCTAAATATTTACGCCGTCCAGCCCACCCTGTCTCCATGCAGGATGAAAAGGGGTATTCAGTAGATGCTCTCCTGGTTCTCTGGCACCTCACCTACAAGATGGAGAACCAAAGAGAAAAACCTCCCACTGTTACACAAATGGCTATATTTAGTCACATCCAAGCCATGGATAACAATATCTGTGTATATATTGGACAAATACCGTCTTAGTAAGGATGAGGTAGTGTAAACGTATCCATGATGGGTGGCATGAGAATAGGTTGAAGAGTTGTGTCATTTCAGCCTTGTAACCGGTTTGCTTATGACAGGGATATAGACCTGGTAATCTCATGTTGTCAGATGCATGGCCTCATGTTCAAGAGATGTGAGTCTTGTGCTAATAGTATTTTTGAATAACTATACCACCCTCAGGAGGGAGTGGTCTAACCTGTGAGCTACACCAAAAATGTTGGAACCCCCAGTACAGTCAATGTGTAATTATGTAGTTGTGATTATTACGTTACTTGTTTAGTATTTTGTCCAATAGAACTGTATCATAGCATACAGGCGACTACATTTGTATGGCTTATGTTCAGCCCACATCTACAAGGTCACCATTTACAACTTGACCTCAGTGAGCATATCAGTGTGACAGGGTTGGTATAACCCACAAAGTCTAATCAAATCAGAGTCTATCGGTCACGTACGCAGTTTAGCAGATGCTAAAAAGGGCGCCGCAAAATGCTAATGTCACCGGGTCCTAAAAACGCAGTAAAACGTTGAAAAAAAGTACACAAACAGAGAAAATCAATGTCGGAACGAATTCAATTAACAACCCAAATAGCGCTGTAATAGTAATCCAAATGCAATCTATGCAAACGTATGTACACCGGATGAATTGACACAAAATGTGTTGAGGATGATATGTACAGCCGTAGATATAATAGAGTGAGCTATGTCAGGAATCCATGAGTGGACGAAACATTTTGAAGTTCTTGACACACTCAAACTGGTGACACACTCAAACACACACCTACCCCGTTCTCAAAGGCACTTGAGTATTTTGTCTGGGCCCCATCCAGCCTCTGAATGGCACACATACACAATCTGTGTCTCAATTGTCTCAAGGCTTAACAATCCTTAAAAAACCTGTCTTCTCCCCTTCATCTACACTGATGGAGTGAATTTCACAGGTGACATCAATAAGGGATCATAGATTTCCCCTTGCGTTCACCTGCTCAGTCTATGGCATATAAAGAGCAGGTGTTCCTAATGTTTTGTACATTCAGTGCATACAGTGCCTTCAGAATGTATTCATGACCCTTTTTCCACATTTTGTTGTGTTACAAAGTGTGGTTAAAATGGATTTAAAAGAAATGTTTTGGTCAACAAGCTACAACAAAATACTTGGTCATGTCAAAGTGGAAGTAGAAATGTAAACAAAAATGAACAAATAAAAAATAAATCACGTCTTGATTTAAATACGTTTTCAGTATTCAGACATTGGAAAACCTCCCTGGTCTTTGTGTTTGAATCTGTGCTTGAAATTCACTACTCGGCTGAGGGACCTTATAGATTACTGAATGTGTGGGGTACAGAGAGGAGGTAGTTGTTTAAGAATCACGTTAAACACCTATTGCACACAGAGTGAGTCCATGCAACTTATGTGACTTGCTGAGCAAACGTTTACCCCTGAACTTATTTAGGCTTGCCATAACAAAGGGGTTAATAAACACTTTCTGACTCAAGATATTTCAGCTTTTCATTTTTTATTCATTTGTAAACAGTTCTATTTGGCATTATGGGGTATTATGTGTAGATCAGTGGCAGAAAATCTCAACGTAATCATTTTGTATTCAGGCTGTCACTCAACACAATGTCACAGGGTGTGAATATTTCTGAAGGCACTGTAAATAAGTGTGTGGTGTGTATAAACAGTGTAACTACAGATGTAATGTACAGTAGTAGAAACATTAGGAGGAGCTGTGTGAAGAATACAGCGTGTGAAACGGAAAGTATCCAGTGGTTTAATGTCTCTTTAACATGGCACAGCAGCAATGGCTGTGTGTGTGTGTGTGTGTGTGTGTGTGTGTGTGTGTGTGTGTGTGTGTGTGTGTGTGTGTGTGTGTGTGTGTGTGTGTGTGTGTGTGAGTATGAGGTGTGTATCTAATAGCGTGTGTGTGTGTGTGTGTGTGTGTGTGTGTGTGTCTGTGTGTGTGTGTGTGTTGTGTGTGTGTGAGTATGAGGTGTGTATCTAATAGCGTGTAATAGTGTGTGTTTTGTGTGAGTGTGCATCACCTGGTAGATGGCTAGTGGTGGCTGTTCAACAGTCTGATGGCCCGCTAATAGAAGCTGTTTTTTTAGTCTATTGGCTCTGATGCACCTGTCAGACGGTAGCCAAATGAACAGTCCGTGGCTTGGGTGACTGAGGTGCTCAATGATCTTCTTGGCCTTCCTTTGACACAGAGTGTTGTACATGTCCAGAAGGTGTAGACAGTGTGCCACCGGTGATGAGTCAGGCTGCCCGCGCCACCCTCTGGAGAGCCATGCGGTTGAGGGCGGTGCAGTTGCCATACCAAGAGGTGATGCATCCAGAATGCTCTCAGTGGCAACAGGATGTTCTCAATGGTGCATCTGTAGAAGTGTATGAGGGTTTTAGGGCCCGTGCCAAATTTATTCAGCCGCCTGAGGTTGTAGGGGCGCTGTTGCAGACAATCAGACATGTTCTGGGCCATATGACACTTTGCGGCGCCAGATCTGGGCCATAGTCGCCTGCTGTCTAGGTCTGGACCGTAAAAGTTTAAGAAGCTGAATGCTCAAGATGCTCCCGCAGCTCTAGCTGGACCTTTGCCGCGCTCCTCCGCTCATACGTAGCAAAGTCAAATATCTGCTTCATCGCCTGAGTCAAGGGCGTTTGCTTGAACCACAGAGTGGCAGGCGCCGTAAATAACATTTAAGGAGCCAATGTGTCAACAATAAATGCCAATAGCCACCAAGCCATAAAGCATTGATGAGGAAGAAGGCCTTAAAATGATGCATCAATATAACAAGCTTCTAAGAGCCCATTGATTCTGGATTTGAGCACTGGACAGCAACACTGAGCACTTATGGCAACTTGCTGACAATGGAGTAAACATTGCTCCAAAGGCTATTAACAGCTAGTTAATGCTTTCAATGCCTTTTCACATAAACCAAGGTCGTATATGCATAGTCTGATCTATTTTGTTTTTTCAATTGTGTCACAGCGTCAGAATCGGCTTGACTATGAACACATCACGTGAGATGGAGAGGAAAAATATGTAACTTTGTGGCTAATTACACCACATAATTCAATTTTGATTCAGAATTAACATCTCGTTTCCCACCTAAATATCCATAATTAATCAACAAATCAGCGAGAAAGAATAGGCTAATTGGCTTCAAAACTCAAACTTGACCACTTAATCCAGGGATGACACAGCTAATTGTGGGAGTAATCGAAGTTCCTCCCTTTGGGAGTTGATGGAGGGATTCGTAAATGGGGGGGGGGGGGGGGTTCCGTCGTGTTGTCGTGACGACTCCATCCGTTACACGGGAGTATCTCCACGGTGACAACCAGAGGGTTAAATACGTTACAGTATCATTATGAATGAACAGGCCGGACGATTCTGTACGGTGTGCCGAAGTGTCAATCATTGTAACAATTGTTATTACATTGTTATTACATGAAGTAACAAAGTCACAGAGTTGTTCAATAACATTAACAGAGTAACATAGTTATTCAGTGATAGAAGTTAGCTGGAGGAAAGCACATATTAGTCTTAAAACTGAACTGCCAACAGTTTATATCTGCCCCTATGGAAACAACGATTGCTCTAGAAAGATTATTATATCCCACACTCATTTATTCTCTTCATTACCAGACACTTTGTCCTTGAGGTGGCATTCCAGAATTTTTTTCACAACCTTATTTTTCTGTCAATTCCTATTTTAATTGGACATTTTTGTCACCAAACAAGATTTATTACCAGTGTACAGGTGAGAGTGAACATGGCTGAAATTATAATCTTTTTTTTTCTGTGACACGGGCATATCCGGGGAGGGGTGCGACCTTGTAGGCAGCTCTCTAGGGGTGGACCAGTGCTGTGTGTGTATGTGTTTATCAGAGAGAGAATGTGTGGGAAAGGGGATACCTAGTCAGTTGCAAAACTGAATGCATTCAACTGAAATGTGTCTTCCGCATTTAACCCAACCCCTTCACCACTGGCCTGGATACAGAGCCTAGTCACGTTATCTACTTAGCAGTGTCACCTTCAAACCCAGAAGTACTGACTCCTTTTTGCTTCCCCTGCTCAAAGTGCTATTATGATAACTTACTAACATGCTAACGTGGCATGGTAGTGCAGCTGTGCCATGCTGTTAGTAGAAGTTGCCCATATGCACAGATCTGGGACCAGCTTACCCTTCCCAAATGCTAAACTTAAGGACATTGCGCTGACCTTAGAACAGTGTATATCGGCAACCTTCATCCTACTTCCTGTCACAGTCTTGCTTCCTGTTGGTTATGTTGTACGATCTGCTTATTTTTCATTATTAGGAAGCAAGATTAGCTTATAACTCACTTATGAGCCTGCAAACACTTGGTATGTTTGGTGTTTGGAAATTGTAGCTACAGATGTCGGATCTTAATTTGATCATCTTTTGCAGGAGAACTTTCAGGAATTCAGGAAATTTAAAACGTGTTGTGTATTTGAGGTTTAGAAATGCTTCTTAATTTTTTAATTTCCACTTTGGAATTTCAGACTTGATTTTCCCTTGTGAAAATGTAGCAATCCATTATAATCCACATAATAATTTGCATTTCCTGTTGCTGCAGGATTTTTTTCCCTGCTGTACTCAAATTAAGACCCTACATGTCACGCCCTGACCTTAGTTATCTTTGTTTTTTTTAAATTATTTTTGGTTAGGTCAGGGTGTGACGAGGGTCGTGTGTGTTTCCTTTGTCTAGGGTTTTTTGTATATCTATGGGGTTTTGGTATTGTCTAGGTTTATGTAGGTCTATGGTGGCCTGAATTTGGTTCCCAATCAGAGGCAGCTGTTTATCGTTATCTCTGATTGGGGATCCTATTTAGGCAGCCATTTTCCATTTTGGTTTTGTGGGTTATTATTCTATGTTTAGTTGCCTGTTTCGCACTGGTCATATTGCTTCACGGCTCATTTTGTTATTTTGTATAGTTTTGTTCAGTGTTGCATTCGTTTAATAAAATAGAATGTACGCTTATCACGCTGCGCCTTGGTCTCCTCCTTATGGCGACCCTGACACCACATCCGTAATGGATATTCTATTGTTTCATTACATAGAGTCGTGCTCTGATATTATGCATTGTATGAAATAAATGTTGAGAATGAAAACACTGACCGAGGTCTGAAAGGGCTAGTATTATTTTAACCCTTTTCTTTAGCTGCCTGATTTACAGTCGTATCTACTGTAGCAATAAAATCAATTCATATTTAATGTTCAGAAACATGAGTATCAGCTTTCTGTTTGAAAAACTCAGTGTCACTCTTAGGGCCAGTAAGAGGTCAGAGAGGAGACAGGCTCTAGCCTGTTTGTACTGGCAGTATGCAATAAATGTCTCAATGCACAGGGAAATTATAGCTCTACTGTGCCCACCACCATCACCTTTCAAATGAAATATTTAACACAAAACGTAATGTTTTACGGCCCTAATGCAACCGACCTAAGAGAGCCAACAAGCTCTCTTTATTTATGTCTTTCATTACACTCAGTTCATTTCATGGTTTTGGGGTGTTATTTTGCTTGTTGAGGACCTGTTCCATAGGTATGCTAGCAGATGCATTTTATATCAGAGTTGTGTATGTTGTTCACATGGGTATCTGCCCTCTCATTGGCTAGAATGTTCCCAATTGATTTCGCCTCCTCCCGCCTGCCTTTTCCGCCTTTGCGAAAATGACTACCATTGTTAGGACAGAGACGAGACCATCTCGTCATTATCTAGAGTATCTCTGCTTAGGATTAGTTGTGGTTTTTTTAGGACCCCAGCTGCTTAGGTTGCCTGGCAGGTGCCTGTCCAGATGTGTCCCCGCCGCCCCCTTTCTCCTCTAGTGATGTCACTCTGAATACAGCTGCTAGGGGTCCCAAGCCTCCCCAACCACCCCTACCCTCGCCTTGACCATCGTACTCTGGGTGTAATGAATACTATCTAGGAACCCGTCGAGGAGGGTTAAGGGGCTTATTTTCGGTAATTGATTGTAAGTGCTGTGCGACAGCTCCCCTGATGCTAGTGTACAAGTCATGACGCGGGCACTTATAGCGCACTCACCGGCAACTTGATTGATCAAGCCCAATCGATAACTTGGCCAGTGTGTAACAGGGGGCCTCTTAGCACGGGTTGACGTTCAGTGCTAATTGTGCATGACACGGTTGTGGGGGGTTGTTTGCGGTGTGATTATTCCACATGCCACACTAGTACTTGGCAAAACACTAGTACTTGGTAACATAATGCGGCTCACTGTAGCTCAGTGGAGAGAAGCTCTAGCAGTCGGTCACGATGCTTACTGTTTTTCATTCATTCAAACTAATATCTCCTGTTTGAGGCCTGTGGTTTGCTTATTGATGTGAAGTGCAGTAGTCCTTCTACTGTGTGTGTGTGTATGGGGCATCAATTTACCTCCACCACCATTGTGCATCATCCACTTGGAAGATGCACATCAACAGTCACAACTCCTCCACTCTCCCAGCTCCCCTTACAGATGTAGGATCTTAATTTGATTACTGCAGGATGATTTTCCTACTGTAGCAAAGTGGCTCAATTTAAGATCCTACATCTGTAGCTGTACTATGCCTCCTCCCTCCCTCCCTCCCTCCCTCCCTCCCTCCCTCCCTCCCTCCCTCCCTCCTCACTCTCTCTCTCTCTCTCTCTGCCTGCTGTCCACCTCTGTGACCGGCCTCCGTCGCCCTATCAATGCCACCCGCCACCACCATCTAAATGAGCATCAGATTACAAACAGAAATCAACAGTCGTCACGATGATTGGCAGGTTTTGGCGGCGGGCAGCTGAATCCGGACATGTCGCTTTGATATATCTCCTTCTCACTGATAATGTTAACCCTCTAATGAACCTTTTGTGTGCCTGTCTGAAGCTATTGTCTTCTACAGGAACCATTATTTTCTTGCTTTTTTTCCCCGCGACTGACATACCTGTGACCGTATGACGGCTACTGTCTCTTTCTTTTGTTTCTATTTTCTTTTTCTTTCTCTCTTTCTTTCTTTCTTTCTTTCTCACTTTATTTTCTATCAATCTCCCACCGTCGCTCTCTTTTTCTCTCCTTAATCTCTTTTTTTTTCTTCTCTCCATCTCTTTCCATCCCTCCATCATTTGCATATTAGATGTATTTGCACTCTAATTCACCCCAAGCCTGTGCTATTTGAATTCATACGGGGCTAAAAACCCGATGACTCGCTGTACAGCCACTCCCGCTGAAATGTCATCTTGCACGGAACAGCAGTATAATTTAATAGCAATTAACAGTAAACAATGGTGTAGGGGTTGGTTAATAAATCAATGGGCGTGGAGAGGAGGGGTGGCGAGCGTGTGCTCCTTCTGTTCTTTCATCTAGTGAAAGGTAGATTAGCTGGGTTTAGCCGGGTTTCAAAGACCTCGACGCAACTGAACAAATGGCAGTGGCTACGACCCTCTGTGTTGGATGTTCTCCTTTTTTTGCTGAGCGTGACACAGATTGTGTACTGCAATAGGGATTCATGCGGTACTACAGCAATCAATTCATGTCATTCAGTCTCCACATGTATTCTCTCTCCTGTGTGTGGGAACACATGGGGATGTGTGTAACTTCCTCCTCAGCCTGAAGTGTCCCCACTTGCGCCACCAACTAGCTAGCGTTTCGATTGGCGCTTACCGCTATGACGCTTCAGGAGGGGCGGTCACATGCGCTAGCAAGGCAGAGGATCCTGCGCGTTAGCCGAATTAGGAGGAAGTGGTGCTCGCTGAGCAAGCAGCAGCGCGGCGTCCTTCACATATGTACATGTGCAATCCGCTAGCTGTGTTGTTTAACACAAGACGTTGCACTTTGTGCATGTCTGCTGTCTTTTGTCAGATGCCGCTGAATATACAAGGGTTGCGATGCTCATAAATACATAGTATTTTGTTTATCTTAGTACCTGAACCAGCAACCCTGTGCTAAACGGTCCATTTCAACTATGTGAACAAAACAATGCTGTTCTGACAAGAAGGACTCCGCTGTTCGTGTTGTGTAGCGTGAGCCACCTTCCCTTTTTGTCGGGAACATTTCCTGAAATGCACTGCTAAAGTGAAGTGCTAGTCGTCACAGCAAACAGAGGAAGCTAGGAAACGAAGTAGACGCCTTTGACGGAATGAGCCAAAGAGCCTTTCGTGTCTACAGCGCCGAACCCATCTGTTGTCTACTCCTTCAAGGGCACCCTGCCGCGCATATCCCGCCCAAATGAGAAATGGCATAGAAACACCTTTTTATTTTATTTTTTTGAAACAATCAACGTTTACTATTTGCTGATTACCATTTGTTTTTCCTGTATACCACGTACCAAGTGTTCTATTATCTGCACTGTGCTGCAGGGGTTAAATGTAGGGCTAAATACTGTAGGAGGACGCAAGTACGCAGTCGTTTGTGCGCTTTTTATTTACCAACAAGAAGTCCCTTCCTGGGTTTGTGGTTAACCTCTTGCTTCTACTTGAGACGCTTGCGTCTCATCCAGAGCTCTGGAAATGCAAATGCGCTACGTTAAATGCTAATAGTATTAGTTAAAACTCAAACGTTCATTAAAATACACATGCAGGGTATTGAATTAAAGCTACACTCGTTGTGAATCAAGGCAACAAGTCAGATTTTTAAAATGCTTTTCGGCGAAAGCATGAGAAGCTATTATCTGATAGCATGTAACACCACAAAAGACCCGCAGGGACGTAAACAAAATAATTAGCATATTCGGCGCTACACAAACCGCACAATAAAATAGAAAACATTCATTACCTTTGACCATCTTCTTTGTTGGCACTCCTAGATGTCCCATAATCACTATTGGGTCTTTTTTTCGATTAAATCGGTCCATATATAGCCTAGATATCGTTATATGTAGACTGTGTGATCAACGGAAAAAAACAGCGTTTCATAACGTAACGTAATTTTTTTAAATTCAAAAAGTCGACGATAAACTTTCACAAAACACTTCGAAATACTTTTGTAATGCAACTTTAGGTATTAGTACACGTTAATAAGCGATAAAATTCATCAGGATGCGATGTAAAAATCATTAGCTGTCGTCTTGGAAAAAATGTCAGGAGAGAGCTCTTCCAAATTATCTGGGCGGAGACTGGAGGTAAGTGGTTCCCTTGATTCGGTTCAACCAAGAATCAAAGCTGAATCAAATGAGAAGACTCTAGACAACATGTGGAAGCAGTGGGAGTTGAAACCTCGGTCTTATGTAATTCGGTTCACTGTTAACAATTGATGGAAGTGGCGCAAGGATATTTATTTCCATTTTCTGTGATCAGGTTTTCCTACGCTTTCCGATGTAACGCACGTTATGTTATAGCCACAGTCGCGATTTAACCAGTTTTAGAAACGTCTGAGTGTTTTCTATCCACACATACTAATCATATGAACATACTATATTCCTGGCATGAGTAGCAGGGCGCTGAAATGTTGCGCGATTTTTAACAGAATGTTCGAAAAGGTAGAGGGTAGGAGGAAGAGGTTAATGAAGCTTGCATTTTTGCATTACAAGCCGATATTAGGTAAATGGCAAGGTTGAAATGATGTCAATATGATGTTGGCTTAACCAGGTTTGCCCCCCCCCTGGGTGAATTATGAAACAAGGAAGTTATTGTCATGTTAAAAATCATCTAAGTTCAATTGCCATTTCTTACCTCCTTCGCCAACTTTTCACACGTTGTTTGTTCTTGTCAGGTAATGGATTTGGATGCGTAACCCGGTAAGGCATGCCACATTAAGTTAATGTGGGGGAACTGCACGGCAGTAGAGCCTCTTTGATAGGCCATGATGCCCAGCATGTCTGAGGCCTAGAGTCAGAACCTCAGGCTAACGTGTCACATCCTCTCACTCAAGTGCAGTAGACTCAAACCAGCAATGGAGGGTTTGCAGAACCTCTCGGGTGTAAAATGCATCCGGAAGGATAAGGAGCTGTTATTGGTACGATAGATGCATGTGGATGTTATGTAGGAAATGTTATGTTTCAACGCTAGTTGGATACAGTTTAAACAACAAGATACCTGATAAAGTACATTGGTATCTTGATGTATTTCCTAGGGAAGGCCGATTTTGATATTAACACGTGTACATATCCTATTCACAGACCAATCGGCTAAAAACGATGGTATAGCTTTCACAGATAAATGTGAATCGTTTGACACACAATTTGTGAAATGTTTTCACTCGAAATGTGGGCCATGTGTAACATTTGCACACCTATAGCACTACCACACTATGAACAAACAGACAATTATATTTTCTTCAAGAGAAAACATTTTAGTCCTGGTTATGATTAGCCTGCTACAGAAGCCTTATGCTATCAGAGTTGCTACTGTCCAGCCCTAATCTTTTTATGAGCGATTTGCTGTTTTTAATGAAAACCCTCGCAGCCCTATCCACAATCAGCTCCCCCATCTCAGCTTATATTTCATCCGGCCATTGTGATGTCATAATACATAATTCCCCCTTCATGACAAACAGTGGCGTGTGGGGGGCAAAAATCTTAAAATAAATGCTTTCGGGCTTGTGTCAAGTCGTAGTCACTCGCGTTGGAACAATCATGTTAAGCTGGTTTTCGCAGGCTCTCAGGCTCCAATGGAATGAGTGCTGACGTCCCTCGTATCGAACAGGTTTTGTTGCCCCTGCGGCAGGCTTTCGAGCGATGAACAAGGGACGTCAAAGTGAAGATGGTTTTACATGCATGGCACGAGAGGTGTCACCCTTACAGCCCCAACACACACACACACACACACACACACACACACACACACACACACACACACACACACACACACACACAGCTACATGAACACAGAAAGACTACACACACACACCCCTACCAGAAACATGCCCCCCTTGCTTGCCGCCCCCACCCCTCACCACTCTCCCCTCAGCCTGAAAATCTTTAGCTGCTACATGATGCATGAAAATATGCTGTCTTTTCGCAGAAGTGTTTGCGCCCTCTGACCCCATCGTCTCGGAGGCAATGTGACCTCGCTGCCGTCATCCATTTTAGTCGGGAGAGAAAATTCGATGAATTTTTATTACTGTCTGTCTGGTGTGTGTTTCTTTTTTTTCTGTCTTTCTTTTGGTGTCTCTTCACTGTGGTGTCGAATGTCTTGACATTTCCAAAATGAAATTGTTTAGGTACTCCGAGAAGTTTCTTTCCCGCCTCACGCAGTGTTATACCACTGCTCCCTTCTCTTTGTTATTGACGGTCTCTCGTACGGTGGTTGAAATACAAACGGGATATTCAAGCTTTCATTCTGTGGAGGTGAGTAGCGTACCACTCCATTCCTAAGGGTACTGTGGAGAGAAAAAAAATGTTTTAAACTGGTCTAACTTCAGTACTTCGTCGAGAGCCTTTTAGACACCCTCATAGTACGACAGCAACATTGACGCAAGGCTCTGAAAGCATCAATTAGCACCGCTGGTGGTCGGCGTACATTATTACCTCCTCCATTTTTCTTTTTACATCTCATGGGAGAAGCTGCTAAGGGATACAATTATTATTATTTTTTGACACGAAAAGGAAAGTGCTAATTCACCTGTGATAACGAGTGCTATTCTTACCTCCATGTTGATGAGCGTATAAAGAGGTGTTTATTTATTTATTTATTCATTCATTTTCCCCCATCGTCAGATTTGACTTTGGTAATTGTGGGATCTCAAGTTGAGGAGGAGTCTAAAGAAAAATATTACAGTCCTGTTTGGCAGTAATAGCGTTTGTCAAAAAAAAAAAAGTTTTCCTTTACTTGCATGTTTTTTATGAGTTGTTTTGGAGTTAGTTCAGCTTGGGCACAGATATTTGGTGTGAGACTGAAACCATTATTTTCATACTATATCAAGTCTTTGAAGTGTCTAAGTAACATACTGTATTTGGGGTGGCAGGGTAGCCTAGTGGTTAGAGTGTTGGACTAGTAACCGGAAGGTTGCAAGTTCAAACGGCTGAGCTGACAAGGTACAAATCTGTCGTTCTGCCCCTGAACGGGCAGTTAACCCACTGTTCGTAGGCCGTCATTGAAAATAAGAATTTTGTTCTTAACTGACTTGCCCAGTTAAATAAAGGTAAAATAAAAAAAATCTTCCCTGTTGAAGAAAAACGAATCGAAGGAGAAGAGCAACACGGACCGTACAGTGAACAAAAGACAACACCCATTGACAAGAAACTGGAAGTTAAGAAACTGAAACGTGAGCCGTTGTCAAACAGAGCTCAAGCTAAACTAAAACGAGTCGTCTTTGTAACCAAAGTCTTGGAGGGAAAAACGTCAACGTGTTAGCGAAGCTGCGTAGAATGTCTTCACATCCTCCATGCTGGATCCTGGCGCGTTCCTCCGCTGATGTTGCAGAGGTAAAGTACAGAAGTAAAACACATCAGTGCTTGTGAAATCAACATCACAGCATCACTGCGCCTCACCTTTGGGAAACGAGGTGAAGGTATGAGACGCTTGTCACGGCTTGTCACGGAGGACATGTTTATCTTCTTGATGCTTTACACGTAGACGTACATGCTACAGCTTACGGGCTCAATTCAGCGGAACACACCTTTTTCCCCGTTGTCTTTGATTTGGATTAAGTTGTAGGGCAACTGCCTAGCATTTCAGCGGCCAAAGTGGATCTACTAGCATTGCTTATATCTATCCACTTCTTTCATATTTACAGGAAGTGTCGAAGGGGTAGAGCCATGTGACATGAAACCAGGGTTACACAAGTAACTTAACATTTCTCTACCCTATAAGTGCCAGTGAAATCACAGGGGACAGCCCCAACACACCTATCCCAGGACCCAACAGGCGTTTCCTTCACCCCTCTACACTAATAGGATTAAAACACGTTTCACCATCTCATCCAGGTCCATCTCCAAAAGGCGGACATAAAGAATGGGAAACCATCTGAAATCACATCTCGCGCCGGCTCGTCTCTTGACTAGTGAGCCCCTGCACATTTCAACATGAATTCATTGGAGGCAGGGATAGGGCGAGATCGGTGGCAGCGGCGGGAGAATCGTGGCGCTCATGATTGAAGCTGTTGTGTTTTATAGGAGCCATTTGTCAAGGCCGCCTCTGACGGCACTTGAGGTAATTAAATTGGCGAATTCAAAAAAGAAAAGAGGGATGGAGTGAGTGAGTAAAGGAGGGAGAGAGATATGTGGTGAGGAGTGGACTTTAGAGTTGCCCTGGCCTTGCCAAGGGAAGCCAGGCTTCCCCAAAAAATGTACATATAGAATCATAATTTTCCTTCAATTCGCTAGAGGCTGAATGTATTTCACTGGAGAAAGTTTCAGAGCGAGCGAAACAGCGCCCCCTCTGTCTCTGTATGTGTAGGCCCTCTATCTGATGCTGTCTGGTCCAAAAGAGGATGCCATTGTTGCCGTCTGTAGCATTGAATGCAAGAGAAGCCAGCGAGCATTTGGCCTCCCTTGATAAAAAAAAGTATAAAACAATAGCCAATCAGCATTGAGCTAAACTGAGTGAGCTAAACTGTGAATGGTCCTGGCGCACCCTAAACATTTTTTCAAGGGAAGCCAGTTTGGACTTGGTGTCACTCCTGTCAAATTGCATTGAGAGCAGAAACAACTTGAATTGTTGCATCTCGTTGTGTCGTTGTCCTCCAGTGGCCAGCTAGCTAAAATTGTCCCTTTCCTAAATTAGCCCTGGATGGACATTGGGATTTGGACTTGTGGTTTTACTTAATTCTCCATACAGGACAATGATTATAACGGTGATTCTGACCCAACCATTAATTCCTACATTGTGCCCCTGGCCTGAGAGGATGGAAGTTCAATATGCACAGTAGCTAGATGTAGAAAGTTAATGTTAACTATCTAACGTTACCCCCTGAAAGGAAGTTATGAAGAGAGGAGGATGGCATTGGCGTTCCTCAACAAGTAGGGTGAGTCAACATGTTTTTTCTACTTGCACGAACGCGCACACACACACACACACACACACACACACACACACACACACACACACACACACACACACACACACACACACACACACACACACACAGAAATCAGAAACATGCGCAGCCACATCATATTTAGCTTACGTTGATTGGGACTAAATGGTTTTTGGTATCTTTTAGTTGTCACTAAATTAGACTCAACATAAGTGATTTGTTGAAATGTTGAAGTTGAAAATGATGTTGGAATAGTGGAGGCAGCTCCTGTTTTCTTTGTGCCTTGCCGTCACTCTCTGTGGTTCCAAATCAAGAGTTGTTTAGTGGTCTGAAAGTGTCGGCAGCATTACCTTGCGTGACCCTGCTGTAGGTCATGTAACTGTTGGTTACATGCAACATGCTTTGTGGACTTCACCGGACAGATGTTGCTCTCCGGTTTTGAATGTATTCTGCCACTGTGTCTTCTTATTGTCTTAGGCCTATATAATACAGAGTCAAGGCATATGAACTAACAGGTTATAGAGCAAGACAATTCAAGTATCACAACACATAGGTTGTATTATGTTAAAAGAAATCTGGCTTCCCCGGTGATTTTACCCACGCACCGTTACTGGTTGCCTGGTGTTTTTTGGGGCCGGAGATAGTGTGTGTGCGTGTGTGTGTTGGTAGCTCTTCGCCATTTAAAGGTCACTTCCGATTGAGCCAACATATGCGTTTACAGTGAATGTGGTCTCCGCGATCGCAGAGCACATGTCCTTTAAAAGTTGCATAGACAACAAAGTGCATAAAAGTTGCATGGACAACGAAGCACGATCGGGTTGAATCCCAGCCTCATTTAGCGTGTGTGTCAGTGTGGTGTTTGTGTGTATGCACGTGTTCATTGTGACACTCTAGAATGGGGGTTTTCTCTGGCAGTTCTGATATGGGCTTTGAGAGTGGATGGAATAGGGGGCACAAACATAGCCACTGTGACCTTGGCGTTCACCCGTCTGCAGCCAAATAGCCACTTAAACTCACATAGAACTTATTCTCATACAACACTACTCTACCACCTCCATCTACATTGTTCTTCCACCATATCTCACTCAATCATTTGGCCCATCTCCTTTGTTCACTCCGAGATGTCAATGATTTATCTGTATTATACGCACGCACGCACGCACATACCTACTCTACCTCTCCCTCTTCCAATTAGAACGCAGAGCATCTTCCTCAGTCTCCAAATGACTGCTCATTGCCAAGCCTGTCAAGAAATTAAGCCATCACATGATGAGAACTGCTCCTCTCTCTCTCTCTCTCTCTCTCTCTCTCTCTCTCTCTCTCTCTCTCTCTCTCTCCTCCCTCTGTTTCTCTCTCCCCCCTCCCCCTCTCTCTCTCCCCCCCTCTGTTTCTCTCTCTCTCTTTCTTTCTCTCTCTGTCACTTGTCTAGCAATAATCTAATCACTTAGGAGTTTCAAATACATCACACACAAGCATGCACACACCTACACATTTTGTGTATCCATTAGGTGTGCCAGTGTGTTTTAATACTATGAATGAATTAATATATTTTTTACCCCTAGATATCTACTCTTCCTCTTGCAGCTTCTCTCTCTTCCACTCGTCTATGAATGCCCTTCATTTAACAATGCTTTTTGATGCCAAAGAGTGCTGTCAAAAAGTCAAAAGTCTCAATCTCTCTCTCTCTCTCTCTCAATCTTTTTCTTGCTCGCCCTCCTTCATTTAACAATGCTTTTTGTTGCCAAAGAGTGCTTTCAAGAAGTCAAAAGTCTCGATCTCTCTCTCTCTTTCACTCTTTTTCTTGCTCACCCTCCTTCATTTAATAATGCTTTTTGTTGCCAAAGAGTGCTTTCAAGAAGTCAAAAGCCTCAATCTCTCTCTCCCTTTCACTCTTTTTCTCTCGCCCTCTTTCTCTCTCGCTTACCCATTGCCCCCTCTTCTTTCTCTCTCTACCATGCTCTCGCACCCTCTTTCCCTTTCCCCCGCTCCTCTCCTCTCTCTCTTTCTCGCCCATTCCATTCCTCCCTCATCTCCCTCCCTTCAGTTGACTGACTCTAATCCACTCCAGTAAGCGGAGCCAGCACGCGGATCACTGGTGGCCCCCTCATCGTCTCTCCTCTCTGGGGAGGCCTTTGTGAAGCTAGGGGCTGAGCTACAGGCGACTCCTGTGTTACAGCACTCTTTACCCCCGTCGTTATCAGTGACTATCTCTCTCTGTGTCTGTTTGGGGCCGCACTATAAAGGGAGCGATTGAGAGAGGGAGACAGAGAGAGAGGAAGAAGGGAGGGACGGCATGTGGGTGTGAGGGGAGGAGAGGATGAGAGAGATGGAAACGAGATATCCTCAATACATAGAGGAGAAGAAGGTGTGAGTAAAGAGGGGTAGAAACAAAGAGGGAGAGTGTTTGTATGAAGGAACGATGAGAGAGTTAGAGAGGTGGCAGAAAAACATAGAGGACTAATTTGAGCAAGAGGGAGTCACACACAGCAAATGGGAAGAACGAGGGGAAGAACCAGAGAGCGGAGAAAGGACAGCAAGAAGGAAAGAGTTTTAGTCGGCCAAAGAGAGGGAGAGAGAGACGGCGAGAGAGGCTCTTGAGGGCTAAATGAAGCCTGATTCCCCAGACATTTGGACCTCCCTCGGGAGTGTACAGTGGTTGCCTGGCACTGATGATTGGAGATAAGCTCCTGAGGGAACAACACAACAGAACAAGCTGGGAACACACAAGCGTCTCGCTCCCGTTTGATTGACGCTTATTCCGTCAACATATCCAGCATACCATCGCTCCAACGCAATCCCTTTCAGAGACACAGTTGTTGTTGTATTGAGTCCCGGGTGTCTAGGGATCTAGGGAAGTCAGGCTCTTGTTTCGGTATTGATACAAGTATTTGGAGGCGATAAAAGCGCTAACAGCAGAAATATACTGTACATTTATGCGTGTGCACTTGAACTTTTGAATATGCATGTGCCCTGCAATGATGGATTGAATGAGTGTGTGTCATGATCTGTTTGCTACGTGTGTGTGTGTGGTTGAGTCACTGGCCTGATCTTTCCTGTCCAGTTTTGCGCCCCCTCGGGCTTGTGCAGTGGGGGAGATCTCCGTGGGCTATACTCGGACTTAGTGGTCTGTTGCTGTCCCTTTGGTGGTGTGGGGGCTGTGCTTTGGGTGGGGGTGGGGTAATATCCTACCTGGTTGGCCCTTTTAACTGTAGACGGGGTCACAGTGTCACTCCCCCCCTGGATTGTTCCAATGGAGGAGGAGGTGTGATGGTGTGGAGGTGCTTTGCTAGTGACACTGTCAGTGTTCTATTTAGAATTCAAGGCACAACCAGCATGGCTACCACAGCATTCTGCAGCGATACGCCATCCCATCTGGTTTGCGCTCAGTGGGACTATCATTTATTTTTCAACAGAACAATGACCCTAAACACACCTCCAGGCTGCGTAAGGGCTATTTGACCAAGAATGAGAGTGATGGAGTGACCTGGCCTCCATAATCACCGAACCTCAACTCAATTAAGATTGTTTGGGATGAGCTGGATCGCAGAGTGAAGGAAAAGCAGCCAACAAGTGCTCAGCGTGTGTAAGAACTCCTTCAAGACTGTTGGAAAATGATTCCTCATGGAGCTGGTTGAGAGAATGCCTAGAGTGTGCAAAGCTGTCAACAAGGCAAAGGGTGGCTACTTTGGGGGATCTAAAATCTACAATAAATTGGTTACTACATGATTTCATATGTGTTATTTAATCGTTTTGATGTCGACACTTTTATTCCACAATGTAGAAAAACCATATATATATATATATATATATATATATATATATATATATAAAAAAAAAAAAATCTAAATCAAATAACTAAATGGTCCTTGGTATGACCATCTTAAAACAATTCCACATGTTATGTGTGATGTGTGTTGTGTGTCTTGTGTTTGTGTGGTTGCACGCGTGTGTGTTCCCCTCTGTCCTATCCACCAGTGAAGGCCGTTAAGCATGTTTGGAGCCTGCTGTAATATGGGAGTGTTAGTGACACATGTGAGTGCCTCCCCCCTCCACTTAGGCAGTGTGGATGATGGACAGGAGTGACATGCCAGGTGACAGTAATGAAGTACCACGGCGTCTCTGACTACGGGGAACGTCCTCATGGAACAGTTTCAGGACGCTTCTGTCACTTTGAAAAGAAGGGAGCTCTGTTAACTAGGTCATGTAGGTCATAGTCTACTGACTAATACTAATACTTAACAATCAAACGTCTGATAAGCCGGCCTTATTGATGACAATAAGTTTAGAAAATGCTGAAAAAACCTTATTGAATACACTTGGAAAGTGGAGACGTCATAGAGCGTCAAAATGGAATCATTGCCGGGGACACCTTGCCGTTTTGGAGACACACTTGCTAGCAAAGAGATTTGCGGTGGCTAGTTAACGGTAAATAAGTTCATTGTTTCGCCTCACAGTTAGTCAAGACGCTAAGCTAGACAGCTAATTGCTTACAGTTTGTTAGCAATCCCTTCTACACTATTTTGCTAGGTACAGTAGCGATGCCGTGTCTCCTAAAATGTGTTGACATTTCACCATTGTGACATGCCTCCATGCATATCCACTTTCTATGTGTATTGGCATATGTTATTACATGTCTATTGCATATGTTAATGTTCTTTATTAATTGTTCTTGGACAGCCTACAGTATTAGTTTACAGTATTTACAGTGGGCCTCATTTATTTATTATTATTATTTTTTTAAACTTTATTTAACCAGGCAAGTCAGTTAAGAACAAATTCTTATTTTCAATGACGGCCTAGGAACAGCGGGTTAACTGCCTGTTCAGGGGTAGAACGACAGAACGACCTTGTCAGCTCGGGGGTTTGAACTTGCAACCTTCCGGTTACTAGTCCAACGCTCTAACCACTAGGCTACCCTGCCGCACTAGGCTACCCTGCCGCCCCAACATATAAGCAAAATAATATTAAGGCTTTGGGGAACCTGACCCTCCATGGATCCCCTTGGAGCCCATGCCAAATTGGCACTTCAACTCGACAGCCTTCCAATGCCCCGATGCGGTACTACAGTATGTAGGAGCAGGTGACATCTCTTCACTGAATAATGAAGCAGGTGATTAAAATGACTGATGTCCACCTATCCATTCTCTCAGATCTCCCTTTAATGCCACCCCCTTGGCGACCACGTAGCGACCATGTCCAAACTTAGACTATCAAATAACCTCATTTGTGAAGGATCCAGCTTGCTCTACAACTGCCTTCATGTTATTCACGTTGCACCCAGGCATCGTTCTCTAGTAAGTGAATGATCATGTGTGGACAGAGAGCAGTTGAATAATAGGAGGGAAGAAACCCCAACTGCCATCTGATTGTCCCATTTCTCCTAGCACTCCTTCCCTCCACACCTCACTCCAGCACAGAGCAGAAGTGATACGAACCTTGCCTCAAATACTATTTGTTTCCTTGGAAGATCCTTGAGCTACACATGAATGATCATGCCTGGCGCAATGGAACCAATGGAGTGGTCCCTAACGTGCAAATGCACTTCCGACGGGCTCAAACAAACACCTAAATCATTTGAAAGGTAATGGATACTACTTGAATCCAGGAGTGCGCAGGCGTGATAAGAGTGATATTTCGGCTCGCGGGGTCCTTTATATTGTCCATATCAGGATATGGGGAACAATGTGTCCGTTATGGCAGGCGCCCATAGTTCATAATGTGCTGATGATGACCATGTGTCACTTTGATTCATGGATGGCAGAGCAAAAGGAATCCTTAAGCAACCTATATACACACACATGCATGGACACACGCAAACACACACACCTTCCCCCATAAGAATGTTACAGGAAGAAGTAGCAATGGGGCCAGCATCTATCCGCTAGACGGGGAGCTGGACACATGTAGCAATCAGGGAGGAGAGGGATGGATATGGAGGTGGAGAGGGGAAGAAAGATAGAGGACTGGAATAAGACAAAGGAGGGAGGGAGTAAAGTGGGGACCAGGCACACTTAAGTTAAAAAGAGATGGCGAGAAAGAACCGGGAGAGGGAGTTCGGGACAAACGAATGAGGGGTTGGGAGACATGAGAGAATGAAAGAGTGGCGGTGTCGCACATTTCAAAAAGAGCTCAATGTGAGGCGCCACTATGGGGAACTGCAGTGGATATATTAACACTGGCAACTGATGGCGGGAGACAACGTTATCAACAGAAAGGAAGAGAGAGGTGGTGAGACGAGTATACAGAGAACAATGTCAAAGGGTGATATCAAGGGAGGACAGAGAGAATGAGAAGAGAGACCACCATCCGCTAACTATTGTCATATTCAGATTAGGGAGCAGGCATCATTATGTTATTCTAGGATTGACAGGTGTTCTCACGGGCTTTAATTCTCCATTAGCCCGAAAGCTAACTTGAGATCTGCGCACCTAACTGACTTCCACATAAAACAATCGATCTCAAGTTCAGACATCAATTTTGCACTGTGTCACAGGTCGTCTTCCGTGCCATTGTACGTGAGAGCGAGACACTCCTGATGTCAAAATAATAAGACAAAGTCAACTCGTTGTTGTTGTTCAGCAGAGTGGACGTTTTGCTGTTGCTCGGTGCAAGAGTTGCATCAGACACGGGTCCCTCTGGTTGGTCGTTAGACCAGAGCTTCTCTTTTGCGTCGCGCCAGAGCTTGACGGCCCATACAGACCTTGGGCTTGACAGTGGAGTGGGGGTTGCATGATTGCATCAATTAATTGCATGTATGTGTATGCGTTTGTCAGTATGTGCATATATGAGCCGGTTTAAGTGTTTTCATGTACAGTGTCTTAGTGTGTTTGTGCGTGTAAGTAGCGACCAGCCAGACGTGACTCTTGGCAGCTTTTGAGATGGAAGTCTTTGAATCATTTTGTTCTATATACTGTAGCTGCATCCATCCCTATACATTCACATTGATCTGTTAACACATACAGCAGTTGAAGCTAAAATCATTGAAAATGGGCATTGGGCAACAGTGACATGTTTCCATTGCCACATTGCTAAGGCCATAGTTATACAATACCTGCGACCAGCACACACACACACACACACACACACACACACACACACACACAAACACGCCCATTGTCTGACTTACGCACACACACACACACACACACACACACACACACACACAAAACACGCCCATTGTCTGACTTACGCGCACACACACACACACACACACACACACACACAAACACAAACACGCCCATTGTCTGACTTACACACACATACTCATCCAGGCAGGTTTCACTTTGAACTATAAGGTTGATCAAAGTAACACAGTCTGTCCTGACAAGGCAGACTTGACAGAGACACTGAGGAGTTCTTGAGTAGAAGATATGACACACATGCACGCACACCTGATCATTGGCAATATCTACGACAACACAATTGACATATTTATCATATCCACACTTGACACATACATAGAGCCCAAGGCATATGTGTTCGTTTGGAATTAATTAATCTGTACAATAGTGAAATATTTATAGTGTGACAATAGATTTGTGTCGGGTACAACTCAAAACATGACGGTGAGGGGACTTGTAAAGTATATTGTATTTATTGTCAAGATTTCGAATCAATGGATCTGTGGCAGTTTTTGTGCAGTACAATCATGTCATTTGGTGATGAACTAGTAGTTGAAATACTGGATTTTGAATGTGTAATAATCTTGAGAGAGAGCGAGAGAGTGAAAGAGAGCCCTTTGATGGGAGTGCAACCTGTTGAGAGCCCTTTGAATAATCTTGAGAGAGAGAGAGAGAGAGAGAGAGAGAGAGAGACCCTCTCTGTTGAGAGTATTGTAAGTGGTCTAAAGTCCTTAATTTCTTCAGACTATACCCTATATATTCACAACACATTATTAGTGTGTGTGTGCGTGCGTTGGATTGTCAACATGCAGGTGTGTGTCTGCACATGTTTGTTCACTGGTATAGCCAAAGGTTTTTTTGTGTTTGGACGGAGTGGGTATAGGTTTCAGGACTCTCTCTCCCTTCCCCTATCCCTCTCTTTCTCCCTATTTTCTCTATCTCTCTCCTCCCTCTCTCCCTCCCTCCTCTTTCTATCTCTAGCTCTTGTTCAGGACTCTCTCTCCCCCCCTCTATCCCTCTCTTTCTCCCTCCTTTCCCTCCCTATTTTTCTCTCTCCCCCTCTCCCCCTCCCTCCTCTCTCTATATCTAGCTCTTGTTCAGTCTCTCTCCCTCTCTCCCTCCCTCCTCTCTCTATATCTAGCTATTGTTCAGAGTCTCTCTCCCCCTCTATCCCTCTATTTCTCCCTCCTTTCCCTCCCTATTTTTCTCTCTTCCCCTCTCCCCCGCCCTCTCTCCCTCCTCTCTCTATATCTAGCTCTTGTTCAGTCTCTCTCCCCCTCTCTCTCCCCCTCTCCCCCGCCTCTCCCCCCACCCTCTCTCCCTCCCTCCTCTCTCTATATCTAGCTCTTGTTCAGAGTCTCTCTCCCCCTCTCTCCCCGCCCTCTCTCCCTCCCTCCTCTCTCTATATCTAGCTCTTGTTCAGAGTCTCTCTCCCCCTCTCTCTCCCCCTCTCTCTCCCCCTCCCTCCTCTCTCTATATCTAGCTCTTGTTCAGAGTCTCTCTCCCCCTCCCCCCCTCTCCCCCCCCTCTCCCTCCCTCCTCTCTCTATATCTAGCTCTTGTTCAGAGTCTCTCTCCCTCCTCTCTCTATATCTAGCTCTTGTTCAGAGTCTCTCTCCCTCCCTCCCCTCCCTCCTCTCTCTATATCTAGCCCTTGTTCAGAGTCTCTCTCACCCTCTCTCTCCCCCTCTCCCCCCGCCCTCTCTCCCTCCCTCCTCTCTCTATATCTAGCTCTTGTTCAGAGTCTCTCTCCCTCCTCTCGCTATATCTAGCTATTGTTCAGAGTCTCTCTCCCTCCCTCCTCTCTCTATATCTAGCTCTTGTTCAGAGTCTCTCTCCCCCTCTCCCCCGCCATCTCTCCCTCCCTCCTCTCTCTATATCTAGCTCTTGTTCAGAGTCTCTCTCCCCCTCTCTCTCCCCTCTCTCCCTGCCCTCTCTCTCTCCCTCCTCTCTCTATATCTAGCTCTTGTTCAGAGTCTCTCTCCCCTCTCTCTCCCCCTCTCCCCCTCCCTCCGCTCTCTATATCTAGCTCTTGTTCAGAGTCTCTCTCCCTCCCTCCTCTCTCTATATCTAGCTCTTGTTCAGAGTCTCTCTCCCCCTCTCTCGCCCCCTCTCCCCGCCCTCTCTCCCTCCCTCCTCTCTCTATATCTAGCTCTTGTTCAGAGTCTCTCTCCCTCCTCTCTCTATATCTAGCTCTTATTCAGAGTCTCTCTCCCCCTCTCTCTCCCCCTCTCCCCCGCCCTCTCTCCCTCCCTCCCCTCTCTATATCTAGCTCTTGTTCAGAGTCTCTCTCCCTCCTCTCGCTATATCTAGCTCTTGTTCAGAGTCTCTCTCCCTCCCTCCTCTCTCTATATCTAGCTCTTGTTCAGAGTCTCTCTCCCTCCCTCCTCTCTCTATATCTAGCTCTTGTTCAGAGTCTCTCTCCCTCCTCTCTCTATATCTAGCTCTTGTTCAGAGTCTCTCTCCCTCCTCTCTCTATATCTAGCTCTTGTTCAGAGTCTCTCTCCCTCCTCTCTCTATATCTAGCTCTTGTTCAGAGTCTCTCTCCCTCCCTCCTCTCTCTATATCTAGCTCTTGTTCAGAGTCTCTCTCCCCCTCTCTCTCCCCCTCTCTCCCTGCCCTCTCTCCCTCCCTCCTCTCTCTATATCTAGCTCTTGTTCAGAGTCTCTCTCCCTCCTCTCTCTATATCTAGCTCTTGTTCAGAGTCTCTCTCCCTCCCTCCTCTCTCTATATCTAGCTCTTGTTCAGAGTCTCTCTCCCCCATCTCTCCCCCTCTCTCCCTGCCCTCTCTCCCTCCCTCCTCTCTCTATATCTAGCTCTTGTTCAGAGTCTCTCTCCCCCTCTCTCCCCGCCCTCTCTCCCTCCCTCCTCTCTCTACATCTAGCTCTTGTTCAGTCTCTCTCCCCCTCTCCCCCCCCTCTCTCCCTCCCTCCTCTCTCTATATCTAGCTCTTGTTCAGAGTCTCTCTCCCTCCTCTCTCTATATCTAGCTCTTGTTCAGAGTCTCTCTCCCTCCCTCCTCTCTCTATATCTAGCTCTTGTTCAGAGTCTCTCTCCCCCTCTCTCTCCCCCTCTCTCCCCGCCCTCTCTCCCTCCCTCCTCTCTCTATATCTAGCTCTTGTTCAGAGTCTCTCTCCCTCCTCTCTCTATATCTAGCTCTTGTTCAGAGTCTCTCTCCCCCCCTCTCCCCCCACCCTCTCTCCCTCCCTCCTCTCTCTATATCTAGCTCTTGTTCAGAGTCTCTCTCCCTCCCTCCTCTCGCTATATCTAGCTCTTGTTCAGAGTCTCTCTCCCTCCTCTCGCTATATCTAGCTCTTGGTCAGCGTCTCTCTCCCCCGTCTTTCCTCACAATTTATTACACAAGCAACACAGAAAGGGGGAAACCTCCCAGTATGGAACCATTTGTCATCTCTACATTATCAGTGAAACACACCACCTTCCATATTGTGCTACAAGGGCTCCGGCAAATTACTCTTTTTATGGGGTATGATAAAGGAAATGCTCCCTTATGTTCCCATTTTTTACCGCCTGATGCTGGCTAGACACGCCATGATTCACTCGCGGAAACCAGTTTTTCCGTAGGCTGCAGTGCGTTGCTTGGTTTGTGGGGGTGTACGGGTGTGTATGTGTGTTATGAAGAGCAAAGACACAAACAGAGATGGATACAGGTTGGATGTGTAATATTTCCATTTTATACCATCTTTACCACCATCTCGGGAGAGGTTGAAATGTTGCGTATGGAAATAGTGTCAACGGATCACTCAACGACAAGGAAAAGAAGCGGATGGATGTCGTTCACCTGATGGCGCCAGACAATTGTGTCTACTGGAATATCTTAGTGTGACTATGAGCCTTGTCTGGGTTCAGTTAGTCTTTCCTTGATTCCTTGCGTCCTCGCTCCTCGTCCTTCTCGAAGAGAAACAGCCCTAATCTGGCAGAACGTCCTCTAGCCTCCAGTGATACGCTGCAGTCATGAATGCTTGTGGAAGTCGTTCAAATGAAACGAAACACAACCCGAAAACATGAATGTGTACAAAACATCAGGAACACCTGCTCTTTCCGTGACATAGACTGACCAGGTGAATCCAGGTGAAAGCTATGATCCCTTATTGATGTCAAATCCACTTCAGTCAGTGTAGATGAAGGGGAGGAGACAGGTTAAATAAGGATTTTTAGGCCTTTGACAATAGAAACATGGATTGTGTGTGTGTGCCATTCAGAGGATGAATTAAAAAATATTTAAGTACCTTTTGAATGGGGTATGGTTGTAGGTGCCAGTCATTAAAACTCGTTTTTCAACCACTCCACAAATTTCTGGTTAACAAACTATAGTTTTGGCAAGTTGGATGGGACATCTACTTTGTGCATGATAAAAGTACATTTTCCAACAATTGTTAACAGACAGATTGTGTCACAATTCCAGTGGGTCAGAAGTTTATATACACTAAGTTGACTGTGCCTTAAAACAGCTTGGAAAATTACAGAAATGTATTTCATGGCTTTAGAAGCTTCTGATAGGCTAATTGACATCATTTGAGTCAATTGGAGGTGTACCTATGGATGTATTTCAAGGCCTATCTTCAAACTCAGTGCCTCTTTGCTTGACATCATGGGACAATCAAAAGAAATCAGTCAAGACCACAGAAAAAAATTGTAGACCTCAACAAGTCTGGTTCATCGTTTGGAGCAATTTCCAAATGTCTGAGGGTACCTCGTTCATCTGTACACACCATAGTACGCAAGTATAAACACCATGGGACCACGCAGCCGTCATACCGCTCAGGAAGGAGACGCGTTCTGTCTCCTAGAGATGAACGTACTTTGGTGTGAAAAGTGCAAATCAATCCCAGAACAACAGCAAAGGACCTTGTGAAGATGCTGGAGGAAACAGGTACTAAAAGTATCTATCTATAATCGAGTCCTATATCGACATAACCTGAAGGGCCGCTGAGCAAGGAAGAAGCCACTGCTCCAAAACTGCCATAATGTAATGATCTTCGTCGGGTGAATGAGAGGAGGACCAAAATGCAGCGCGATGAATATCCATTTTTAATGGGATACTTAAACAATGAACCGACAAAAAGGAACGAAGACGAAACAGTCCCGTAACGTGAATACCAACACTGGAAACAGGAACAATCACCCACACCCCACAATACAAAACAGGCTACCTAAATATGGTTCCAATCAGAGACAACGACTAACACCTGCCTCTGATTGAGAACCATATCAGGCAAAACACATAGAAACAGACAAACTAGACATACAACATAGAATGCCCACTCATATCACACCCTGACCAAACAAAACATAGAAACAAACAACGCAAACTATGGTCAGAGTGTGACACATAAAAAAGCCAGACTATGGTTTGCAACTGCAGATGGGGACAAATATTGTAGTTTTTGGAGAAATGTCCTCTGGTCTGATGAAACAAAAACAAAGCTGTTTGTCCATAATGCACATCCTTATGTTTGGAGGAAAAAGGGGGAGGCTTGCAAGCCGAAGGACACCATCCCAACCGTGAAGCACGGGGGTACAGCATCATGTTGTGGGGGTGCTTTGCTGCAGGAGGGACTGGTGCACTTCACAAAATAGATGGCATCATGAGGCAGGAAAAGTATGTGGATATATTGAAGCAACATCTCTTGACATCAGTCAGGAGGTTAAAGCTTGGTCATAAATGGCTTTCCCAAATAGACAATGACAGCAAACATACTTACAAATTGTCGCAAAATGACTTAAGAACAACAAAGTCAAGGTATTGGTGTGGCCATCACAAAGCCCTGACCTCAATCCTATAGAAAATGTGTGGGCAGAACAGAAAAAGCGTGTACGAGAAAGGAGGCCTACAAACCTGACTCAGTTACACCAGCTCTGTCAGGAGGAATGGGCCAAAATTCACCCAACTTATTGTGGGAAGCTTGTGGAAGGCTACCTGAAACGTTTGATCCAAGTTAAACAATTTAATGGCAATGCTACCAAATGCTAATTGAGTGTGTGTAAACATCTGACCCACTGGGAATGTGATGAAAGAAATAAAAGCTGAAATAAATAATTCTCTCTACTATTATTCTGACATTTCAAATTCTTAAAATAAAGTGGTGATCCTAACTGACATAAAACAGGGATTTTTTACTAGGATTAAATGTCAGGAATTGTGAAAACTGAGTTTAAATGTACTTGGCTAAGGTGGATGTAAACTTCCAACTTCAACTGTGTAATTTTCCCAGCTTTATTTAACCAGCTAGACTAGTTGAGAACAAGTTCTCATTTGCAACTGCGACCTGGCCAAGATAAAGCAAAGCAGTTCGACACATACAACAACACAGAGTTACACATGGAATCAACAAACATACAATCAATAATACAGTAGAAAATAATATATATACAGCATGTGCAAATGAGGTAGGATAAGAGAGGTATAAGGCAATAAATAGGCCATGGTGACACGTGCTACGGGTGAGTGCTGCTATGGTGACCAGTGAGCTGAGAAGGCTGGGCTTTTCCTAGCAGAGACTTGTAGATGACCTGAAGCCAGTGGGTTTGTCGACGAGTATGAAGCGAGGGCCAGCCAACAAGAGCGTACAGGTCGCTGTGGTGGGTAATATATGGGGCTTTGGTGGCAAAAAGTATGGCACTGTGATAGACTGCATCCAATTTGTTGAGTAGAGTGTTGGAGGCTATTTTGTAAATGACATCACCAAAGTCGAGGATCGGTAGGATGATCAGTTTTACGAGGGTATGTTTGGCAGCATGAGTGTAGGATGCTTTGTTGCGAGATAGGAAGCCGATTCTAGATTTAATTTTGGATTGGAGATGTTTAATGCGAGTATGGTAGGAGAGTTTACAGTCTAACCAGACACCTAGGTATTTGTAGTTGTCCACATATTCTAGGTCAGAACCGTCTAGAGTAGTGATGCTGGACGGGCGGGCAGGTGCGGGCAGCGATCGGTTGAAGAGCATGCATTTAGTTTTACTTGCATTTAAGAGCAGTTGGAGGCCACGGAAGGAGAGTTGTATGGCATTGAAGCTCATCTGGAGGTTAGTTAAAACAGTGTCCAAAGAAGGGCCAGAAGTATAGAGAATGGTGTCGTCTGCGTAGAGGTGGATCAAAGAATCACCAGCAGCAAGAGCGACATCATAATGTATACAGAGAAGAGAGTTGGCCCGAGAATTGAACCCTGTGGCACCCCCATAGAGACTGCCAGAGGTCCGGACAACAGGCCCTTCGATTTGACATACTGAACTCTATCAGAGAAGTAGTTGGTGAACCAGGTGAGGCAATAATTTGAGAAACCAAGACTGTTGAGTCTGCCAATAAGAATGTTGTGATTGACAGAGTCGAAAGTCTTATTCAGGTCGATGAATACGGCTGCACAGTAATGTCTCTTATCGATGGCGGTTATGTTATCATTTAGGACCTTGAGCTTGGCTGAGGTGCACCCATGACCGACTCTGAAACCAGATTGCATAACGGAGAAGGTACGGTGCCATTCGAAATTGTCGGTAATGGTCGGTAATCTGTTTGCCTTAGAAAGGCAGGGTAGAATAGATTTAGGTCTGTAGCAGTTTGGGTCTAGATTATCTCCCCCTTTGAGGAAGGGGATGACCGCGGCAGCGGAATCTCAGACGATACGAAAGAGAGGTTGAACAGGCTAGTAATAGGGGTTGTAACAATTTCGGCAGATAATTTTAGAAAGAGAGGGTCAAGATTGTCTACCTGGGTTATTTGTAGGGGTCCAGATTTTTCTGCTCTTTTAGAACATCAGCTATCTGGATTTGGGTGAAGGAGACGTGGGGGAGGTTTGGGCGAGTTGCTGTGGGGAGCGCATGGCTGTTGACTGGGGTAGGGGTAGCCAGGTGGAAAGCATGGCCAGCCATAGAAAAATGCTTTTTGAAATTCTCAATTATAGTGGATTTATCGGTGGTAACAGTGTTTCCTAGCCTCAGTGCAGCTGGGAGGAGGTGCTCTTATTCTCCATGTCCCAGAACTTTTTTGAGTTTGTGCTACAGGGTGCAAATTTCTGCTTGAAAAAGCTAGCCTTAGTTTTCTTAACTGCCTGTGTATATTTGTTCCTAACTTCCCTGAAAAGTTGCATATCACAGGGGCTGTTCGATGCTAATGCAGAACGCCACAGGATGTTTTTGTGCTGGTCAAGGGCAGTCAGGTCTGGAGAGAACCAAGGGCTATATCTGTTCTTGGTTCTACATTTTTTGAATTGGGCATGCTTATTTAAGATGGTGAGGAAGGCACTTTTAAAGAATAACAGGCATCCTCTACTGACGTGATGAGGTCAATATCCTTCCAGGATACCCGGGCCAGGTTGATTAGAAGGGCCTGCTTGCTGAAGTGTTTTAGGGAGCGTTTGACAGTGATGAGGGGTGGTCGTTTGACCGCAGACCCATTACGGATGCAGGCAATGAGGCAGTGATCACTGAGATCTTGGTTGAAAACAGCAGAGGTGTATTTGGAGGGCAAGTTGATTAGAATGATATCTATGAGGGTGCCCGTGTTTACGGATTTGGGGTTGTACCTGGTTAGGGCAACAAGCTTAGAATGTAGGATGGCCAGGATGTTAAGCATGTCACAGTTTAGGACACCTAGCATTACGAGCTCTGAAGATAGATGGGGGGCAATCAATTCACATATGGTGTCCAGGGTACAGCTGGGGGCAGAGGGTTGTCTGTAGCAAGCGGCAACAGTGAGAGACTTGTTCCTGGAAAGATGGATTTTTAAAAGTAGAAGTTCTAATTGTTTGGGTACAGACCTGGGTAGTAAGACAGAACTCTGCAGGCTAGATTGCAACACCGCTCACATTGGCAGGTCTATCTTGTCAGAAAATGTTATAGTTAGGGATGGAAATTTCAGAGGTTTTGGTGGACTTCCTAAGCCAGGATTCAGACACGGCTAGGACATCCGGGTTGGCAGAGTGTGCTAAAGCAGTGAATTAAACAAACTTAGGGAGGACGCTTATAATGTTAACATGCATGAAACCATTGCTTTTACAGTTACAGAAGTCAACAAATGAGAGCACCTGGGGAATAGGAGTGGAGCTAGGCACTGCAGGGCCTGGATTAACCTCTACATCACCAGAGGAACAGAGGAGGAGTGGGATGAGGGCACGGCTAAAGGCTATCAGAACTGGTTGTTTAGTGCGTTCAGAGCAGAGAGTAAAAGGAGCAGGTTTCTGGGTCTGAGAGAATAGATTCAAGGCATAATGTACAGACAAAGGTATGGTAGGATGTGAGTACATTGGAGGTAAACCTAGGCATTGAGTAATGATGAGAGAGATATTGTCTCCAGAGACGTTTAAACCAGGTGATCCCACCACATATGTGGGAGGTGGAACTAAATAGTAGGTTAAGGCAAATTGTGCAGGGCTAGAGGCTCTACAGTGAAATAAGACAATAATCACTAACCAGGACAGTAATAGACAAGGCATATTGATATTGGGGAGAGGCATGCGTAGCCGGATGATCAATAGGGGTCCAGTGAGTGGTTGGTCTGGCTGGAAACACGGCGATTCAGACAGCTAGCAGGCACGGGATAGCAAGCTAGCAGACCGGGGCTAGGAAGCTAGCAGAAGGGCCTTAGAGGGACGTCTCAATGGAGGAAAGTCTGTTTCGGCCTCCACGTGTGGTGGCGTCGATTGACCAGTCGTGATGGATTAGTAGGGTTCTGAGTAGCAGAGGGGTCCAAGTCCAATTGGCAAAATAGGTATAGTGGCCCAATAAATTGGCCAATGGATCTATACAGCTAGCAGCTAGCGGGACGCTAGAGTATGGGCATTCAGGGATGGTCGAGATGTAGAGGCCAGTTGAGTACCCCCTCCAGCAGATTACGTCGTAGTCCAGTCGTGAAGGATCGGTGGTTTTCCTTGCCCCGTACCGGCAGTAGAAGGTGTCTGGGTATATTAGCCCAGGAGTGGCTGATGGGCCTCTTTAGCTAGCCGGGAGAAAGGACCTAGCATGGGCTAGCTCCAGGCTAATATGTGTACCTGATCTGCAGAAGTGATTTAAATAACTGAACACTTGGCATAGTTTTCATCAAAATGTGTTTTCTAATGGTCTCCTTTCTCTAAAATGTGGACATGATAATGTGATGGTTGTTCCAAAATGTTTCTTTGGTTAACTCTTCTTTCAAGCTCCTTTGGAAAGCATTAACTCTGTGAAGGTCAGAAAGACAGAGAAGGATGAAGACAAACCTGGAATAGGGAGTCATGAGAGACATAGCGAGAAAGAGAGAGAGAGAGAGAGAGAGAGAGAGAGAGAGAGAGAGAGAGAGAGAGAGAGAGTAAGCAATGGTAAATAAATCAGTTGAGGTAAAAATGCATGGCCTTGTTCTGCGGGCAAAGATGTGTATACCCGTTGTCTGTCTCTATCCCCCTCCTCCACCTCCTCTCCTCTCCTTCAATCCTTCTCTCCCCAAGCCTTTGGCGTTGTCTGACAGCCCGTGCAGTGCCAAACTGACAGGTCCTCAAGCCTGGCCAAGAAAGCAGGCATTAATTAAGTCATTGCCGGACTATAATTTCCTTGAGAAGTAAAAAATTCTCACACTCGAAAAGGTTACCGAGACCTTTTCTGTGTCAAAATTACCATGCGTCATGAATATTAATGTGCCTAATGAAGACAACCTTTGCTTCATCAAGAATGTTCTGGAGCAGGTGCCAAGCTGATAAATTCAACTCGGTGAAGTTTTTTTTTTCTTCTTCTCTTTTTTTCTCTGTTTCTTTTTTTTTTTTTTTTTTGTCTCGTCTCGTCAGCCCCGCTGAAAATAGACACACGGCGAGGTTTACTTATTTAAATCAACATCTATCTGGATTAGTTTATTTCCTTTCTTTCAACCATCACCCATCCCCCCCTCCTCCCCTTTTCCACCTAGCTACCAAGTCTTTCCTTTTCTTTCATTCAATCTTTTTAAATTTTAGTCCTATTTGATGGTCTTGAAAAGTTGCCGACTGGCATGAAAAATTCTGTTTATTTTATGTTGAGGAAATGTTTTCCTTCTATCACCCCAGATATGGGTAGCTGCTATTATGAGGTTTTGTGTGAAGTAGCAGAGAGCCTAGGAAATGTCAGAAGGTGAAAATGAGTTTTAATGACTCCAACCTAAGTGTATGTAAACTTCTGACTTCAACTGTACATACACTTAGGTTGGAGTCATTAAAACTTGTTTTTCCACCACTCCACAAATTTCTTGTTAACAAACTATAGTTTTGGCAAGTCGGTTAGGACGTCTACTTTGTGCACGACACAAGTAATTTTTCCAAAAATTGTTTACAGACAGATTATTTCAATTATAATCCATTGTATCACAATTCCAGTGGGTCAGAAGTTTACACACACTAAGATGACTGTGCCTTTAAACGGCTTGGAAAATTCCAGAAAATGATGTCATGGCTTTAGAAGATTCTGATAGGTTAAATGACATAATTTGAGTCAATTGGAGGTGTACCTGTGGATGTATTTCAAGGCCTTACCGTCACTCGTTGCTTGACATCATGGGAAAATCAAATGAAATCACCCAAAACCTCATAAAAAACAATTGTAGACCTCAACAAGTCTGGTTCATCCTTGGGAGCAATTACCAAACGCCTGAATGTACCACGTTCATCTGTACAGACAACAGTACGCAAGTATAAACACCATGGGACCACGCAGCTTTCATACCACTCAGGAAGGAGAAGCGTTCTGTCTCCTAGAGATTAACTTACTTTGTGTGAGAAAAGTGCAAATCAATCATAGAACAGCAAAGGACCTTGTGAAGATGCTGGAGGAAATAGGTACAAAAGTATCTATATCCCCAGTAAAACGAGTCCTATATCGACATTACCTGAAAGGCTGCTCAGCAAGGAAGAAGCCACTGCTCCAAAACCGCCATAGAAAAGCCAGAACACTGTTTGCAACTGCACATGGGGACAAAGATTGTACTTTTTGGAGAAATGTCCTCCTGTCTGATGAAACAAAAATAGAACTGTTTGGCCATAACGACTATCGTTATGTTTGGAGCAAAAAAGGGGGAGGCTTGCAAGCTGAAGAACACCATCCCAACCGTGAAGCACGGGGATGGCAGCATCATGTTGTGGGGCTGCTTGCTGCAGGAGGGACTGGTATACTTTACAAAATAGATGGCATCATGAGGCAGTAAAATTATGTGGATATATTGAAGCAACATCTCAAGACATCAGTCAGGAGGTTAAAGCTTGTTCGAAAATGGGTTTTCCAAATGGACAATGACCCCAAGCATACTTCCAAAGTTGTGGCAAAATGGCTTAAGGACAACAAAGTCAAGGTATTGTAGTGGCCAATACAAAGCCCTGACGTCAATGCCATAGAAAATGTGTGGGCAGAACTGAAAAAGCGTGTGCGAGCGAGGAGGCCTACAATCCCGACTCAATTACACCAGCTCTGTCAGGAGGAATGGGCCAAAATTCACCCAACGTATTGTGGGAAGCTTGTGGAAGGCTACCTGCAACGTTTGACCCAAGTTAAACAATTGTAAGGCAATGCCACCAAATACTAACTGAGTGCATGTAAACTTCTGACCCACTGGGAATGTGATGAAAGAAATAAAAGCTGACATAAATCATTCTCTCTACTATTATTCTGACATTTCACATTCTTAAAATAAAGTGGTGATCCTAACTGACATAAAACAGGGATTTTTTACTAGGATTAAATGTCAGGAATTGTGAAAAACTGAGTTTTAAATGTATTTGGCTAAGGTATATGTCAACTTCCGACTTCAGCTATATGTGTGATCTCAGCCAGTAGGGTTGAAAAAACAAAGATTTTGTGTAAAACTTGCTATGATTTGATTAAAACCGTCCCTTGGGAATGATTCTGCTTCAATAGAGCTATAGTCAAAGACAAAAAAAAAAAAGATTTTTAGACTACAATGCTTTAGACTGGATGTGGGGGAGGAGTTTCTGTCTCTTTCACATAGTGATGGTGACTCCAGGTTTTGTATGAGTGAGAGTGTGAGAGCAGTCAGATTATCAAACACGGTGGCTCTGACGTGGCGGCGGCAGTGAAAAAACCCCCCCCACCTCCTCCTTCCACCCCTCCCCAACTTTTTTGTCTTCTCTGACATCCTCCGCCACTGCTGCCTATTGTCTCCCAGCTGTAATTGAGATGCACGAGCATTGACAGAACTCATTTACTGCGATGGAGAACTGTGTAATATGGAGGGGAACACAGATTATTACATCAACACACAAACACACGTGCACACACAGGCACATATGCTCGGCACGCACACAAGCACATGCACACGTGCACACACCAGCACACGCACGAGCAGACAATCGGACACACACATACAACCACACGCACACATGTGCACACGCAGGCATCAAACACACACGCAAAAAAATAAGCCTTGCAATTTGCCATTGCGGTTGATGTGTTTATTCAGTTGTTCCAGCATGATTTACACTCAGTCTTACTCAGTCTGGGTGGCACTGTGAGCGGAGGTGAGAGCAACTCTCTTGATTGCTTTGTGTTCACAGCTCAAGTCAGTGAGACTCTGTGGCAGTGAGCTCAAGTCATTTCATCACAGTGCTGGAATAATGTCCGAAGTAGCTAACGTCCTCTTGTGTATATATTACGTCGATGTGAAGCACTTGAACTAACACAGAGAAGTGACATAATGAAGACTCTGATGATATGGTGTGGACTGGGTTTGAATTGGACTGCTTGGGACTTCTTGACTTGAGTGCATGGTTAACTCCTTGACTTAATTTGCAATGCATTCTAAGGTACAGTATATAGGGTTGCATTAGTTTTATTCTGGCATTGGTGAACCCAACAAGATTAGGGTCAAATCAAATGTCGCCAATTCAATTCAGGGAATTAACTCAATTTGTATTGTTTCCTTAAATTGACTGAATTTGACACTTACTCCTAGAATACACCTGCACAATTAAACTATATAGATATTAAATGTATGGGAAGTCACCTGATTGACCTAGGATGTGCTTTTGCAAATTAAAAGTTTAAATTATACTTTGATTTTCCTTAATTGAAAATCAGTATATATCTGGAAGTATGTATTTGGAAGACATTTTCAGAAGGGAAACGTGTGCCTCCCTTTTCTAAGGAAAACATCTCTTTTCTCTTCCTCCTCTTTCTGCATCAGATCGATGGCCCGATCCCTGAAGGGGACCCATCCTCTTGAGACAAAGGGCCTCACTCACTCCACACACACACACGCACACACACACACACACACACACACACACACACACACACACACACACACACACACACACACACACACACACACACACACACACACTGTAACAGCGCCGGGATCCACCGTCATACACCTCTCATGAATTCCCACCTGTCAGCCAGTCCCCTCCCATATCAAGCCCCTTGAAAGGTGACAGCTTTCCAATGACTGACAAAGGCTCTTTAGGTGATACCGAAGATCTCTGGCTGCCGCCGCTTCTGTAAAGTGCCCCTCAAATGTCACTTTGCCTCTCCCTCTGCAGATATACACACACACACACAAACACACACCCTTCCACTCCTTACACTTTTCAAACAGAGGCCTGCTCTCAATTGCTCCACCGGCTTTGACATTGATATTGCCAGGAGCACCTAGATGTAACAATGGGGCTCGCCCAGAATGCTTCTAACACCTGAGAGGTGTACGATATGTTGAATGATAGGTCTATTGCTGCTTAGTTTTTCAATACATTTGTTTTTATCCATGAGGTAAAATAGAGAAGGAGAGGGAAACTATTTGCACTGAACCATAAGTATCTGAGCTAAGGCCTGGACATCAGCTCGGGGAGCTAAAGCAAGTCTTCAGGTTTCAGACACGGTTACTCATCATGCAACTGTTGTCCACCGAACGACTTCTGTTACATTTCACCCCTTTTGACCTCCTCCGTGTCGAGACCCATCTGAGTCATGGAACCAATGTGACAAACGGGGGTTCAAACCCAGATCTCATGTGCACCACAAGACTGTATTAGCCCATGCGTTAGCCCGCTAAACTAAAGCCCAGGGATGAATTAACTCAGGGAGCTAACCCAAGCCTTCAGATCTTAGGCAACGTTACTCATCATGCGAGCGCAGTTCACCGAACCACTGCCGTTACACTTGCAGGTCCAAACATGACAAAGATACGCCAGAAACGAGTCTAGTTAGAGGTTGTTAGAAGAAGTGAAGTTTTCAATAGTTATACGATACAGTTCGCCTGAAAGAAAGCAAATAATTGACGAGACGTTTCATTTTGCATGATGAGCCATTCGCCTCTCGGAAGTCGTTAACATTACTTCATAGCAGCGGGAGGGCTGATAAAACGTTGCAAAGTGAACTTCAAAGACGGTGGTAATTTGTGTTTAGCTGAATGATAAAGGCTGTTTCCGTGTCATAGTGGCGGTGCCTTTATCCAGGAATAGTGGCCCATACAAAATAATAGCCATGTTGTGTGTGTATGCTTATCTAATTAACAAGTGATACACACTGTGAGCCAAATGAAAGTCGCGGCGGGGTATCGCTGGTGACAGAGAACAAAGCTTCTAGCGTCTAGTGGGATCGCACGCAGTAGGAGGAAAGGTACAGTTAGATTGTGTGATGCAACCTTTATTTCATGGAAATGTCACGAGAGTCAGTTAATAGAAGATAGATATATGCGGAGACATACAATATCAAGAGGTACAGTACAGTAGAATACTGTACATTTCAATATGATTCAGTGCAGTAGAATACAATACAATTCAATATGATACAGCACAGAGCACTATTGTTCATTCAGTCGGGTACTGTTTTTTAATGATATATTTTGTGTTAAGATATTTAGTGGCGACATCTTGGGTGAAATAGGACACAGTGATTACCTAGAAGAACCTTAGGCATGGGAGAGAAAAATAGTGTGTTGACTGATTAATAGTAAAGCACAATACATTTGAATCGCTTCTGAACATTTGGAAATCAAGAGCTTGTTACACTAATTAAAACACCTTGCGGATAAAAAGTCGGTCTTGCTTGTGAAGTGGGAAAGGAGAGATCAAGATTAAAAAAAGCCAGGAACCAATTATCACAGGAAGCAGAACAAAACGATACCCCATTTTTCACACACAAAGGAGATATCAGACAGGTTTCAAGAACTACCCCTTCAATTATCAAGATGCGTGTCTTCAACAAGCAGATAAAATGTTTATGTGCACTACTTGAAGGGCATATTCCAGTTGAGTTCGTATTTAACTTTATATTTGTATTTGTATTAAAGTTTCTTACTTCAGTGTTCAGAGAAAACTAAGCAATGTCATAGTGGCTTCCTCAATCCATTGTGTGTGACACCAACAACATCATTGTTTTATAAAACATTGGTAACACGGTACGGTACGCTTGTCATAAAGCCAGACATACAGTAGAAATCGGAAGTTTACATACACTTGGAGTTGGAGTCATTAAAAATTGTTTTTCAACCAATCCACAAATTCTTTGTTAACAAACTAGTTTTGGCAAGTCGGTTAGGATATCTACTTTGTGCATGACACAAGTAATTATTCCAACAATTGTTAACAGATTATTTCACTTATAATTCACTGTATCACAATTCCAGTGGGTCAGAAGTTTACATACAGTAAGTTGACTGTGCCTTAAAACAGCTTGGAAAATTCCAGAAAATGCCATGGCTAAGAAGCTCCTGATAGGCTAATTTACATAATTTGAGTCAATTGGAGAGTTAACTGTGGATGTATTTCAAGGCCTACCTTCAAACTCAGTGCCTCTTTGCTTGACATCGTGGGAAAATCAAAAGAAATCAGCCGAGACCTCAGAAAAAAAATGTAGTCCACCACAAGTCTGGTTTATCCTTGGAAGCAATTTCCAAACGCCTGAAGGTACCACGTTCATCTGTACAAACAACAGTACGCGACTATAAACACCATGGGACCACACAGCTGTCATACCGCTCAGGAAGGAGACGCTTTCTGTCTCCTAGAGATGAACGAACTTTGGTGCGAAAAGTGCAAATCAATCCCAGAACAAGAGCAAAGGACCTTGTGAAGATGCTAGAGGAAACAGGTACAAAAGTATCCTGATCCACAGTAAAACGAGTCCTATATCGACATAACCTGAAAGGCCGCTGAGCAAGGAAGAAGCCACTGCTCCAAAAACACCATAAAAAAGCCAGACTATGGTTTGAAACTGCACATGGGGACAAAGATTGTACTTTTTGGAGAAATGTCTTCTGGTCTGATGAAACAAAAAATAGAACTGTTTGGCCATAATGATCATTGTTATGTTTGGGGGAAAAAGGGGAAGGCTTGTAAGCCAAAGAATGCCATCCCAACCGTGAAGCACGGGGATGGCAGCATCATGTTGTGAGGGTGCTTTGCTACAGGAGTGACTGGTGCACTTCACAAAATGATGGCATCATGAGGCAGGACAATTATGTGGATATATTGAAGCAACATCTCAAGACATCAATCAGGAAGTTAAAGCTTGGTCGCAAATGGGTTTTCCAAATGGACAATGACCCCAAACATACTTCCAAAGTTGTGGCAAAATGGCTTAACCTGTTTGGGATTGGGGGCAGCATTTTCACGTTTGGATGAAAAGCGTGCCCAGAGTAAACTGCCTGCTACTCAGTCCCAGTTGCTAATATATGCATATTATTAGTAGATTTGAATAGAAAACACTCTGAAGTTTCTAAAACTGTTTGAATGTCTGTGAGTATAACAGAACTCATATGGCAGGCGAAAACCTGAGAAAAATCCAACAAGGAAGTGGGAAATATGAGGTTTGTAGTTTTTCAACTCTTGGCCTATCGAATACACAGTGTCTATGGGGTCATATTGCACTTCTAAGGCTTCCACTAGATGTCAACAGTCTTTAGAACCTTGTTTGATGCTTCTACTGTGAAGGAGGGGGGAATGAGGGCTCTTTGAGTCAGTGGTCTGGCAGAGTGCCACGAGCTGGTGTTCATGTGAGAGTTAGCTTGAGTTCCATTGCATTTCTGAAGACAAAGGAGTTCTCCGGTTGGAGAATTATTATTATTATTGAAGATTTATGTTAAAAACATCCTAAATACTTTGTTTGACATGTTTCTACGGACTGTAACGGAACTTTTTGACTTTTCGTCTGCTCCTAGTGATCGCGCGTCGTGAGTTTGGATTGTGTACTGAACGCGCAAACAAAAGGAGGTATTTGGACATAAAGATGAACTTTATCGAACAAATCAAACATTTATTGTGGAACTGGGATTCCTGGGAGTGCATTCTTATGAAGATCATCAAAGAATATTTATAACGCTATTTCTGACTTCTGTTGACTCCAACATGGCGGATATCTGTTTGACTTGATTTGTTGTCTGAGCGCCGTACTCAGATTATTGCATGGTTTGCTTTTTCCGTAAAGTTTGAAATCTGTTACAGCGGTTGCATTAAGGAGAAGTATATCTTTAATTCTGTGAATATCACTTGTATCTTTTATCAATGTTTATTAGCAGTATTTCTGTAAATTGATGTGGCTCTCTGCAAAATCAACGGATGTTTTGGAAGCAAAACATTACTGAACCAATGTAAACTGAGATTTTTGGATATAAATATGCACTTTATCGAACAAAACATACATGTATTTTGTAACATGAAGTCCTATGAGTGTCATCTGATGAAGATCATCAAAGGTTAGTGATTAATTTTATCTATATTTCTGCTTTTTGTGACTCCTCTCTTTGGCTGGAAAAATGGCTGTGTGTGTTTTTGTGACTAGGCTCTAACCTAACATAATCATATGTTGTGCTTTCGCTGTAAAGCCCTTGTGAAATCGGACACGATGGGTAGATTAACAAGACGTTTATCTTTCATTTGGTGTATTGCACTTGTTAATGTATGAAAGTTACATATTTCTAAAATATATTTTGGAATTTCGCGCACTGTCTTTTCAGCGGAATGTTGTCGAGGGGTGCCGCTAGTGGAAGAAGAGGACATAAGAAGAGGACAACAAAGTCAAGGTATTGGAGTGGCCATCACAAAGCCCTGACCTCAATCCTATAAAACAATTTGTGGGCAGAACTGAAAAAGCGTGTGCGAGCAAGGAGGCCTACAAACCTGACTCAGTTACACCAGCTCTGTCAGGAGGAATGGGCCAAAATTCACCCAACTTATTGTGGGAAGTTTGTGGAAGGCTACCCGAAACGTTTGACCCAACTTAAACAATTGAAAGGCAATGCTACCAAATACTAATTGTGTGTTTGTAAACTTCTGACCCACTGGGAATGTGACGAAAGAAATAAAAGTTTAAATAAATCATTCTCTCTACTATTATTCTGACATTTCACATTCTTAAAATAAAGTGGTGATCCTAACTGACCCAAGACAGGGATTTTTTACAAGGATTAAAGGTCAGGAATTGTGAAAAACGGAGTTTAAATGTATTTGGCTAAGGTGTATGTAAACTTCCGTCTTCAACTGTAGCAACACTTGTCGTAAGCAGTTATAACAACTGACGTCAGATGACATTTTTCCTCTGAGTTGACTGACTGTAGTAAGCATGTAGCCCCAAATAACCTATTGCTCTGTGAATGCCTGTAGGAAACCTCAGCCTATTTGGTGCACTCACCCTCTCTTCAAAGACTGTCACACAGGACTTCCCACTGAGAATAATCTCCTGGAAAAAATAAATGAGTTTGGGAATTTTACCAGTGTCCCCGTCTGCCTCTGAAGACCCATGTCAATTATCTCATTGGCTTATAGACAGATGAACATGGTATTGGAGAATGTGACTGATACTCCCTAACACAGGGGTGAGCAATCTTAACAGTTGAGGGCCGGTGTGGGTGCAGGGTTTTGCTCCATCCAATTCGATTTGGAATTGGGCATAGTACTTATCCTAGGGGAAAAACAAATATGTCAGCCGTTTTCCACTTCCTGATACGCACAGAGCAATACCTGGTCTGAAGCTACTGACCTCCTACTGGTCACAGTTCAATGTCAGCCAGTTCTGGCCTGGTGTTTGGAACACTAGTTCTCAGTCTTTGATCCATATTTGATTTTGTCCCCATTTCCTTTCCACGGAAAGAAAAGGACACAAACAAATGTCAAAGTAAAAATGCAATGTTTTGGTCGAGAACTTTCCGTTCCTAATACACATACAGAACAAATATGTAAACATATACCCTGTGATCACAGTAGGTTGGTGGCACCTTAATTGGGGAGGACGGGCTCGTAGTAGTGGCTGGAGCGAAATGAGTGGAATGGTATCAAATACATCAAACACATGGTTTCCATGTGTTTGATGCCATTCCATTTACTCTGTTCCAGCCATTATTATGAGCCGTCCTCCCCTCACCAGCCTCCACTGCTTGTGATACACACACACTGCTACTACATTTGGTGGCAGCAGTGGGGATCTAGTGGCCTCAGGGCAGCACCATCTTCAAGCAAGACACACACACACACACACTAAAACCTCCTGAAAAGGCCTATCATGCCACGAAGAGGTAAAAAAATAAAAAAATAAACTACAGAGGGAAAAAGGAGAAAATATATAGCTCCGGGTTTGCAGCGAGTAGAAATTAATTACGTAACCTATTGCAGCTCATCTCCAAAAGTTCACGGTGCATGAAAAACTTAATATGTGCTGCCTTCACCTTTACAGGGTCATAAAAACGATATAGTTGTACTTACATTTTTTCATAAAGTGACACAGAACATTTATTAAGACTGGCATATGTTAATAATATTCTGTCTTAAAAACCCAGTGAAGGACGATGCTGGACATCCAGTAGCACAGTATCGCAAAGGTCAATAATATTTTTATAATACTGCTCTAATGGCATTTCACATCCTCGGGGACCGCCTCTGAATTTGACTCACACGTTTGGATCGAAATTAAAAGAGGGAGAGAAAAAAGTTGAATGTGTAAAATATGTCCTAGATATTCTACAGGTTCATTTAATTTCAAAGCAGAAAAAAATAGAATGACCTCTAAAGAATATAGAGTGGCTTAAAAAATGATTCACAACCCTTGACTTTTTCAAAATGTTATTGTGTTAAAAGCTGAATTTAAAATAAATTAAATTCAGCCTGTGTCACTGATATATACACAATACCCCACAACATCAAAGTGGCATTTTGTTGTTGGAACATTTTCGAAATTAACAAAAAAAATATATAATAGTGGTTAGCATTATTTTTGAACGATTACCCCAATTCTGTATTCCACACATACAATTATCTGTGAAGTTCCTCAGTCGAGTGCTGAATTTCAAGCACAGATGCAACCACAAAGACAAGGGAGATTTTCCAATGCCTCTCAAAGCACCTATTGGTAGATGGGTAAAAAATAAACTAAAAAGCAGCCATTGAATATCCCTTTGAGCATGGTGAATGCATTAATTACCTTTCGTATGGTGTATGAATAGACCAAGTCACTACAAAGATACAGGCATCCTGCCTAACTCAGTTGCCAGAGAGGAAGGACATCGCTCCCGGATTTCAACATGAGGCCAATGGTGATTTTAAAACTGTTATAGAGTTCAATGGCTGTGATAGGAAAAAACTGAGGATAGATCAACAACATTGTTGTTACTCTACAATAGTAACCTAAATGAAGGAAGAAAAGAAGGAGGTCTGTACAGAATAAAAAATATTCCCAAAACATGCATCCTGTTTCCAATAAGGCACTAAAGTAATACTGCAAAAAATGTGGCAAAGAAAATGAACATTTTGTCCTGAATTCAAAGCATTATGTTTGGGGCAAATTTAACACAACACATCACTGAGCACCACTCTTCTAATTTTCAAGTATGGTGGTGGTTATATCATGTTATGGATATGCTCGTCATTGGCAAGGACTAGGGAGCTTTTCTTTTATATAAAAAGAGACGGAACAGAGCTAGGCGCAGGTAAAATCCTAGAGGAAACCAGGTTCAGTTTGCTTTCTTACATAAACAGGGAGACAAATTCCTCTTTCAGTAGGACAATAACCTCAAACTCAAAGACAAATATACACTGGAGTTGCTTACCAAGACAACATTGCATGTTCCTGAGTGTCCTAGTTACAATTTGGACTTAAATCGGCTTGAAAATCTATGGCTAGACTTGAAAATGCAATGATCAACAATCAACTTCACGGAACTTGACAAGTTTAAAAATAATAATTGGCAAGTATTGTACAATCCAGGTGTGCAAAGCTCTTCGAGGCTCACCCAAAAAGACTCAGAGCTATAATCCCTGCCAGGTGTGTTGACTCGGGGTTGAATACTTATCTAATCAAAATATTAGTGTTTTATATTTCATCATTATATAATTTTTCTTCCACTTTGACATTAAATTATTTTGTGTAGATCGTTTCCAAAAAAAAAGACAATTAAATCTATTTTAACCGCAATTTTTAACACGAGAAAATAAGGAACAATTCTTTCTGAAGGCATAGGGGACACTGTCATTTATGAAGGGTGGTAGAGATCCAGCAAATACAATGTTCCTTTAATGTCAGACATGTGTTTCCATACGGTTTGCATAAGGCCATATATAAGTTAATGGTTTCGCAAGACTTCCATAGGTGAGTGTACGGTTTCCATTCAAACACAATGTATGGCTCAGGTACAGGCCAAGCATATGTCACCGACCGGCTCGATTCGGTTATATGTAGCAACATTTGACATGGTGATTTTTTACATTAGATAAAAGTAGAGACTCAGAGCAAGAATCATACACTACAGTTGAGGAACAATTTTTGAGAAAATGGCCCTTGAATGTTTTGGTACACCTACTGGAGAGCTCTTCTTTGTCTACGCCCATTCAGCATCGTTCACACCCTCTTAAGCCTTAGCCCTACCCATCCCTTTAAGGATTCACGTGAGGCCATGTGCTAAACAGAGTGATTTAGTGTACTAAACAACAAAAGATTTTAACCTCTTGAACCTATGGGGGCGCTGTGTCATTATTGGATAAAAAGACGTGCCCATTTAAGCACAATATTTTGTCACAAAAGATGCTCGACTATGCATGGAATTGACAGCCTTGGAAAGACACAACTCTGACGTCTCCAAAACTGCAAAGATATTATCTGTGCGTGTCCCAGAACTAATGCAACAGGCGAAACCAAGATGAAGTTTCATACAGGAAATGCCCCGGATTCTGAAGGCGCTGTGTTCCAATGTCTCCTTATATGGCTGTGAATGCGCCAGGAATGAGCCTGCGCTTTCTGTCTATTCTCCGAGGTGTCTGCAGCATTGTGACGTGTTTGTAGGCATATCATTGGAAGATTGACCATAAGAGACTACATTTACCTGGTGTCCCGCCCGGTGTCCTGTGTGCGTAATCTGTAGGTCCATGCTCGTTCCATTTCTTCAGAATTGAAAGTAAACTGCCACGATGGATTTTATCGTCGATAGATATGTGAAAAACACCTTGAGGATTGATTCTAAACATCGTTTGCCATGTTTCTGTCGATATTATGGAGTTAATTTGGAAAAAAGTTCGCGTTTTAATGACTTACTATTTTTTTTTTTTTACCCAAACGCGATGAACAAATGGAGCGATTAGTCGACACAAATAATATTTTTTGTAAAAACGGAACATTTGCTATCTAACAGAGTCTCCTCATTGAAAACATCTGAAGTTCTTCAAAGGTAAATGATTTTATTTGAATGCTTTTATGGTTTTTGTGGAAAATGTTGCATGCTGAATGCTAATGCTAAATGGTACATTAGCCATCAATACTGTTACACAAATGCTTGTTTTGCAATGGTTGAGAAGCATATTTTGAAAATCTGAGATGACAGTGTTGTTAACAAAAGGCTAAGCTTGAGAGCAAATAGATTAATTTCATTTCATTTGCGATTTTCATGAATAGTTAACGTTGTGTTATGCTAATGAGCTTGCTGATAGATTTACACAATCCTGGATACAGGGTTTTTTTCGTAGCTAAACGTGACGCAGAAAACGGAGCGATTTGTCCTAAACAAATAATTTTTCAGGAAAAACTGAACATTTGCTATCTGAGAGTCTCCTCATTGAAAACATCTGAAGTTCTTCAAAGGTAAATGATTTTATTTGAATGCTTTTCTGTTTTTTTGTGTAAATGTTGCCTGCTGAATGCTAACGCTAAATGCTACGCTAAATGCTACGTTAGCCATAAATACTGTTACACAAATGCTTGTTTTGCAATGGTTGAGAAGCATATTTTGAAAATCTGAGATGACAGTGTTGTTAACAAAAGCCTAAGCTTGAGAGCAAATAGATTAATTTCATTTCATTTGCGACTTTCATGAATAGTTAACGTTGCGTTATGGTAATGAGCTTGAGGCTGTAGTCACGATACCGGATCCGGGATGGCTCAACGCAAGAAGTTAAGACTAAAGGCAGGTTTATACTAAATCTATCGACATGTCTGTGTACAGTTGTTGCAGTGGCATCCTGAACATTCTATTGTAGTCCGACATCAAACTAGTCATTGTCATTATGAAAAAGTATAAACACAAAAACAACAGGCTGCATGACATCAGCAGCCTAGTTGTCCAAAATAGCATAACTGTTGTTTTTTAACACCACTAATCCCATCTGTAAAATCATCTGTGGAAACCCATCTGTGTATTTAGTATACGTCAATCTAGCAAACCTGGGAACGAAAAGCAACTTTATAAACATTGTTTTGGTTTGTTTTTTGCTTGTTAGCCAGCTAGCTAACGTTAAGTTAGCTGGCTAGCAAGTTCACACACCGTAATGACCATATCATATAGCTGACAACGTCTTAACTTTAGCTAATTTGTCTGAATTATGACAGGAAAATAAACTCACAACATGATGATTATTTACAAGTTAATAGCAAACTAATTACAGAGTGTGACGAAATAAAAGCAGGGCATTTTACAGGATACTTTTTGAACTTCGACACTGTCTCATTGGCCTAACGTTATATCCTAATTTGACTTTGGTGCATGTCATGTTGTTCTTCACATGACCGTCTCTGGCAAACACACATTATATCAAATTAAATCAAAGTTTATTTGTCACATGCACAGGACATTGATGTTTACCACTGATGTGATCTTCCTGTCTGGGTTGGCGCCCCCCCCCTTGGGTTGTGCCGTGGCGGAGATCTTTGTGGGCTATACTCGGCCTTGTCTCAGGATGGTAAATTGGTGGTTGAAGATATCCCTCTAGTGGTGTGGGGGCTGTAGGTGGGGTTATCTCCTTCCTGTTTGGCCCTGTCCGGGGGTATCATCGGATGGGGCCACAGTGTCTCCTGACCCCTCCTGTCTCAGCCTCCAGTATTTATGCTGCAGTAGTTTATGTGTCGGGGGGCTAGGGTCAGTTTGTTATATCTGGAGTACTTCTCCTGTCTTATCCGGTGTCCTGTGTGAATTTAAGTATGCTCTCTCTAATTCTCTCTTTCTTTCTCTCTCTCAGAGGATCTGAGCCCTAGGACCATGCTTCAGGACTACCTGGCATGATGACTCCTTGCTGTTCCCAGTCCACCTGGCCGTGCTGCTGCTCCAGTTTCAACTGTTCTGCCTGTGATTATTATTATTTGACCATGTTGGTCATTTATGAACATTTAAACAGCTTTGCCATGTTCTGTTATAATCTCCACCCGGCACAGCCAGAAGAGGACTAGCCACCATTCATAGCCTGGTTCCTCTCTAGGTTTCTTCCTAGGTTTTGGCCTTTCTAGGGAGTTTTTCCTAGCCACCGTGCTTCTACACCTGCATTGCTTGCTGTTTGGGGTTATAGGCTGGGTTTCTGTACAGCACTTTGAGATATCAGCTGATGTACAAAGGGCTATATAAATACATTTGATTTGATTTTGATTTATAAACGGCAAAGTGAAATGGTTACTTGCATCTCTTCATTCAAAGACTCAATCATGGACACTCTTACTGACAGTTGTGGCTGATTTGCGTGATTTATTGTTGTCTCTGCCTTCTTGCCCTTTGTGCTGTTGTCTGTGCCCAATAATATTTGTATCATGTTTGTGCTGCTACCATGTTGTGTTGCTACCATGTTGTTGTCATGTGTTGCTACCATGGTGTGTTGTCATGTGTTGCTGCCTTGCTATGTTGTTGTCTTAGGTCTCTCTTTATGTAGTGTTGTGTTGTCTCTCTTGTCGTGATGTGTGTTTTGTCCTATATTTATATTTTATTTATTTATTTTTAATCCCAGCCTCCTTCCTCGCAGGAGGCATTTTGCCTTTTGGTAGGCCGTCATTGGAAATAAGAATTTGTGCTTAACTGACTTACCTAGTTAAATAAAGGTTCAATTAAAATTAAAATAATTTGTGGAGTCTTTTGTTTTAACATGAAGCCAGCTAGCTAGCTAAACAATTAACCATAATCCCAACATTACTACCCTGCATGAGTCTACAGGTTGCTAAAGATAACCAACAAGGTTCAATGTTAGCTAGCTAGCTAACATTAGGCTATAACTAGCAATGCAAATGACTCTGAGATACGAATAATATTACTAAACAGACCATACATGTAATGTTAACTAGCAAGCCAGCCAGCCAACTAACAATATACTTTTACTTGCAATGAAAACAACTTTCTGCAAAAATTTGAAACGTATACTATCTGAAAATGTAGCTAGCTAGACTCTCTTACATGGATGAACGCTTCTCCCTCTGTAGTTCTAGTGATATCTTTCAAAAAAGCCTCATTAGGAAGAATTACCTACACAAACTGAGCCGCTCATGTTATAGACAGAAGCACGCTACATGGCAGACCAATCCAAACTCATCTCTTGGCATGTCCAGCCCATCCATTATCTCATCCAATCATGGCTAGCGGGAAGGTTCCTGCCTTTTTCCATGGTTAAACCAACTAGGCTCGTAATTTAACAATATCTTCATTTTCACAGATGGCATACAAGTTTTTTATTTAGGCACATTAAAGTTCACATGTTCCAGAAGGCATTTCTACATTTTACAGTCAAATGCCTCTCATGTGAAGTATTGTCGTACGACATAAACCTAGTTTCCTGAAACGAGTCACATACTCCCAGGCTAAGGCCTGCCAAACCTACCTTCTGCCTGATTAGGCCGCTTTCCCTCCACACTATCTCTGACCAGCCAGATGTCTGGTAAGGTCAAGGTAGGGCTGTGGTGGCGATGACATTTCATCAGCTTGTGATTGTCAAGCAAATAACTGTCGGTCTCACGGTAATTGACCGTTCATTTACATAAACACATTTAAGCATCTCCTGGGTTCCACACATCATTCACAAGTGATAATATAGAATTGTTATAAGTGATAAACTAATATTATCATCCATCAGACTATTCTTAATTTAATCTTGTCTTTACATATACTAAATAATAAATGTGTGGCATTTGTTTCAATTTAGAAAGGACCATTATCGAAATAGGAGCAGTGGGAAAAAATACATGTCATCTATGCATTCAAATAGCGAATGGAGGACGCTTTTCCCAGTGGCTTATTTTCATGCCAGTCAGGAAGGCTATACTCCTGTTGTAAACATAAGCAATGTGCTTAATATCAGGAACGTTGAGAAATAAATATAGTAGACCTAGCCCATAGAAAGCTGATGGGATCCTCCTCTTTTATTAGCGGCCATCACTATTAGAAACGTTGGCCAACGTGAGCTCTGATGAAGTGTTTGATTAGATTTTCGATGACATTTGCATTGATGTCAGAGTGATTCGAGGGACAATAGAGTGCTGAGTACCAGGCAGTCAGCAAGTTTGGTAGGCTACTGATGACCATCAGCAGCATCAGAGCTTGGAGAAGCCTAATTACCGTGATGTGGAATTGGACTGCCTTCATGACTCGTGAGCGCCAGTGTGGCAGTAATACGGTCACCACAACAGCCTGAGGTCAAGCCCTCCAGAATGTCAGAGAGCTGAATGATGATTTTGTTTTTCTGACGCCTTTATTTTTCACCCTCTGACATTTTTGATTTCCTTGTGTCAGTGTCAACAGTTAACACTCCCATCTACTGCGGTGCAACGAGTCTAGGACCGGAGTGAGGCAGCGAAATGCTTAACCCTTCGCTTTGTGTGTGTGTTTGTGTGTGTATGCGTGTCAAAGGCCAACCACCACCTACCTGCCTTCAATTTCTTTACCGAGATTGCGTTAGCCAGTGGTTTTCAATTGGGACCAGAATTCATGTCAAAGGCGATAGGATTATTTATGTTCGACTTCAACTTCTATTTGCAGCCAATGAATATCCGTAGTGCTGTCACAGTTGTGATGGAACTGGTTCAGTGAACCGGGCTTGCATGATGAGTAACCTTGCCTGAGACCTTAAGACTTGCCTAGGCTTTAGCTTAGTGGGCTTCAATTGAGTTGGAAGATAGCAGGCTGAATTCAAAGATTTTCCCACAAAAAACCCTACAACTGTTATCAAGGTATTTCCCCCCCATATATTCCATATTTCTTTCTATTGAACTCCTTCGCCTATTTTGAAAAAAATATTACACAAAAAAAAAGACACTGTGCCCTTTTATAAATACTTACATTATTCCTGTTGACTGTCAGCGCCTGGATTGGCCCCCTAGCGTGACATGAGTTGCTGTGATTGTGATGTTGTGCCCCGAGCTAAAAGTCATGGGGCCTCCGAAGCTCGATGGAGGTGCCTCCTGTCGCCAAGGGGTGGTACTGTAGTTCTCTGCCAATATAAAGGCAATGCAGTCGCAAGCTGTTCTTGTTCTGAGCTTTTGTATCTTTTTGGTTCCCAGCATTCACCACTCGTTATCATTGTTCAAACGTACACTAAAATAAAACAATATGGCTGACAGGGAATTGCAAGGGGAGGGATACAGTTTTTTACATTTATTCAATTATTTCATACTATTAACATTGTTTTATGGAGAATGTGATGTTCCGACCATATAATTGGAATGATTAAATTCTATATCTATTGATTACAATGTCTTTATACCTGTTCTTTTTGGATCTGTCATGTTTTCTTTTTGTCTTGCCCTTGTCATGTCACATGACTGTTCTCATAGCACAGGCCAGAGTCCCACCTTCATTCCCCATCCCTTTTCCACCATGGAGGAGAAAAGACAGAGACACAACACAATCAGATGGCTTTGGAAGTGTGTGTGTGTTGTGGTGTACAGTGGTTTACATCCTGGGTTGGTCGTACAGTGACAAACTTGCACGTAGAGTTGTTGCTTCTTTCTCTAAGTTGCTGTATTGTTTCCATTCAAGTCAGAGAGCCAAGCAGAGTTGGGCCCTGTTCAGTCATAATGCCTGTATGGACAAAAACAAGATACAGTACTTCAATTGCAACAGGGAATATGCTTGAAACATAACTAGTGAAGGAAGTTTCATTTGATCACAGTAAACATTGTTAAATTGATTAAATCAATCTAAAATGTGTTAATGTAGCAGAATAGGGATTATCTTTAGAAAGTCTAGCAACCAGCTTTGATTGATTAATTGATTGGTTGAATGGAGCGGCCCTGTCAGTACTTTCTTTTCAGATCTTTTTCAATTGAACAATTTTTTTTATACATGTGTTTGTGTTCCTTTTTATATGACAGCTGTCTCCGCCTGTCTCTCTTTCTGTCTGTGAACAAGATGTGTGTGTGTGTGTATGTATCCGTTTTAGAAATGGCACTTGGCCTTGACAGTCACGTAAACGTTCTTGAAAAGCACTCGGCGTGGACACTCGAGGAAGCAACTCCGATAGATTCCCTCGCTGTGATGTCTGCGTGTCAAAGGACTTATCTCGCTAAGCATATGCTGGCACTTCACAATCATGTGCTTCAAAAACCTCCAGCCTTCAAAGCATCAAAACGGCATTCAGCACATCAATCATGTAGCCACTAGCAAAATTCCCGAAGATGTCATCTGCGCTTAACAACAGCATCCAAAGGCGTTTTGAAGACATTCTTAATGGCTGTCTTAATTTGAAGCTCTGCCTTAACTTTGCCTTAAGATAGAAGTGTATGAGAAGAAATGAACACAAAAAGGACAAAAAATGAAATCTGAAACATTATCATTTATTTGTATTGCAGAAAATCATTCGTAGCACACCCAAGGCAATTATTGAATCCTCTGTTGAATTTCTTTCTAGGATTCCTATATATGGCCATAAAACAAGCAAACCTATGGTCAATTTTGGCAGTTTGCAACATACAGAATCAAAATGAAAGGTAACTTGCTCATCAACATTCAACACAATGTAAAGCATCCACAGTCAAGCTTGTACTCAGTTGAGGAAAAAAATACAAAATGACAACTCCCTGTGTTTAATTGTATTATTTTATTTTTTGTAGCCAACACCCCCTCCTTCCCTTGTGTTAAGAGAAAATATTCCAGCGCAGGGCGCAGCGGAGGGATAAACAATTTCACTGTACTAATTGGCCAGTGTCACTCCTGATGTTTTGGATAAACAGAGAGCAGGGGAAAGCCGAGACAAATGTTGGCTAATTAAATTGATGGGGGTAGAAGGGGGGGTAGAAAACACCTGACAAAAAATGTGATTGGGAAATAACAACAGCTCTACTCGGCGAATAAAAACACACTTCCTTCTTACTTTGAAATACTCAGCTTTCCCCTAATTGGGCATCATTTGCTGATGGGCGAACAACGTCCTCAAACTGGAACTCTTATTTTTTGAGAAGGAAGAGTGAGGTCCTGGATCCTCCTGAATAATACACGAAACAAAGAGAACAGGACAGAGAGATTTGAGAGAAAGCGTGTTGTTTCGTTGTGTGATTCGATGTTGTGGCGATTTCCCAGTTCTGTAAGTATGTCGATTAGGAATTAATTCATCCCCCTCCCTATCCAACTGTCTATCTGTCTACCTCAATATTTATTTCCCTTTCTCTCCGTCTCTGCTTGGCTACTCTCTACTCACTCTCTCTCAAACACACAGCAACACTCTCTCGCTCTCTCTCTCACATACACACACAAACACATACATTCTCTCTCTCTATAAAACACACATACTCCCTCCCTCCTCTGTGTTGACCACTTGTCAGAGGATGTTTATGGACCATTGTTTGCGGTGCTGATGATCATTGTCATGGGGTGCTTCCATTACCCATACTCCACTCTGATGGATGGGGCCTCCCTTGACGCCTGCTGATATGGGTGTCCTTGACCACTGGGGCAGACAAGACAGGGGGAGGGGGTAGTGTGTGTGGTGTGTGTGTGCTGAGGTACGACTGTTTTTTGATTTAGCTAGGCGAAGGCTATGATGTATAGATTGCAGTGGGGAGATCTATAGATATGGACCCAAACAGGACTGGTGTAGGACTATTGCTGTTTAAGATGGCTTAGCCTATATGATGTTACTTGATTTAGCTAGGCTAAGGCTATGATATATAGATACACTGCAGATTTAGCAGGTTTTCCTACTTACAAAGCATGTAGAGTAATTTAAAAAAAATCATTGGTACACTTCAACTGTGAGAGACGGAATCTAAAACAAAAATCCAGATTGTATGATTTTCTGGATTTTTGTTTTAGATTCCGTCTCTCATAGTTGAAGTGTTCCTATGATAAAAATTACAGACCTCTACATGCTTTGTAAGTAGGAAAACCTGCAAAATCGGCAGTGTATCAAATACTTGTTCTCCCCACTGTATATACTAGGGAGATACAGTTCATAGGTACAGTATAGTGGGGAACCCAGCTGGACTGGGATAGTCTATGGCTAATGGGCTATGGTTAAGCAATGCTTTGAGTTGGGCCAAGGTTCTCCACCATTCTTACCTTATGGTTCCCCATTTGAGTTATACCTCACCACCCCTGTTCAGAAAAGGCTTTGGCTACATTGGGCTATAGGCTTGGAGCAACTTTATTCTCACAGCGCTCAAAATTCATATTTAAGGATTACCATTATATGTGCAGGTCCTCGGCTCATAACAACCAATCAGAATGATCAGTGGTGCTTATCTGAATATATTGCTCAGTAACTCATCAATGAGTGTCAGCTCTTGTTCTTCGGGCCTGAAATATATGTACTCAAAGTATGCATACCAAACACAACGATACTGTATAATAATATGAACGGAATGATAATTGCATACAGTCAACCTACATCATTACATTTTTTTTTCTCTAAATGGCAATTGATTGAAAGCACTGATGATTTTGTCACCACGAGACCTGACAGAGCATTGCACGATTAGATGACAGTATATTTCCCTTGCCTGGCAAGATTAACAACTATTATTGACCTTAATGGAAAGCAGAAGAAATACATTTCAAACAAATTATGCCCATCCTGGTGATTTGCATTCGACATGCCATTCGCCATCTTCCCTGATTACCGAATGATTTTTGCTTTAATATAATGCACGGGAATCCATTCAAATATATACATGCAACTTTACAAGCCCAGAGACAAAAAACCGTAAAGATATTGAAATGATAGTTTAAGGACTGTGGGGGGTGGGGAGAATGAGATATCTTAATGTCTTATCAGTTAAGACTTCCTTTGTATGGAGTAGTTTTCCCACCTTCACTCTCCTTGGAAAGACAGAGGCGCCACTGATGAATTCTTAAGCAGATCTCACTGATAATTGTATTTCATAACTGTCAAGCTGAGAAGAACGGTCCACTGAGAAGCTATTTGTGTCACCGCAGCCTCCCTCTCCCTCTTCTCACACAGCCCTCAATAAAACTCCAAATCGCGGCGGAGATTGTTAAGTCTTCCTCAAGGATTATTAAATCCAAAGGAGAAATTTATGGGTGACACTTCATAACAATTAATCAGAGTGCTTGATTAATAAAGTTGGCTGCCCCTCCCTCCTCCTCCCTTATGCTCGTGAAGCCGTCCTATCGGGGACGATGTGGTGTCATTCTTTTTGATTAATGGAGCAGTCTGACCACGCCCATAACCCCCCCCCCCCCCTCCTTCACACATTCATGCACACACACACATAGTATGCCAAGTCTCACCTCTGTGGGGTGACTTTACTAACTTTCAAAAACAGGTAGGGCACAGTCATATGCGTATATATGTAGGATCTTAATTTCACCTCTATTGTCACAGCAAAATAATTTGACCGTTTAGTCCATAATCAGTGGTTAGGCTATTAGCTGGCCAAAAGTAGGCTACATGAGAAGTGCAATACTGTTAACCCCGTAGTCGATTAAGAGCCGACATCTGTAGATATGTTTTCAATGATTTCTGATAAAAACTGACCCTTGAGGGACAGAGAGAGAGAGAGAGAGCGCGAGAGACCCTCTCTGTTGAGAGTAATTGTAAGTGGTCTAAAGTCCTTATTTACTTCAGATTATACCCAGATATTCACAACACATTATTAGTGTGTGTGTGCGTTGGATTGTCAACGCACAAGGGATTTAAGGGGAAAAGGGGGAGATTTTGGAGAATGTCACCCACCTAACCTTGTCACTGTGATTAGACTACTGTGATTAATTAGTTTGGTAAGATTGAGCAATTAGGTCAGGTGTGTGCGTGTGTGTGTGTCTGGCAGGGGCATGTGAGAGCACGGAAAAATTACTTCCTCATTTGACCTGTACCAAAGCAAAAGAGAAAGAGAGAGAGGGAGAGCGAGAGAGACATTTTAGCAATGAGAGACCGATTGATTTTGTAGGTTATAAATCTAGTATGATTCAGAAACTTGAAGATGGTATAATACATAGGCTACCACCAGGGGTTCGGCCAATAATAGTTTCAGGATGTCAGTGCTTTTCAGGTACTGTATTTAGTTACATTCAATGAATCACAAGTCATCAGTGTCCCTTCAAAAATATGACTGTCGCTCTTGAGCAGGCCTACGAGTTGTAATGTAGCGCAAAGACTTCACAATAACACCCAAAATACCAACAACAGCTTCAAAGGAAATGTCCGTCGAGCCCATTAGAACAGTAAGGTGCACATTTTAAGACACCCTCATGCTCAAGCTTCACAGCAGGCTGGTATCCTCCATAAGTCTGTGGTACTGGGGCCTGTTCAGAAGAGAGCAACCCTTCTATGTACAACATTGTGAATGCTCTGCCCTGCTTAATAGGCCCCAGCTTTCCCCCTCTAAAATACTGTTTGGGGTAAGAGGTCTTATCCACTACAAACTACATTTTACCCTAAACTGCGACTGTAAAACACAATGACAAAAGATGAAGTAAACGGTTTGAAGTGAAGGAGGATCTCCAACAACTCCTTGAGAATCGGCCTTGAGGAACCTTTTAAAGGTTTTCCCAATTAACTTGTTAGTGAGGTGGCTGGTATATTTTTGCAATTAAGAATCCCTCTGTGATTTAAGGCTTCTTTTCAAGTGCCAGGTCCTCAGAGACTGGGTTTGTGGCCATGCGATCACTCCTGCTGATTATCATTAATGAACGTTGTGAGGTCCATCCCTCAATATGACTAGGGAGGTACAGAGGACCTAATTAAGAGGTTCCCCTTCATGAAAACGTTGCTCAAACTACATGGGACAACCAATATAGAATACAGACATTTTAGTTACATAAAAGACAATCATCTGTTGAGAGTTGTCAATTTGGAACATCAATAGTAGCGATACATAATTGCTCAACCGAATCCCAAAGAAATTACATTTACATTATCAAGATTATCAACTGCAGTCAGATTCATTCTTATAAGACTGACCATTCAATGTTACTGGCATGTTCAATCTCCAAATATACACCTCACCATAACTAGCAACAGAGATATGGCATGGCTAGCCCTTTTATTTATTGCATGTAGAGCCATCTGTGCTGTAGTTGGTAGATTACAGCAGTGTTGTGGTTATTATTGTGGCATATTTGTTGTTTGTTAGCTGTCAATCAAACCGAGCAAAAGTGAAACTGAAACTAACCTCGACAGGTAAGTTTAGGAATACATGTGTAGGCATTAGGGTTAACTTTAGGCATTCATTCTGAGTGGATAAGGTTAGGATTAAGGCTTGATACAGAAGAAAATACAAAACGAGTGCTTAGAACTGGTTTTGAACCCGCGATTCTCAGAAGCATAGCTCGCAGTTTAAACCAATCCTCCATCCCATCCCATCCCATCCCAAACACCCTAGCTCGTCGCAAGCCTCTCTGGTAATAGGCTCTTGTGCTGTCCCTAGTGGATGGTAGGGTGTTGGGATCCCTGTGCATTAAAAACCTGGGTTTTCTGTTTGTCTGTTACCAGTTCGTCTTGTCTCTTCAAGCCTACCAGCGTGTTTTTCCATACCCCTGTTTTCTTTAGTCCCTGTTTTCTCAGTACTTCTGCCTTCCCTGACCCTGAGCCCGCCTGCCGTTCTGCACTTTACGGACTCTGCCCTGGATTACCGACCTGCCCCTTGACCTGCCGTTTGCCTGCCCCCTGTTTTGTAAATAAACTTCTGTGATTCGAACTGCCTGCATCTTATCCTGAGTTCTGATATGTGGTCCACTGGGCATGTTGCATGGTTGTTTTAGTGGAGACGTAAAAGGTTTGGCGAATCATACTGGAAACGACTACGCAAGAAGTGCAAGCTCACTTTTTAATGTTGGGATGGGCAGTTCTTATTTTCTCAACACTAGATCTGCAAAATAAATGATATATGTGCTTTTAAATTGCAGTAAATGCTGTCATTACAATTTAAATGTCCTTTACAAACTAATTAGCAATGAAAAAAAATTATGTTTGCACTATGCCAAGAGACAGTCAATATTACTGATGCAGTGCTGTTTTGTCTGTTTGAGAAAATGTAGTACTGTCTAGCTGAGCTGACAAAGACAAACATTTCACTGCTTGACTTTTCTAATTAACGGGCAAAAAAAGGCTAATTGGCAGTGGAGTGCTTGTGTCAAAAACAACAAAAGGATCAGAGGAGGAGAGGAGAGTACACTCTTAGGAAAAAAGGGTTCCAAAGGGGTTATTCGGCTCTCCCCATAAGAGAACCCTTTTGGTTAAAGGTAGAACCATTTTTGGTTCTAGGTACAAACAATGCTTTTGGGTTCCATGTAGAATCTTCTGTGAAAAGAGATTTAGATGGAACCCAAAAGGGTTCTTCAAATGGTATGCATGTCAATGGCTGGTATTTTGAAAAGTGAAATCTGTCACTTAATACAGCAGTGCTATAAAGGTTTTCTGAAGGTTGTTCCAGGGCCCTGGTCTGTCCTGAGACACAACTGTTTAAGTGAGTGAGTGAGAGTATGTGTTTAGGAAGTGGCCCACATTAGTATAGGTGACTCATGCCCCAGCCATAAAGACTCTGTTATTCTTACCTCTGGGTATTTGAGGCCCTCTCTGGGTATCGGGGACCTCCTCTGCATATAGGCCCTTCTGGGTATTTGGAGCCCTCTCTAGGTATTGGGGGCCTTCTCTGCATATAGACCCCTTCTGCGTATCGGGGGCCATCTCTGAGTATCAGGGGCACCCTATGGATATTTGAGGCCCCCTCCGCGTATTTGGGGCCCTCTCATGGTATCGGGGCCCACTCTGCGTATAGGCCCCCTCTGTGTATTTGGAGCCCTTACTGGGTATCGGGGCCCCCTCTGCATATAGGCCCCCTCTGCTTATCAGGGGCCCCCTCTGGGTATTTGAGGCCCTCTCTGGGTATCGGGGGTCTCCTCTGCATATAGGCCCCCTCTGCGTATCAGGGGTCCCCACTGCGTATCAGGGGCCCCCTCTGCGTATCGGGGGCCCTCTTTGGGTTTCGGGGGCCCTCTCTGTGTATTGGGGGCCATCTCTGTGTATCGGGGGCCTCCTATGTATATAGGCCCCCTCTGACTATTGAGGGGCCCCAATACACAGTGACTAAAAGAGGGGCCTCAATACACAGTGCCCCCCCCTATGTGCAGAAGGGGCCCCTCTTTTTTTTTCCTAATGGAAAATAAACCCCCCACAACAAATCCACATAATAATTCATATTTCCTGTTGCTGCATGATTATTTTACTGTTGTAACAAAATGGCTCAAATTAGAATCTTACATCTGTATACACAGCAAGTAGTCTGTGTATAGGTTCTTCAGCGTATTTTTATCAAAATCCGTTTAATCAGAATAATTGCACATATGCTAAAGTCAATGTGCTAGCTACTTTCACACCCTCTACAAATCCACAATGAAAAAATACCTTCAGGAAAAATACTGTACGAGGAGTACATTTTTCGAATGGGGCGATTCCTCACAAAACTAGAACATAATTTACTCTACGGGCATATCAAAGATCCAGAGTGGGATCTCTGCTAGTTTTAAAGTTATGACCCATTTTATATAGAGACATTTGCATAGTAGACACTGTAACCAGAGAGGAAGAGGCGAAGTGAGGGAAAACTGGGCACAAAATGGGTGTTCTCCAGCAGGTGGCATTTTTTTCATTTTTTTTCACTCACCATGAAGGTCAATGAGAATTTTGTATTTGGTTATAAAAAATGTTTTGTGGTTTATTTGCTACGTGTAGATTAATTGATCGAATAGAGGTTTCGTAATTATTAGGTTGTTACGAGTGTACCGATATAAGTACAACACGTGACATCCCTGCAACTTTGAGAAAAAACACTTTATTTTGGAGTTGTGCCTGGTCGTCACTAGTTACCCCAGCCACAAAGTCATGCACCCAACCTATTTCCAAAAATGTTCTTCTTAAAATTATATTTTAAATCTCACCCTAACCACTCTGCTAACCTTATGCCTAACCTTAACCTAAAATGAAGACAAAAAAGCAATTTCTTGTTTTCATTCATTGTTACTTTGTGGCTGTGGTAACTAGTGGAAACCATTGTGCCTGTCGGTCACACAAGTATCTGTCCTCTCATTGGCTACAAGGGTCCCACCTGATCTTGCCTCCCTACTGCCTTCCATTTTTCTTAACACATCTATTCATTGTTAGAGTGGCCACTAGAGTCTCTGGTCAATATAATGGATGATCAGTGATTTAACGAGTCACAGCCCTCCTTTTATCATTACACACCCTGCAAATCAACAGCCAGAGTGCAACCATTTTGAATCCATTTTCACATTCACTCTGTTGGTAATGCAAACCAATTGGATTAGAACTCTAAATTGCAGACATACCACTGTGATATGGTTGTAGAGTGTATTATGTTCAACAAGATACTGTATATAAAAAATAGCTAAATCAAAACAAAAAAAATATTATCAATATGCATAAATTAATGTCAGATTATTTTAATTTAAATCAAAATACTACTCATATTACAGGGCAATCGTTAAGGTTTTGTATAACACCAATGTTTGCTTTGCAGCACCTACAGATTAAACATTATAGTCTTAAATGAAGACTGGTTAAGGCCGAAATGTCACAAATATTCCAAGTTCAAATAATTATTTCTCAATTATGCTTTAAGACATACTACATGGTCAAAAGTATGTGAACACCTGCTCGTCAAACATCTCATTCCAAAATCATGGGCATTAATATGGAATTGGTCCCCCCTTTGCTGCTATAACAGCCTCCACTCTTCTGGGAAGGATTTCCACTAGATTTCGGAACATTGCTGCGGGGACTTGCTTCCATTCAGCCTCAAGAGTATTAGTGAGGTTGGACACTGATGTTGGGCGATTAGATCTGGCTCGCAGTCTACGTTCCAATTTATCTCAAAGCTGTTCGATAGAGTTGAGGTCAGGGCTCTGTGCAGGCCTGTCAAGTTCTTCCACACCGATCTCGACAAAACATTTCTGCATGGACCTCGCTTTGTGCATTGTCATGCTGAAACAGGAAAGGGCCTTCCTCAAACTGTTGCCACAAAGTTGGAGGCACAGAATCGTCTAGAATTCTATTGTATGCTGTGGCGTTACGATTTGGGTGGACCACCCACTGTATTTTTGGTTAGTTAGTTAGCTGTATAGTAGTAGGCTAGTCTAGCTTAGTGTCATGTTCTGACCTTAGTTCCTTTGTTATGTCTTTGTTTTAGTATGGTCAGGGCATGAGTTGGGTGGGTTGTCTATGTTCTTTTTTCTATGTTGTCTTTTGCGTTTGACCTGGTATGGTTCTTAATCAGAGGCAGGTGTCGTTAGTTGTCTCTGATTGAGAATCATACTTAGGTAGCCTTTTCCCACTTGTGTTTCGTGGGTGATTATTCTCTGTTCAATGTTTTTTGTATTCACCGTTCAGGACTGTTTCGTTTCATTCTCTCGTTATTTTGTTTTCTGGTGTTCATGTAAATAAAGTATCATTATGGATACTTACTACGCTGCGCATTGGTCCGATCTCTCCTATTCCTCCTCAGAGGAAGCAGACGAGCGTTACAGAATCACCCACCACCAAAGGACCAAGCAGCGTGGTAACGGGCAACAGCAGCGATCTCCAGACTCCTGGACATGAGAGGAGATCTTGGATGGCAAGGGACCCTGGGTACAGCTGGGAGAATATCGCCGCCCCAAGGCAGAGCTGGAGGCAGCGAAAGCCGAGAGGCGGTGGTATGAGGAGGCAGTGCTGAAGCGCGGCTGGGACGAGAGGCAGCCCCCAAAATTTATTGGGGGTGGCACACTGGGAGTGTGGCTAAGTCAGGTAGGAGACCTGCGCCAACTACCCGTGCTTACCGTGGAGAGAGGTGGACCGGGCAGGCACCGTGCCAGAGTCTCTCCATCTCCTCCCTACAGGTGCTCCCACCTGTCCAGCGCTGCCAGAGTCTCCCGTCTGTCCTGAGCTGCCAGAGTCTCCCGTCAGTCAGGAGCTGCCAGAGCCGCCGGTCAGTCAGGAGCTGCCAGAGCCGTTCGTTACTCCGGTGCCCTTCACTCCGGAGCTGCCGGAGTCTCCCGTCCATTCGGGATCCGCGGCTAGGGTCCCCAGTCCGAGGTCGGCGGCGAGGGTCGCCGCTCTAAGGAGGCCACGGAGGCAGGTTAGGAGGCGGACAAATACTATGGTGGAGTGGTGTCCACGTCCCGCGCCAGAGCCGCCACCGCGGACAGACACCCACCCAGACCCTCCCCTATAGGTTCAGGTTTTGCGGCCAGAGTCCTCACCTTTGGGGGGGGGGGGGTACTGTCACGTTCTGACCTTAGTTCTTTTGTTATGTCTTTGTTTTAGTATGGTCAGGGTGTGAGTTGGGTGGGTTGTCTATGTTCCTTTTTCTATGTTGTGTTTTGCGTTTGTCCTGGTATGGTTCTCAATCAGAGGCAGGTGTCGTTAGTTGTCTCTGATTGAGAATCATACTTAGGTAGCCTTTTCCCACTTGTGTTTCGTGGGTGATTATCCTCTGTTCAGTGTTTTTTGTATTCACCGTTCAGGACTGTTTCGTTTAGTTTTGTTTCATTCTCTCGTTATTTTGTTTTCTGGTGTTCATGTAAATAAAGTAGCATTATGGACACTTACCACGCTGTGCATTGGTCCGATCTCTCCTACTCCTCCTCAGAGGAGTAGGAGACGAGCGTTACACTTAGGGGTATTTTGGAATACTTGTTTCTTTCCTTGGGTCCAGCTCAGCCCCTTCTCCTGCCCCCACGTTACCGTGTGTTTTCAAATAAGTGTTTGACGGTCATATTAGTTGTCTGTGGTTATTTTCATTCTCACCGTTACTTTGTCACTATTGCACTTTGCATGAGTTATAATAAGGGTCTCGATACCATCCCCCCTAGACTGCCAGGCCAAAGGGATTCGTAACACCTTCACTGGAACTAAGGGGCCTGAACCATGAAAAACAGCCCCAGACCATTATTCCTCCACCAAACTTTACAGTTGGCACTATGCATTGGGCAGGTAGCATTCTCCTGGCATCTGCCAAACCCAGCAGATCAGGATCCATCTGAACATTCCCTTCATCGATGATGTATCCCAGAAACGAGATAGTGGAGCGGTGGAACTTGCACTTCTCAGCTTTTACAAACAACTCATTTTCCAGGAGGCACTGAAGGATCTGTTGAACATGTAGAATGTGTTCCTGGGCAGAACAAGAAAAAAACAGGATGTCGTCGAGGTAGACAAAAACAAAATGATTTACATGTCCCGGAGCACATCGTTGACCAGGGCCTGGAAGACAGCGGGCGAGTTGGTGAGTTCAAACGGCATAACCAGGTACTCATAGTGTCGACAGGCAGTGTTGAAAGCCGTCTGCCACTCATACCAAACAGGGAATATATCCGACCTCGAGGTGGTGTGGTGCCTAGGAGTTGGTCAATAGCACAATCATAAGGACGATGTGGAGGAAGGAAGGTAGCATGAGCCTTGCGGAAAACCTCCAGGCGGTCATGGTACTCTGCGGGAACAGCAGAGAGATTCGAGGTCGTACGCAACCCTGGAGGCAGACGTTCCAGGGAAGGCTGCGCCGCCTTCAGGTAATGTGAATGGCAGAACGGGCTTCAACCCAGGTTTGAACCCGTGGTCCAGTCAATATTGGGGTTGTGCTTCTGGAGCTAAGGAAATCCCAAAACAATAAAGATGTGGGGTGACTCAATGAGGAGAAGCTGTATTGACTCACTGTGGTTTCCAGATACCCGCATATTACTGGGAACTGTGTTGTGCGTGACTCTTCCAATGGAGCGGCCGTCCAGTGCCCTCTCATCCATGGGAACGGAGAGGAGTTGAGTAGGGATACTTAGTTCTGATACCAGGGTAGCGTCCATGAAACTTTCATCTGCCCCAGAGTCAATGAGCACCTGGAGAGACTTAGACTGGTCTCCCCACATCAAGATCCCATAAAAAGCAGTTTGGGTAATGGAAATTAGAGGGTTCCCAGTCAGGCTCACGAGTGTACTTGTACCAACTAAGGATTCAGGTCTCTTCACTGGGCAGGTGGCTATGTAATGCCCTACAGCACTACAATACAGACAACTATTGGAGCTTAGCCTGTGTGAACGTGCCCTAGGCGATAATCTAGCTCTTCCCAGTTGCATAGGTTCTGGTGAATCCGACTCTCCCATCGTCGATGATTCTATAGGGAGCTTGGGTGGCCTCGGATCCTCTCTGAAAAACAGCCTTCGGGGTCATCCGGATTCCTTCGGAGATGAGCGAACCGCAGCGGAAAGACGAGTGTGACCTAGGCCAGTCCTCCTCTCACTCCTGCGTTCCCCTAGACGTCCATCAATCCTAATGGTGAGGGCGATGAGGGAATCGATGTCCACCAGTAACTCCCGAGCAGCTAGCTCATATTTTATCACCTCTGATAATCTGTGAAGGAAGGTATCAAATAGGGACTCTGGATTCCAGGCACTCTCGGCGGCTAACGTGCAAAGGTCTACATCGTAGTCTCCCACACTACTGGAGTCTTGACGTAATTCAAGTAGTTTTCGGGCCGCCTCTCCCCCGGATCCCGGAGAATCGTAAACCTTCCTCAACTCTGCCATGAAGACATCCAAATCACGACAAATAGCTGATTGTTGCTCCCAAACTGCCGTAGCCCAGGAGAGTGCCATTCCCTGCATTAGCATAATAATATACGCTATCTTCGACCGATCCGAAGGGAACGAAGATGGCTGCAGCTCAAAAATGAGGGAGAACTGAGAAAGAAAACCCTGGCAGGTTCCAGGATCCCCAGAATATCACTCCGGAGGAGGTAAGCGGGGTTCTCGGGGAGCCAGGGTAGGCTGGCTCCCCGATTTGCTGATTTGCTCCATAATAGCCTTGAACCCTTGGTTGTGGCATTCCGTCAGGGAGCAAAGCCCTTCCAAAAGGTTCAGCAGTAGCTCCTCATGCCTCCCAATGGTGGCTCCCTGCAGGGAGACAGCGTGGCGGAGCTGGTCCAAGTCTGCTGGGTCTGTTATGGCCAGTTCGTACTTTAAGGGCACAGGGCGAGACCCAGATGCAGACACTGGAGGCAGATGGTTCGGGTCTCTGATATTTATTATAATCCAAGGCAAGAGAATGGTCGTGGACAGGGAAATAAAATCATTAACAAGGTCAGAGTCCAGGAGGTACAGAGTGGCAGGCAGGCTCGGGGTCAGCGCAGGTAGTATGGTCAGGAAGGCGGGTTCAGAGTCAAGGCAGGCAAGGGTAAAAACCGGGAGGACTAACAAAAGAGAGATAAGAAAAAGCAGGAGCATGGAAAAAACCCCTGGTTGTGTTGACTTGACAAGACAAGACGAACTGGCAACAGACAAACAGGAAACACTGGAATAAATACACAGGGACTAATGGGGAAAAACAGGTGACACCTAGAGGTGGGTGGAGACAATCACAAAGACAGGTGAAACAGATCAGGGCGTGAAAATAAGCAATCGCTTAAGGCGAGGGCACCTGGACATAAAAACAAATAAAAATCAGTCGGGGTCTCAACTTACTGTTGAGCGTTAGATTAGTAGAATACACAAGGTGCAATTTCAAAATGTGCTTGTGCAACAGCAGTTTTCCACTTGTTATGTCAGTCACTGACAATCACTCAATTAGGGTTCAATTACCCAGCTATCTAAATTTGTAGTAATCATGGCCAAATTACCGACTGGACACGAAGAGCACATGCCCAGGAGCCCTGACCTCCAGGTGGATTGATTTAGTTAGTAACTCACTCAGATATCAAATTAACATTTATTTTACCTTTATTTAACTAGGCAAGTCAGTTAAGAACAAATTCTTATTTTCAATGATGGCCTAGGAACAGTGGGTTAACTGCCTGTTCAGGGGCAGAATGACAGATTTGTACCTTGTCAGCTTGGGGATTTGAACTTGCAATCTTCCGGTTACTAGTCCACCGCTCTAACCACAAGGCTACCCTGCCCCCCCCATGGCAAAATGTATAGAATTGCAGTAAATTTGCTTTTAAACTGCAACTCTTTCTCTCGGCCCCATGGCAAAACAAGTAGAATTGCATTGAAATGAGTTATAAAATTGCAACATTTTCTTTCCGCACCATGGCAAAATGTGTAGAATTGCAGAGAACTTGCTTTCAAGCAATGATTAAGTTAAACAAAGTAGAAAAAATTGTTAGGGAAAAAAAGGACAACAACAATGAAAATAAAGTAGGCCTACAACAAAGCTTAATGCAAACTGTAAATAGGACTATAGCATAAAGGCAAACATTAAAATGTTTGAAGTTGACATGGAATAATGACACAGTAAATGTTTTTCTATTGTGGTGTAATTATTACTTACCAACACATCAATTTAATCAGGCCAACGATTTGAAGACGCACAAGCAATCACCAGAGACTTGATTTTGTTTGTGTTCTCTCTGTGTGAATTTTTACCTTCAAACAATTAGGCTTCACAGTCTAACCTTTACATCTTAACAGCGAGCGATATTGTTTTTAATGATCTTAGTCAATCATCTAAAGTTCTTTAATAAGAGTCATTATTTTTTGGATCAATTCAATTGTAATAGCATAGCTATAGTCAGGGCCGACCCTGGGCATAAGTGACATAGGCAATCACCTTGGGCCCCTGGCCATAAAATAAATAAAACTCAGTCGGGGTCTCAACTTACTGTTGAGCATTAGAATAGTCGAATAAACAAGTTGCAATATCCTGAAATGTGCTTGTCCACCAGCAGTTTTCCTCTTGCTATTTCAGTCACTGACAGTCATATTTTTTTTTTTTAGAATGGTAAGTTAGTCTACCCAGCTATTTAAACTTGTAGTAATCATGGCTGAATTACCAACCTGGGCACTAAGGGCACGTGGCCAGGGGGTGTGACCTCCAGGTGGCCCCCATTGATTTTGTTACTGCAAGTCTTTCTCTCCACCCCATAGCAAAATGAGTAGAATGAAATTAGTTATAATATTGCAACAGCAATAAAAATATGCACCATGGCAATATGTGACTCACCCCCTGGATTCGGACTTATGTAGCAAAATTTGAAGTTGTGTTTTTTACATTAGATAAAAGTAGAGATTCAGAGCTACAAAATGGTATATCATACACTGCATTTGAGGAACAATGGGAAATTAATTCTGCTTTGAAAGTTGATAAACTTGTAAACTCACTTTTGAGAAAATGGCCTTTTGAATGTTTTGGTATCTAGTGAAGAGCTCTTCTTTGTCTACACCCATTCAGCCTCGCTTTAGCCCCACCCATCTCGTTTCCCTCTGGAAGCACACACTTGACGCTCTGAATAGCATGAAAACAGCCTAACCAGCTCTGCTGGCAACAATTTCATTACGCTTTTTTGCAGACGTTTACTGACACTGGCCATATTCATTGGGTGTTGTACACACGTCAAGTAACGTTAGCTAACGAGCCAGCCAGCCAACATTAGTTAGTTAAACCATGTTAATCAACCATGTTCAATGTTAGCTAGCTAACACTAGGCTCTAACTAGAACAACACACGCCTCTGGGAAATGAATAATAACATCAGCTAGGGAGCCAGTCAGCTAACGTTAGCTAGGTAGCTAACAATACACTTTAGCTTAAGACATATAGCTAGCTAGGTAAACAATGTCCCTAGCTAGGTAAAGTGTAAGTTCACACACGTCACATAATGTTTGCTAACGAGCCAGCCAGCTAACGTTATGTTAGCTAGTTAAACAACAATGAACAGTGCCAACAATGCCACAGTGCTGTGAGCTAACCAACCATGTTAATGTTAGCTAACTAGAACAGCAAACGGCTCTGGGAAACGAATGATAACATCAGCGAGGGAGCCAGCCAGTTAATGTTAGCTAGCTAGCTAACAGTACACTTTAGCTTGAAATTAAACCACTTTCTGTCAAAATTAGAAAACAAGTAATATCTGAAAATGTAACTAGCTAACACTAGGCTATCTTACCTGTATACATCATTGTGCATGGATGCGTCTCCGTGTCAGGAATGCCATGCCACCGTTGCCCTTAGTTTGGAGATGTAATCCAAAGACTTTAGCTATCATACTCTAATTCCACTGATTTCAAAACTTGATCCTCCAGAAAGTGGTGAGACACACTTATGCAGCTCCACTACACAATACCATTTTTTTAAAGCCACGTTCGACAGGATTACCAACACAGACTGATGAGATTCTATGGCAGACCAAGCTGAACTCCTCCCTCGTCATCTCCAGCCCACTCATTATCTCAGCCAATCATGGCTAGTGGGAAGGTTGCTAACTTTTTCTGTGGCTCAACCAACAAGGCTCATAATTTAACAAATGTATTTGTATTTACAGATGACATACACGTTTGTTATTAAGGCACATGAAAGTTCACATGTTCAAGAAGGCATTTCTGCCAAAAACCGCATTTGGATAAAAAACAAATATGTTTTATGTTCAAACGGCTTTCCTGTGAAGTCGTGAATTGCGGCATACACCTAGATTCCTGAATCGGGTAACATATGTGTAGAATTGCAGAACACTTGCTGTTGAACTGAAATACCTTCTCTACATCCAATGGCAAACTTTGTAGAATTGCAGGAAATGTACTTTAAAATGTAGATTTTTCTCTCCACCATCAAGAGGGGGTCACCTAAATGTTTTATCTGCGAGGTTGGGGTCCCCCAATCAAATCTATAGCAGAGCAATTTAATCATGAGTGAATCGATATCTGTAGATCTTATACTGTACATGTCCACATATCCATAGCATGCTCAACACCATTTTAATTTAGCTACGTAGTAGTATGGTTTATAATGAACTTGCTGTGCATCTGTCATCCTCAAATAACGTCCATGGGACGTTTCATCATCTTGGGGCGTCCAAATTGGGGTAATCAAAAGACCCCGGCAGAGATTATGAACCTTTAATTGCGTTGTCAAAATTACGGCATAGTGTGTCATCTCTCGCGTCTCTACTTCAGCTACGTTTCTTCATCAACATTTGGTGAAAAACTACAGAAGTAATTGAGTTGTGGGTATAAAGCTCTATCAAAGCTCTTGTTCTTCTAGGCTAGGTGACATTTTAATTATACGTCCTTATCTGATAGATGGGGAGATATACCTTGTGTCAAAGTAAACCCCACTTCTTTATTGTTTTTTAATCATATATGCTTATATTCATGCTGTCAATGGATGCATGGGATTTCATTTGACCCATCATTGATTGAAGATTATGTACCATATAGAGGAGGTTTATCGTGAGCCACAAATCTCTCCGATTAGAAGTGTCTTGTTACTTGAATGACAATGAGCGCAAAAAGAAACTTAATAAGTGAATGGCTATATTTTATTCAAAGTTTAGTAGAAGTATGTTATGGTGAAAAGACTTTGTGCATGTGGAAGAACTGCAATCTTGAGCTGACAAGGTTAGAGCTCTTCCTCAGGCACAAAGTCATTTCACCATAACATTATACGTAGTTAATAGTGCTTCAATTGTAAATAGTACTTATACCATTTGATTACTGATTGAGTCAGTAAGTAATAAATGTAACAATGGTCTCAATGGTGAATCAAGAGGCATAGCTATGGACCAATAGTACCAATGAGTCAGGCTGTAATTAGGACAAGTTACAGTACATTGCAACGTTATGAGCATCATAACATTCGAATGGCATGTCCAATTATATTATGGAGTTGAAGCGACATGGAATTCATCCCCCACACTAAAAACCCTTGATTCTATCATTCCATCAGTTACCCTTGCATTGGTGTGTTACGGCTGGAGGGTCTCTGTTTGCTTGAGGTGATGCCTCAAACAATGATAATGGTGATAGTAATAGTGATAATGCTACACATATAACCAGGCAGTTAAAGGTCTTTCTCTTTATTGTGCCAACAGCATGTTTGCATTCAACTGTATTTGTCTGATTAAATATTTCTTAGTGTGACTGATGAGGTTGTGTGATAGCAGGTCAAAAGAGGCATCACACATTTTATCTGAAGCTTTGATTTATAAAAAAAAGTGTAGTACTTAATAAAAAAATGCATGTAGGCATAGCACTTTGTATCCAAACTTGACATTTAATAATTATTATATTGGAAGGTAAAATGGAAAAACTAAATGCGTTAATCAAGTGTCATCAGCTAATGTATGTAACATATTTTCTCCAATTGTTGGCCTATAAAAGTAATTTCTAACTTTCATTACTTTTAGTTTTTGGATATTCCATTGTTGCCACCCATTTCAGGCTTACATTAAGGGGCAGTAAAGTTTGGGTAGAGAGTAATCTATCTCTAGCTAAATATATTATCCTTACTTCATCAATAAAAGGGTCAAAATGTTTTGTCTATATACAGGTACATTTTGTGTATACTGCATATCACATAAATGTTTGGGATGAGGTTGTTTGTATACGTAAACAGTACACTACTTTTGGAATGTTCCCTCACCTTCTAGCACTGGGCCTTCAGCCAATGTAGTATTTAGAAGCAGGGTTGAAATAGTAGTTCCATTCTCACTGGTATCACTGTACACCATCCATACAATCTGTGCGTGTTCACGTCAACCAATCTAAAAAAAAAAGAAAGAACAAGAAAGAAGAACATAATGTGTGCAAATATACAGTACATGCCAACTACACGAACATGTTCACATGTACTGAGGGGAGTGTTTTTCAATGTAGATAAAAAAAAGGGAGACGACGGTGACACAAAACGAGGGTGACTCGTCATCGTGTTGTCATTGTGTCAGTTTGAAAAGGTACTTGATATGCGCAGAGGGGGGGGGGAAATGGGACTATGCCATGTTATTGTTTGCGAATGTGTAAGATCTTGACATACATGTGTGTGGACATGTGTGATGGCGTCCTAGGATTGTGTAGCTTGGAAGCTTTTTGGACCATAATGCACTGATTCATTATGACTGGCTGTAAGGAAGGAGAGAGAGAGAGAAAAAAAAAAAGAAGAAAAAAAAAACGTTTCAAATGCGCTAGCACCTGGAACTTCAAATCTAAACAAAAATCTCTCCATTTTCCCTTCAATCTTGTCACAGGATATGCCATACTTTTCCTCAGACACCCGCTTCTAGGGAACTGCAACACAATTTCCAGAAAATTCCAGGGAGCGTGGACGTGGACCCAATGCCCAGCGAGTTATGGTCTGGCCTCCCGGTTTACGCTCTCTGTTGTTACTGACAATGGTAGCCATGCTCTCACTCCTGTCATACCATGGTGCCGTCCGACTCTGCATTCAGCCATGTCTCTCTTATGATCACACTGTTCTTTCAAAAACAAAACTCAGTTACTCTCCAATGTTCGCGATAGCATGAATTGTGTGGTGTAAAGTATTGTCAGGATGGCTGCTTTAAGTTCTATTCAAAGTTAATACAAATGCTGGCTTCAAATTCTGTTTTTTTTTGTGTCCTGTAGATTTCTTGGGCCTTGGCACTATGGCATCTTCTTTGTAGGAGTCTTAAATACCTAAAATAAGGTATACCCAATATGTAATTGCATTCACACTGGCAATAAACGATAACGTGTTAGGAGTAATGCGTCCTTACCTCTGTTTCTTCCTTTCACGAATACATAAAAGAGCAGCAAATTGTGAATAGTGGTGGACACTACAGAAAATACTCTGCTGTTAACATTGACTTACACATTACGAGAGGTTATGCATGTGCACGGGGGACGTGCAGAGAAACCACCATCTTGTTTTCCAGTTTAACCCTATGTGATAGGGCTTGCGTTGAGTCATCGGGGACATTCAGCAACAATTATAGTTACAATGTAATTGTAATGGGGCCACCACACACGGATATCACCACATGTGTGTGAGTTTATGTGTGTGTGTGTGTGTGTGTGTGTGTGTGTGTGTGTGTGTGTGTGTGTGTGTGTGTGTGTATGTTTGTGTGCGTAGGTGTGTGTTTGCAGGCCAGTGTATGCGTTTGCGAGCCTGCATCCGTCTGCAATGTGAAGGCCTGTGCATGCATGTGTGTATGTGTGAGTTGCATGAGACTGCCTTCCTTTGGGCAGATAAGAAAGCAAACAGCATAATGTGATCTTTGGTGTGTAAAAATCTGGATAATATCACATAACACATAATATGTGTATCTAGATTCCATAAGAAACAAATGTAGGCCTACAATATACCCTCAATTAAAGTATAAGCCTACAATATACCCTCAAAGTCAGATTTCATTCCATATGATCATTATCGCATAAACATTTTACCACATTTTCAATAACATGCATATTATGAAAGTGTTTATTTTCTCTAAAATAATTAATTTAGCAAATACAAAAGGTTAAAAACACACATGAGGATGACCTAATTATTTTCCCCATTACATCTTATTGTGAATACAACACAATGCCTAGTGAAAATGATTTACACTCAGGGCTTTTTAGATGACAAAAACACTATGAACTCTGAATTAAACTAATTCTTTAGCAGGAATATTGTGTGCAAGTTAATCAGGAATGTCAAATGACAATCCCTTTGAGTTAAAGTTGAACTGCATCCTTTTTGAGCCTGGGCTGGAAAGTATGGTCTAGAAGTGTTTTCATTCACTATGAACCTTTATGAAGTAGTCGTAAAGTTCTCCTGAGCAGGTGTTTGCCTTGTGAAAAATATTTAGTTCTGGTTTTCTGTAATCATTAGAGCATTCAATAGTGAATAACAGGCAACAATTTAGGACCTACAATAAATGCAATACACTCTATTCTACATAGTTGTGGATTAATATTTTGTAATATTTCTAATAGCCTAATTTCTAAATTATGTTAACTGGTCTATACCTAAATTACACCAAAGATGCAAGCAATGGCTTATAGAAAGAAATGATCAAAGCAACAAGACCAAACAAGATGCACAAGGGAGCACAACTAAGGCAGGATAAAAGTTCTCAAAGATCAACATTGGATATATTGTATAGAATTCAATAAGGTATCAATCTGCACAAAACATATATTCATTTTTTTGGACAAAGTTGACCAAAACGTTTTTCTGGTTTTGTTATAAGTCTTAGCCGAACAAATCTCATTGGTATCCTATGTTAAATTAACTGTAATAATAATCATTATTATAATAATAATGACACTAATAATAATACCAACAATATTAATAATAATAGCAATATCTGTGGAAAATAATGTAGTTTAAGAATATGAAATTACATGAGACAAAACCTTTCAAGACCAATTAAATTCCAATGTTCAAACTGAACACTTACAATTGTAAACGCAGCTAGAGAAGTCTTATAACCGTTAAAAACGCTGTAGGCCTATTCCCTATGAAGAAGCTCCTGTAACACAGAGTGCTCTGTCCATTAAGTGCATAAAACCCTCGCCTGTCCTTGCCAACTCTACTTCCACGATGCACTTTCTGATTGAAGATTAGTGACGTAAGAAACATCAATCGCGACAGGCATGTCGAGGTAGATGGAGGAATGGATAGATAGGCAGATGTTGGGGCGGTACTTGGAAATATTGCCACATTATTAGCCCCCTCCGACAACCATTCTGCATAGATGATAAATTTGATAGCATGCTGGCAATGTCTCAAGTATGTCGCGCGCACTGAAAGGTAAGGATTTATTTGAGTGGGTAAAATCCTAACGATAGTCTATTGGTTCATCATCTGTTACCTTTTGACTTGAGAAAAATATCTAACATTTTAAAAAATGAAGTGCGGAGTGGCATGAACAGATAAGAGAGGTTAACATATGGTGCAAATTCCGAGAACTCACCAGGGTCAGTTAAACAAGGTTCGCCTGCCGGCCGCCTGGGCGTTGGGATATTAGTCCGTCTCGCAAAAATGCAGTCGTGCGTCCGAGAATGTGGATTGAGTTGGTGCATTAGCAAGAAGCGGCAGCCATGGTGGTGATGGAAAATCTCCAAAATATCTGATGCATGCGGTGGTAGGTGGAACGGTGCGTATCTACCGCTGAGCAACGTAACACAGCTTCAATGCTACCGAAGTTATAAACTAGCCTACTTAGCAACATCAAGCGTGCTTTAGGTAACACATGTACCCACAGAGTAGCCAAAATAAAAGAGCATCTCATTAAAAAATAGAAGAAAACTCAACTTCACGGTAAATTGGGGTTCTCTTGATGTCCTAGGTTTAGAATACTTTCAACAGCTTGGCTATTTGAGTTATTGACCAAATAGATACTCTGCCTCAATGCAGTCGGGCAGAATAAGTTGTTGTATTGACATGTTAATAACATAGTGAATGAAATGGATTTAAAAATAAATGCGCAGGGATGGAGAGCAGTGCACTGTTTCAGTTACAGTGGACTTCTGCACTCTGTGCCCCTCCCCTTCCCCATGCAAAGTAGTCAATTCCTAGCAAGGTGTAACGAATCAATCTGCAACTTCCAATGCCCCCTTTTTAGAGGTGTCAATGAAGAGGTACAACAACAAAAAACTCCTCCCAACTGCTGCCTGTATATATATATTTTTTCAAGATACAGAAGCTTTGCAATCTAATATATGGTCTAAAAGGTTAATGAAATAATTCATTTCAGAAGAGAATTGAATATCAGAACAGATACAGAATATCCCGTCAGTGTTCTTTTCTGTGTTTTTGTGTTGATAATTTCTCTCCATTTTGCAGGCCATGTAACATGAGGACAGTAGCATAAGACATGCAGTACGTGTAGCCTCATACACTCAAAACGAATTTGGTGAAACCAACTATCATAATGCATGGACGTGGAGAGTCTTTTTTTTCCAGAGCATTGCATTGGACATGGGGTGTTTTATTATCCTGTTATAGAAAAGAATAGAGAGAAAACAACAGAACAATTAAAAAGATTGACAGGTGGGCTCTGACTGTCAGAATGACGCTTCCAGAGGGGTGGAGTAACAGAGAGGCAGGAAAGGCAACTCGATGTGTCTGTCTATCAGTTGAGCCTGTCTGATCAGTCGCGCATCCCCGGTACATATTTCTCACTGCGGAGACGAGACTCCAGCTTCACTATGTGGAGTTTAAAAAAATAAGCAATAAATCCACATTCGTATCGGTTCATGGAGTAGCTGTTGGCGTTTCGTTTGTTTATGAAAAGTCTTTGGAGCGGTAATACATCAACTGTCCACATGAAAGCCGAAAGGGCATCGTTTTTGTGAGCTTCGTCGGAATAGGCTATCCGAGCCTAGCTGTTGGTGTTTAGTTTGCGCGAGGAGACGGAGAGTAGCCTATTGGCGGCATAGCCATTTGATCTGTAATGCCGTGGTGATATGACTGACACGGACTGATTGACATAACCCTCTAATGCCAATCTCCTTCTATCCCATGTTGTGTCTACTTGCAGAGATTGAACCACGGAACAGCACCTGTGCGGAAATACAGTTTGGAACGTTCTCCATCGCCGTGGAAGTTTGATACATTGAAAGACTTTTACTTTCAACGCGAAAATCTGTTATAAAGTGTCGTTCCCGGGGTTGGAATCCTTGTTTTTTAATGGAAGCTCCGTGGACTGAAGAAGCTTTTGGCGGCTGTCCATGTTCTCCACTGCTAGACTGAAACCTAAAACAGAGGTCTTATAAAAACTGTTTTCAACTCAACATTTCCAGAAACATCATTTTGTTGAGAGACAGGCTATTTGTTTCTTCACATTTGACAAACATTCGCTGAAATATGTTTTTTTTTAAATAATACTTTCACTGACGTTTAGACTTCCTTTGCCAGTCAAAAGAACGGGAATCTAAATTTCTATTCCGATTCTATTGAAGAGAAGGACAAAACTACGTTATTTTATTTGGTTTCGTCAAACTGGTTTCCTCTTGGGTCGTCTTTTATTTTGGTCTCTGCATGAAAGTCAAGCGGAAAGTCTACCAGCAGCATGCCGAGGAGAAAGCAGCAAGCGCCAAGGCGGTCCGTAGGTAAGTACAACTCTGAAGTCTATTTCCCCAATTCCCTCCCATAAAATACTGTCAAGGACGCATTTTCCCATCCTTATTTCAAATAGCCCTTAGACACACATTCGAAACATAAATATAGCTTACTATGTTATACATATTTAGCTACACTCAAAAGGAGATAAACATATATTTTTTGGCCCAGAAAAGTATTTAAGCCTAATTCGAATACTTTCCTCTTCTTTTTTTTTGTCACGGGTTCATATTCACATATAGGTTGTCAAAACCCATAGGCCTATTGAAGTTTTACACACATATAATATACCTAATGCAATTGGACGTGTGTTTGATCTAGTAGCATATCTTCGGCTTTAAGTACCCATGAAAAACTAGTCGCTGGCGCGTAGTTTAAGTCTCTGCTACACTCGGGGATTGCCATCCTTGATTTGATGCCTGATTGATCGTCTGTCATGCGACTACCTTTGATCTATTCATTCCTGTTAAGCGTCAGTAAATCATTCACTATGGAAACACGCATGCGCTTGACAGCTTGAGCCACTCAATGGACAACTTTTTCCCCTGTCGAGGAGCAGGAGAAAAGACAAATTGAAAGAAAAGTTCCCAAGCGGGGTAAATACTTTGCGACCATGGGGGGAGGGACAAGGGATGATGCGGAGGGAGGGTGCTGGGGCGTGTCAAGATCAAAAAGTAACACTCAAATACTCGTAAGAGTACCTACAGTACGTCGACAATATTCTCCTCAAAGAAGCAACTTTAACTTTCCCCCAGACTTACTAGGCTACTCTTTACCAATGCAATACTATATTCAACCCACAATAGAAAGAGCTTTTTTCAGAGTAGCCTAAATTCTATTCTAGGATATAGACTATGCATATGCACACTTTTTTCCCCGCTTTGATAGTGCGTTTTTTTTCCCTTCTATTTTTGGGGAGGTGCACAAAAATGTATTTGACACACATACGAGTTTTCATGAAGTATCATGAAAGATGACCAGAGTTGAGCCTGTCATTTTGGAGACGTTTTTTCTTTGTCTCTTATAACATGGAATGATTGACAAGGATTTCCACCAATCACCTAATGAGAAATCTGCCTTTGAAGTTCAGGCATTAACGACTGCTGCTGAACAAAACAGTTCTAGAATATTAAACAGACTTTGGAAATGTGAAGTTAAGCAGGTTGGGAAGGAGTTACTTTTAACTCTGTGGGGTTGTGAATTCAGCTTTAAAGCAGAAATATAAATGTGAGGATATTCTGGTATAAATAGGTGATATGGATAAACTAGTGAAAAAATTGTTACGAATGAAAAGGGCGCCAGGGAAGGGGTTTTGTCACTAAGCATGTAGGCTACAGTCAACTTCTAATAAATACAATGGCCTGAGACTGTTGTGAATGCATGTACTAAATCAGAGCATTCAATAACCTTGTGCAAAAAAATATTATTTTGGACCGGTAAACTGCAATGCACTTCAACATAGTATGCACATATCCAATGTGTACGCTTAAAGGGGACTATATTGTGTGCTTTAGCCTAGTTTTTCCATGCACTGAAATGTACAAAATGCTGCTGAATTATCTGACCCAGCAGCTTGTGCACTCAACCAAGCCATCAGCTCTCTGCTCGACTCCCATCCAGCTTTTGAATATTGATTTAATTGTCTGATTTGTGACGGGAACATACATCACTGGCAGTAATGGTCAATCAAAACTTGGCAGGCATCGTCTTTCCATTATTTCCAGTGTGTGACACATGGTGGTCTCCATCAAAACACTGTGACAATAACTAGTTTGTTTGAGTGTGTGTGACAGAGAGACTTCTTCATTACTGAAAAAAAGCACCACTACCCCACACTTACACACACAACCCAAATCATGTATTGAAAGTTAAATAAAAAATCTTGACTTAAACACACACTGCAGTCAGGAAAATAAGAATGTGAAAACAACTAGCTTTGTTTAGCTGAAAAGCGATTGAATATCACTGTTTTAAAATGGAGGTCCATGCTTTATTGGTGGATTCTAGCCCCTTGGATGCCGCTGTACCTTGTGTCTAGTATGGCCAGTAACTATACATAATCTCCCCTCCATTTGTAACAACATGGCTGCATCTGTTTGTTTTGGCAGTTCCATTCAATGCGGTGCAATCCGAGCAGCATCGACTTTTGCTGCAGTCATTTGTTGACGTTTGATCTCCGGAGGGTGCTTCGTTTTCATTTTGGGTGTGTTTTATCACTCTTATTTGGAGTGACCTGCAAGTCCAGGGTAGGCTTACTGTACTTTGATACATTTTCAAGCCAGAGATAATAGTTTCTGAACAAATGGGTCCAGAGAAGCTTTGTTATTTTCATACTAGAGCGTATGGGTGACATAACCTTTGACCTGCAAATGCTGCTTTAAATATGTTGTACCACAAGAGTGCAGAATGCCAATATTCTCTCCAAGGGGGTTATGAAATTGAGGCCTTGTGTTGTAGTACTAATACCCTTTGTCACTTATTGTAATAAGTGTTGATTTCAGGACAATTTTCTTCTATACCTCTACACTGTAAAATGTCACGATAAGACCTACCCAGGAAAAACTCCATAATATTCAGATACTTAATCATCACCTCAATGACACCAAAACAAGAAACGGCGACCAATAAAAACACACCTTTTCTGTGACGTCGATCTATGCCTCCTTTTCTCCCCAACCAAACCCTGCCTGCTACATGAAAAGGAGTCTCAGTCTCTTAATTATCACCCGAACGAGGGAGGGAGGGAAAAATAAGTCAAGCCTCCTCCCTTCGTACGACGACAAGCGGGCAGCAAGCTAGTGGCATCGTTAGCACGACTCCATAATTATCTGGGATGCTGACGGATCTAGCGACAGGGCCCTGCTGATTAATGCTGACAAATTCAGCAAGGTGTCAAGTTCTGCAGCTGGCTTGATGTAATCAAGTTGATATTAGCCCAGGTCCCCACACACAAGGCACATTTGCACACACACACACACACACCTCCAGTTGCAGGATTAACTCAATTATTTCGAAGGGGTTCAGTCGCCGAGGCAAACGAACACTGCTAGATAATGGCTGATCTAAGCCGAGTTTCCATGAGTTTTGTACAGGTGTCCTATAACAGGGTTATAAGATATGCTGGTTTAGGCATCAGTACATTGGATATGTTGTATTGCATATTGTCCTGCATCACGCTGCTTGATTTCTATCTTCCATCTGTACAGTTTGTTATGAAGCGGGTGTTCCATTACGAACAGAGATTGTGTTGCGTACTGTTGGGGTTTCTCTTCCTGTGTTTTCAGACTAAACGTTTTTGTAGCACTGCAGCTTTGCAGGTTGTCAGGTCTCTTAAACTAAGCTGTAGTACAGTATGTGTGAGTCTTGTGCGTGTCTGTGTGTAGCAGCCACTGTCTCTTTACCCTAGCTATAGTCGGGGATATGCAAAGTGTCATTAACAGTCGACATTGAATCTAGTAGTCGATAGTCATGTTTGCCCCCCTATTTCTCAACGCAAATAGTTTCAATTTGCATGTGGGGTCAGTAGGCCTATAGGAAATCAAAGAGTTACACACACATATACACCCACCCCTCCACACACATACTCCCGTTCCTCATCTATGTGGAGGTTAAGTGACAAATGAAGATCGATGACTGCTCTTATGGAAATGAAAGGGTGTTGAAAATATGCCTGGATTAAAAGAGCGCCGAGAGAGTGGCGGTGTGAAGGCGTCCGCCTCAGGAGCAGCGCCGCCGAGGTAAAACTATCCCTGGGTTTAACGAGCTTTCTCTCTCTCACTCACGCACGCACGCACGCACGCACACACACACATATATATATATATCTTTCCACAACCTCCACACCTACAACAATGAAGAACTTGCTACAATCCTGCAGTTTAGTCTTCCAGTACGTGTATGGGAAACCATAGTATCCAAGGAGAACGGAGCAGCTGTATTTCCTCTTCATCTCCCCCTCCCTCGGTGTGGCTTGACATCTCATCTGTCCACTCGTTTCTATCAGCGTGAGACAGAGGCGGAGAGCGAGACGATAAAATAAAAAGAAGAAAGAAAGAGCGAGTCATGACCTGGAGAGAGAGTGGAAGTCCAGAGTACACTCTCTTGAGGTCAATGTGTACTCTGGGGAGTCCCTGTCTGAACGGGTTCCATCTAAGCCCACGCTCTGTGTGTGTGTTTTGGAGGAAGTTGTGTGTTATTGTTACAAAGCAAATAGCGATAGGGGTCATTTGTAGGCTTCTACTCCAGTCGTCTCTGAGCTTATGTCAAGGCTTCTGTGTGTGATTGAGAATGTGGACGTGTGTCAGAGTTGTCCGGGTGTTAACTGATAAGTGCCAGACACATGGGATTTTTGTGGCGGGTGTATGATGTTAGGCAGTCCTTTGTCAATTAGCTAAAGCAACTGGATTTCGCTGTGTACTGACACAGTATGACCTCTTCATTTTTCTTTTGTTTTAACAAACTGTTAGTTTTATGAGGAAAAGATTGATAGGACTGTGAAGAGCCTGTTTAGTGCATGTGGCACAAGGCCAATATTATATTTTATATTTTGGACAGTGACTTTCAGCCAATACATTTAAGCAAATAGTATTTGTGACCATATTTAGCATTGATTATATTTAATCTGAATGACCAATTAAAAATAAACTAAATGCATCTCTATGATGTCCGACTTTGTAAATGCCTTTCAGAAAAAAAATCAACATTCTGGAACCTTGTGTAGCTCCTCCCCAACTTCCTGTTTCCTACTTCCTGTCTATCTGTACTAAACTAAACTAAATCATACAAATAAAAAGCATCTTTATTATTTCTTTGTTTATTTCCATAACAGAAGCTTTGAACACTAATGTGGTAGAGTGCATTTAACGGTGAGTGGAGGGAAGACAGAAAAAAATGTAGGAAGAAAGAAAAGGGGTGGGGGGGTGGGGGGGGGGCTGCGAGGAAAAGGTATTAAAAGTGACAGATGAACAGGAGTGGGGAGAAATTCTCCCCCAGCAGCTGTGACTGCTGCCATTACCCTGACAGGTGTCAATTAAGAATTACTGCCAAGGCCCCCAGTCATTTCTACTACACCCACCCCCCCAACCCAGCTGTGTTTGTGTGTGCGTGAGAGAGAGAAATAACACTTTACCCTTGTCGCTGTGTTAACATGTGGCCACAGTCGCAGCCCCACCATTGAAAATGAGCCGTTGGGCGGCAGCTAGCTGCACTAATCGATAACCAGTGTATTAGCAATTATTTTGCCCATTGATTTACGAGGGACAGTAACTCCCCACGCAGTGTTATTAGCCTTTAATTAGATGTCTGCACTACACACACACACACACACACACACACTTGCACACTGCCCTGTTGCCAGATGGATATATGTTGGACACACACACACACACACACATACTGTCCTACAGCTTGTTGCTAGGTGGATATATAGTTCCTTAGAGGCAGCAGGGTTTAGAACAATCACTCTCTATCATATCACAGGCCCTACATTTGATGCTGAGGAGCCTTAAGACCCCTGGGCAAGCTGAGGGAGGGGGCAGAATGAAATACAGGTCCATTTCAGATAGTAGTTTCATTGTGTGCACTTGTACTCTGGATGGAGGCTTTTGATAGGGTAGCGTGTATTAACGACTACTTAACGGTGGCAACATTGTTCCATATTAGCTAGTGGAATCATGCTAACATAGAATCAAGTCACCTGTCACGAACAGCCAATTGACACTTGACAATTTTCATGACATCGGCATCAGTTTCCTCATGCTTAGAGCACGCAAATACTAAGGATGGATGGGTGTTGGAGTTTAGTGCTCCAAGTAAATTGTGCGAGGACATTCTTCGGATTCATTTGACGTCTGCGTTGATCAAATATCAGATTCTCTTCCTATCACTCAGAGGACATTGCTGTGTCAGCAAGGTTAATTTTATCCCATACCCAGATTTAAATCTATTCCTCGAATAAAAAGCATTCTCAATTGAGAATCTCCATTTAAAACTGCTTTTAGTCCCGAAGACCAGTCCCAACATACTTTGAGTGCATTTCTGTTAGCCAGCCCCAGTGAAAATAGTATGTTGAACCCCTAATCAGTGGCTTGTTACACAGACTTCAGTCTATAAGGCTTTCCAGACACAACAGGAGCATCAATAAGCCATACGCATCTGTGACTGAACTGCCATACTTGGAGAAACATCTACTAACAACAACGCATTTAACTGAAAAGTAATATGTGCCACTTTACAAGACGTTGTTGTATCATCTTGTAAAAGTTTAATTTGAAATGTGTCAAGCCCTTGTTTTGTTTTTCCTAACTTACTTGTAGGGTTAGAGTCGAGATTTTTACATTGCGATGCTACTCGTGTTTTTGTCCCTTCATTCAGGATACAGGGCACTCCAAGTGGGCTGTCATGTGCCTTTTTACTGAGGAGTGGCTTCCGTCTGGCCACTCTACCATAAAGGCCTGATTGGTGGAGTGTTGCAGAGATTGTTGTCCTTCAGGAAGGTTCTCCCATCTCCAGAGGAACTTTAGAGCTCTGTCAGATTGACCATTGGGTGGCAGGGTAGCCTAGTGGTTAGAGCGTTGGACTAGTAACCGACAAATCTGTCGTTCTGCCCCTGAACAGGCAGTTAACCCACTGTTCCTAGGCCGTCATTGAAAATAAGAATTTGTTCTTAACTGACTTGCCCAGTTAAATAAAGGTAAAATAAAATATAGTGCCTTCGGAAAGTATTCAGATGGCTTGACTTTTTCCACATTTTGTTACGTTACAGCCTTATTCTAAAATGGATGAAATAAAAATACTCAGAAATCTACACACAATACTCTACAATGACAGAGCAAAAACAGGTTTTTAGATCTTTTTGCAAATTTGTTAAATAAAAAACTGAAATATCTTATTTACATAAGTATTGAGACCCTTTGCTATGAGATTCGAAATTGAGCTCAGGTGCATCCTGTTTTTATAGCATCCTGTTTCTACAACTTGATTGGAGTCTACCTGTGGTAAATTTAATTGATTGTACTTGATTTGGAAAGGCCACACTGGTCTATATTAGGTCCCACAGTTGACAGTGCATGTCAGAGCAAAAGCCAAGCCATGAGTTCGAAGGACTTGTCCATAGAGCTCATAGATATGATTGTGTTGAAGCACAGATCTGGGGAAGGGTACCAAAAAAATTGCTGCCGCATTGAAAGTCCCCCAAAACACAGTGGCCTACATTTTTAAATGGAAGATGTTTGGAACCACCAAGACTCTTCCTATACCTGGCCTCTCGGCCAAACTTAACAATCGGAGGAGAATGGCCTTGGTCAGGGAGGTGACCAAGAGCCAAATGGTCAATCTGACAGAGCTCTAGAGTTCCTCTGGAGATGGGAGAAACTTCCTGAAGGACAACCATCTCTGCAACACTCCACCAATCAGGCCTTTATGGTAGAGTGGCCAGACGGAAGCCACTCCTCAGTAAAAGGCACATGACAGCCCACTTGGAGTTTGCCAAAAGGCACCTAAAGATCTGAATGCCAAGCGTCACTTCTGGAGGAACCTGGCACCATCACCATTGTGAAGCATTGTGGTGGCAGCATCACGCTGTGGGGATGTTTTTCAGAGGCAGGGACTGGGAGACTAGTCCGGATCGAGGCAAAGATGAGCGGCGCAAAGTACAGAGAGATCCTTGATGAAAACCTGCTCCAGAGCGCTCAGGACATCGGACTGGGGCGAAGGTTCACCTTCCAACAGGATAACGACCCTAAGCACACAGCCAAGACAACGCAGGAGTGGCTTCTGGACAAGACTCTGAATGTCCTTCAGTGGCCCAGCCAGATCCCGTACTTGAACCCGATCAAATATCTCTGGAGAGACCTGAAAATAGCTGTGCAGCAATGCTCCCCATACAACCTGAAATAGCTTGAGAGGATCTGCAAAGAAGAATAGGAAAAACTCTCCAAATACAGGCGTGCCAAGCTTGTAGCGTCATACCCAAGAAGACTCAAGGCTGTAATCGCTGCCAAAGGTGCTTCAACAAAGTACTGAGTCAGGAATCTGAATACTTATGTAAATTTGATGTCTGTTTTTATTTTTAATAAATTGTCAAATTCTAAAATCCTGTTTTTGCTTTGTCATTCTGGGGTATTTATAGATTTATGAGGGGGAAAAACAATTTAATACATTTTATAATAAGGCTGTAACCTACCAAAATGTGGAAAAAGTCAAGGGGTGTGAATACTTTCCGAAAGCACTGTAAATCCACAACTCTTAAAGTCTGTGTTCACAGTATATCACGACATAAGACAAATAAAAATTGGTGCTGTTTTTACTGCGAGGTGATGGATAAAAGCTGGCCTCAGCACATGAGACTGTGTGTCGGGAGGGGAATTTCGCTGGGAATTTCTATCTCCAAGGAGTGTTTATTTAACCGATAAGTGTCTTTTGAAAAGCAATGAATATCATTTTTTTTGGACAACAGTTTACTGGGCTCTGTAGATAAGATACTGCATCTGGGAATGGATACGGCCCACAGATGACAGTTTGTCCTTGAGACTGGACTAGACGCCAGGGTTTTTGCTGAATCCTCACCTCTCTCTCTTTCCATTTTTCTCTCCTTACTCAATCTCTCTCTGTGTCATGGTCTCTCTCTCTCTCTCATCTTTATTGCTATCTCTCTATCCATCCATCTCTCCCGATCTCTTTACCTCGGTCCTCTTTCATATTCTCTCGTTTTGTCTACTCTTTCATAGTCTCTCACTATTCTCTCTTTATTTATCCCCTTCCCACTCCGGTGTAACCGGACAGAGCCAGCAAGTCTGTTTTGAAAAATATGTACTAGAAGACAAAAGGAGAGTGTTTCCTATGCAACTCTGGCAAACCATGTGTATATGTGCATTTCCTTTGCATAACACTCTTAATAGTCATGTAGCGCCATACATACTAGTTGTAGATTCTCCATAGGTGTTGGGGAAATAATTTACTGTATAGTGTGTGGGTTTGTTCGACGCCACATGTGGGCCCCAAAATTGCCCGCAAGCTTTATTTGATCCGACGCGGACTCAGACAGTGTCAGTCACTGGGGGGCTCTAAGCTCGGCTCTAAGTCGTCTTTCTTAGGAAACGGTGGGGTGCCCCCAGTCCCCCCTCTGTCTGTCTCATGACTGCCCTGTCACCTGGTCTCTCATAAAGTCAGTCTGAAGACTTGTTTTTGTGTCTGACTCTCAGACTTTCAAATGGTCTGTATGCCCTTTCAGTGGATCTCTCGTGTGGTCCTTCTTTCTGTCTCTCTTTCTCATGTCTGCATTGTCACTCAATCTCTCATACAGTCTGTCTGAAGACGTGTTTGTCTGTTATTCTGACTCTCTTTCAAGTTGCCTGTCTGTTCATCCCTCTGTTTCATAATCCTGCTGTCTGTTCGTCTTTCCCACAGCGGGGAAAACTAATCAAGCCATCTGCAATGATTGAATTCTGTCTGTCTGACACAGAGAGTGAGACAGCGAGAGTCAGGCAATGATTAGCTAAGTTGAACATTAGCTAACTATTGTGGCTGACTCAAACATCCATGTTTTCCAGATCACTGTCAATCATCCATCAATCATTGACCCAGTTCGTTGTTGACGCCTTCAGTATCTGTCTGCCTTTTGAGGTCACAGGTTAAGAGGTTAAAACGCTAATTGTTGACTATAGATGTTAATTAGGTGTTTTTGGTAGGATTTCAACAAATTATAATTTATCCAATTAATAGTGTTACTTTGAGGGCATCCCTTTGATCACATAATGTGATGCAAGGTGATTTGTAGATCGTTGATTCTGCTCTCTCCATGGAATGTAGAAAGTGTGTGGTTTCACTGCTCTGCAGATTGACGTTCAATCGCACTTGATCATTACACTGATAACCTAGTAATCGAGAATTAGAGATGTCTGTTCGTTGCCAATAGTGGAAGGGCTATTAGCCACGTGCGAGTGTGCGTGCGTTACTGTACAGAGGGATAGAGTGTCTAAGTCTTGGGGCAGACGGTGAGGAAAAAGAGACTGAGAAAAAGAGGGAGACGGCATGATGTGAGAGGGGGAGAGAAAAGCCCAGAGGTGGAGTGGTAAGAGGAAGAAAAGAGGGGAGGGCAGAAAGAATGTAAAAGAGGAGGAGCGACAAACGGTGAGGGAAGGAGGGGGTCAGGTTGGGTGGGAGAGTGGCATAGGGGAGAGAGACAGAAAGAGCATGAGAAGGATAGAGGGAAAGAAAGACATGCAACAAAGAAGTAGTGAGAGGGAGGGGCGAGAGAGAGAGAGAGAGAGGGGTCAGCCATGCCTGCCATTCATCACTCACTCCTTAATGACTCTCTTTTTTTCTCTCCCTCTCTCCCTTTTTCCCCCGGGAGTCTCAGCTCGGCCCAGCGGCCAATCAAATGAGGTCATCCAAAGTTCACGACCCCCACTACCACCATGGTCCCACACAACACCCATCCCTCGTGTGTGTGTGTGTGTGTGTGTGTGTGTGTGTGTGTGTGTGTGTGTGTGTGTATTGTATGTGTGTGTGTTTTTGTCTGCCAACTTGCTGTTTTTGTTTTTTAAGACATCTGAGAAAATGGCAGGTGTGGGTGGATGCGTCTACAGTACGTGGTTGATGAAAGACTTCTGTCAGTGAAATATTTTGTTTTTCGTTCTTCCTTTATTTGGATATCTTTCAGATCTGCCATGTAGACCAGGTTGTATGTTATGGTGCAATAAGGAATTTTTGTCACTGTTTATTTACAATGATGAATTACACAATAATATATTCTATCGAAACAAAGTCTATTATAGTTTTTGTACTTTTGTTCAGTCTTCTGTGTGTGTACTATGTATTGTTTCGATGCTGGCTCGGTTCCTATTCCTGCTTACGCAGGGTGTTGACAGACCAGGTGTGTGTGTGTGGTACCACAGTGTCCCATTCCCCTTGGCACGGTTTGTCAGCTATCTGGCTCTGGGAAGCGTCAAGCAACGCAACTCAAAGTGAAGCCTTTTCACTCTCTCCCCCTCACACCAAATTTGGGAAACAGCTGGAAAGACCATGAAGATGATTTGTCTCCCTCTGCTAGTGTGTCTGACAGCTTCTGCTGCACCACACACACACACACACACACACACACACACACACACCCACCCACCCACATGCACTCACACTCCCCCTTGAGGAGATGTAAAATGAACAGTCCAATTTGGAGATATTCAGCATATTAAATGAAGTCAGTGTCCCTGGGGTGGATGGAGGGAGATTTGATAGGGTTTAATGGAACCAGTGGAACTTTTCATTATGTGTGTGTGTGTGACCACATTCCTACGTAGGTGTGTGTTCTCAAATATCTCCATGCAGAGTTTGTGAACACACACACAGGGTCTTGTATAAAGGGCTGTGCTCTCTTGGTGCTTGTTGCCAAAAAAGACCCTGATTTCCTTTAGCCCAGCATGGCTGGGTCATACATCACTAAGGGGCCTCCCAGCTCCGGTGGCAGGGGCTGACAGAATGACACGTGTCATTTATCATAGAGGGGCCAGGCCTTGGGAAACTACAGACTGGACCGCACATGACACTGCCTGAGAACGAGGGAGAGAGACCGAGAGACAGAGGGAGAGAGAAAGAGGGAGAGCTCAGAAAGGGTTGTCTGTACGATACACAGATAGAATACACGTGGACACAGTGAGTAAGTGTCTGTTCGTTCGATCCTCTACGTATCCCTCTATCCCTTCTCCTTCTTTCTCTCGTTTTCCTCTCTCCCATGCACCCATCCATAACCCCGCTCCTCCTCCCGCCTCTCCCCATGCGACTTCGCCCGCTTTCCTTCCCTCCATCCCTCCCACCAAGTCACTCGCCTGGACCCCTTTTCATTTGTCTTCATGAGCCTCATTTATTTTGGATGCCACATGCAAGTTGACAGGCATCACTCACTACTGCCCTCCCTACACACACACACACACACACACATCGCCCTTCCCGACTTATCCGAGGTCAACCCAGCAGTCACGCTTCTCCATTTTACCTCGTCTCCCCCCTGTCTCTTATATCCTCCCACCACCCCCATCAACATTGCTGCCGATGGATGTGTCTTTAAAGCAGAGATTGATTACGGTAGGGGGGCAGTGGATATCGCTGCGATATTCGTGGACACCATCTGGGTGTATGTGTTCATGGGTGGCACAGTGTGAGTGTGTTAGGTGTGCGTGTTTCCGCGTGGCGCGGTATATAAGTGGCACGGTCGGTGGGCACTTTGAGAAGCTGTGCAAAAGTTTAATTGCCAGGGCGGTAAGGTTCTCTTTCGGCTCCATTTCTAAAATGTTCCATAGTCAGCCCTCAGTACGATATTATGTTGTGTTGAGCGATGGTTTCCTTCTTTTTTTCTCTCCTCTCTCTTCTCACTCTCTCTCTCTCTCTCTCTCTCTCTCTCTCTCTCTCACCACGCTCCCTCCTTCACTTACTGCTTCTCTCTTCTAAGCTGTTATGGATGGTTTACTAAGAGTCATGTCCCTACCCTGGGAAATCTCAACACAGGCGCACACACAACACTGTGAACACACAACATGATACGAACACACAACATGACACAAACACACAATCGGAGATGTAGGCATTGATCCCCAGTGACGTGGTTTCTTCTGTGAGAGGCTAGTTTGTGATTTAGTGCGTCTCCTCCTTCAGGGGCTCTATCTCGTTCCCCCTCTGCCTCCCTCTTTTGTCAGTTCACTGTCACGGCCATCAGGAATAGGCCTCACGCCCCCCCCCACACACACACACAAACACTCCCATGTGGGCTGACAGAATTGTTACTCTTTCTTGACCCTCTTTTAGTTTTTTTTCCCTCGCTTAACTTTCCAGTAACACTTCATTTAAACTGTTTAAATGATGTAGCTTGACAACACAGAGTAATGCTATGTTGTAACAAGGTCTATTTTCTGTCACGTTGTTTGCATTGATATTAATGGAGTTGTCATTGTTTTGTGGAATTTAGGCGATGTTCTCATATGATCAGCAAATTCGATTTGGCAATCAGTGTGTCCGTACGCGTGTGTGTGTAAGTGCGTGTGTATGTGCGTGTGTGTGTGTGTACGTGCGTGTGTGTGTATACGTACGTGCGTGCGTGTGTATGTATGTGCATGCCTGTGTGTACGTACGTGCGTGTGTGTGTATACGTACGTACGTGCGTGCGTGCGTGTGTATGTATGTGCATGCGTGTGTGTGTCTTTCCTCTGATCTGACTCATCCAGAAGCTGTGTGGGTTTTCCCCGCAGAGACAAGGGGTCAGTTTCAGGGAAGAGTGTGTGTGTGTCCTGTGTGTGTGCATGTTGTTCCTCAGCGGTGTACAGAGCGGATGGCCCATGTAAAATAAAGGGGAAGGCTGAGGGTACAGGGAAGGGTTGATTGATGGGTTATTGTGCAACCAGACATAACTGGTGAGGTCATGGCCTTCACTCACTCACTCACTCACTCACTCACTCACTCACTCACTCACTCACTCACTCACTCACTCACTATTCACTCCCCTGCACTGACTTTCTCCCTTCATAATCCACTTTGTTTTCTTTTCTTTCCTTCTCCAGTGTAGTTTTTTTTTAAATACATTTTTATCCTGTTTCATTTTAGACTCTATTCACTGAATTTAACCATTGAAATACTGTCTCTGACTCCTGAGAAACTCTAGCAAAAGATCTTGCTGCGGCGTTTTTTTTACGGCCACGCCGATTGGGCAGCAACCGGTGATTATCCAATTAGGGAGCCTCATACAAATTTTTCTCCCTCATGGGAAATATTCACCAAATAAAGTGTGACTGATGCAACAGGGGTCATGGAAAGGTGTATCTGAGCAATACTTTTGTTTTCTCTCCCTTGCCATTTTCTCTCCTGTCCTCTGCAGAAAGAGAGTGATTTATGGTAATTATCGTCTTTGGGGTCATCCATCAACCTGTTGTTGCTAGGCGATGGGAGCAGCTGTTGTTTGGGCCAGGGAAATTCCACTGTCAGGGGGCAGGCAGTACACAGGTGACTTCAGGGGGAGATTTAAAGGGACAGGCCCCATTTTTTGTTTTGTTCTTTTTCCCAGAGAACTCTTGTGCATGTTGATTTCAGTTTGTTTTAATCTGTTTGTTTTTTGGTTTAGTCAGTGCAGAGAAAAGACTAGGATAGATAGAAACAGTAAGGACTGAATTTCGTCAAGCTCCCAGGAATTCCTTGAAGTTTTATTTTTTTATTTTTTATTTCACCTTTATTTAACCAGGTAGGCTAGTTGAGAACAAGTTCTCATTTGCAACTGCGACCTGGCCAAGATAAAGCATAGCAGTGTGAACAGACAACACAGAGTTACACATGGAGTAAGCAATTAACAAGTCAATAACACAGTAGAAATAAAATGGGCAGTCTATATACAATGTGTGCAAAAGGCATGAGGAGGTAGGCGAATAATACAGTTTTGCAGATTAACACTGGGGTGCTAAAAGATCAGATGGTCATGTACAGGTAGAGATATTGGTGTGCAAAAGAGCAGAAAAGTAAATAAATAAATAAATAAAATTTAAAAAAACAATGTCAAACAATGCCTGTGGAATGAAGAGGTAGATAGTGATACAACGATGATTCAATTTGACCCTACCATTGCCAAAGACATCGGGGAATGAGGGAAGATGGTCAATGCAGCTAGTCTATGAAAATGCTTATCCTAGAACCTGTTGTGTATGAATTAAAATGTACTACCCTAAGCAAAACATGAGTGCTTATAGTGGCACCAGAAGCACTCCAATGTTGACTTTAACCTTTCCAAAACCATCCGTTTTTCAATGTAGCTCTTCAGAAATAACTATGTGACGCAGAGGCTTCACTAACTGTAATAGCTAAACCTTCCAGGCGGTTTCTCCCAAAGCTTAACCAAGTGGGTGTGAGGCTACACTAACGCTCAGCTAACATTAGCAAAACGTTAGGACTTTTTGGTTGCATTATTTCCAGAAGCGGCAATAATGGGGGCAGAGGCTATACTAGTCTCTATGTTCTGTAGCATTCAGCTAAGATTAGCGAAACGTTGCCACTTTGTAGTTACATGGGTTTCAACAGAAGCAGCCAGCCAGATGGGGGTTGGCTCTGCAGTGCTTATGATATAATGGCCATTGTCTCATCTCTGAGCAGCCTGGAGTTGACAGTGGGGGGGAAAGGTGATTTATTGACTGCAACCGTCGCTATGGCTGCTCAAAGCTGGCTCCCAGGGAACATGGACAAACAGAGAGGGAGGGGAGAAAGGAGAGAGGGAGAACAGGGAAGAAGGAGAGAGACTGTACTGCAATGCAGGAGCGAAGAGCAGGGGAGTAAAATGACTGATTATCAGAAGTTTATTTGTGAAATTCAAAATTGTTTGTTTGTAGTTAAATGATTCAGCAAAGAATAAATCAAATAACTTTAAGGTTTCATTCTGCTTGTTGTTAGTTTAAACAAAATTATAATACCCACAATGTCTTATGTATGTTATGAAGAGTTATAGAGTTATATTTACTTAGGATCAACATTTTTACCCCCCCTCCCCAATTTCATCATATCCAATTACGATATTGTCTCATCGCTGCAACTCCCCAACTGGCTCGGATGAGGCTTAGTTCAAGTAATGCGTTCTCCGAAACATGACCTGCCAAACCACGCTCCTTAACACCTGCCGGCTTATCCCGGAAGCCAGCCGCACCCATGTGTCGGAGGAAACGACGTTCAACTGATGACAAAGATCAGCCTGCAGTTACCTGGCCCGCTAGAGCACGATAAGCCAAGTGAAGCCCCCCGGCCAAACCCTCCCCAAACTCGGACGACGCTGGGCCTATTGTGCGCCGGCCTATGAGACTCCTGGTCACGGCCGGCTGTGACACAGCCTGGGATCGAACCCGGGTCGGTAGTGGCGCCTCAAGCACCGCGATGCAGTGCCCTAGACCGTTGTGCCACTTGGGAGGCCCCAAGATCAACAATTACAAACAGCAACAAAAAATAAAAACAGAAATAACTTATTTACATAAGTATTCAGATCCTTTGCTATAAGACTCGAAATTGAGCTCAGGTGCGTCCTGTTTCCATTGATCATCCTTTAGCTGTTTCGACAACTTGATTGGAGTCCCCCTGTTGTAAATTCAATTGATTGGACATGATTTGGAAAGGCACACACCTATCTATACAAGGTCCCACAGTTTACAGTTCATGTCAGAGCAAAAGCCATGAGGTCGAAGGAATTGTCCATAGAGCTCCGAGACAGGATTGTGTCGAGGCACAGATCTGGGGAGGTGATATTCCTCTTCTGGTGTACTAATACTTTTCACTGTACATCTACACACCAGTCTGTATCCTTTCAACTGTGAGTAATGCGCTAATTGAGCCCATCAATTATTCAACGATCACTCCAAAGCTCTTGCCGTGTCTGGGATTGTCAATGCTGTGTGGTTTGGATGGGTATTGGAAATGTGTTAGTAGTTAGGCCTAGTATTACCTCGGTGCCTAGGTGAAGAGGTTTGCATAGTTGTTTCATTTTCAACTAATGAAACCATGGTGGTCAAGGTGAACTTTACCCCATGATTAAGAACTTGTGATGGAAGATGTACTTGTTCATGTTGCTGTGAGTAAAGATGTCATGGTGGTCAGGATAAGTCATGTCGGACTTACCTCCCTCTTCTGTACAGGGATATAAGAGTGAACTGACAGAACTCCCCCCTCCACAACCCAATAGTCCAGTCACCTCCCCTTCGCGACCCCCATTGTTTGAAGCTAATGTATAATGCTCTGTCTATATGACCCATTTTAGCAGGTCTTTAGCATAATTTGGTTGTGGCCAGCAAGTTAGTGTACTGCAGATGACAGGGAAAGTGTGCTACACAACCTTAAAATATATATATATATTATCGGACAAAGTAGACTTTACATTGGGGTGTGTGTGAGATGGAGAGAGAGAAAGGTGGATGAGAAGGTACAAATGCGTTATACATTTGATACCATGCTACAGGTGTATAATATCAAATTATCTTAATACAACTTTTATCTTTAATATCTATTTACAAAAAAATAGGCAGAAATGTTATGTATGAACACAAATTTGGCTTAAATGATGATAAGTTTAGTGAATTGAATAGAAAATAAACATGGTTTTCCTCCACCTCCGGACATTTTGGAAAGCCGAGGAGATGAATTTGCACGGCCTGCTGGAATGGTACAACAGCTATTGGAGGCCCTGCAGGTATTGTGCCATATGGTCAATTATTCCACATGGGCAGGGGGAAGGGGGGGCTGGGAACTGTGAGCAGATTTTTATAAGCAGGCAGTTGAGGGGAAATCCGATATTAATTTAGAGCGACCACTCCACAAGATCCACGGCAAACCAAATCAATGTCACTTTATACTGGGCGGGGTCCATGTAGGGCAAGCCTCAGAACTTCAAAGGCCACCACTTTTGTTGAGGCTGGGATAAAGTTGAATCTGTCTTGAGGCAACAACAAAAAGGCAGTGGACATAATCACAACAATAATGCTAATCAGTGAATGGGTAACTCCCTAAGCATGGGTTGTATGATGGAAAAAGATGGGTCAAAACTGAATGCTCTTTCCTCGTATAGTTTGTTCCTTGGTTTGAAATCGCAAAAAATAATGTTAAAGGAGATTGTACACCAACAGCAGTCATGTACTAAAAAAACAGAGGTCCCTCACCATTACAGTAAATAAGATTCCCAACAAATAGGATGCTCTGTGGCCTTTTTCTTCTTTTTTTGAACAAAAGGAACGACTATGAGAATCATCTCGAAATGAAAACTACGCTGTCGACCCTTTTTACACACAGACGTAAATGAAAAGGCCGTTTTTCCTCGGTTAGCCTTAGCGAACGTAGGCAGTAGGCCTTAACGCCAGCTTGCTGTAGCGTAGGCCCCGCGAGCGCTTGGAACAGACAGCAGCATCACGCCACCCAGGCCTGTGCAGCAGTGGCTGTCCCGGAGAAGAAGAAAGCGGGAGAAGGAGAGAGGGAGGAAATGACATGCCCCCTGACGTGCGGTGCATTACCATAATTGGCTTTTCTACATGATAGGACAGAGGAAATAATAATGTCATTTTATTTACAGCCAGTCCCACTGTCCCCCCCTCACTCGCACACACACACACACACATCGTGCAGGTCAAATGACACACACTGATCAGGCCTGTCCAAAGCCATCACAGCTAAGTGGCAGCGAGTAGAGGGCCCGGTGACAAAGCAAAGCAGAGAGAGAGAGAGAGAGAGAGAGAGGAATAAGACTGGCCCATTTTGAAGGCCGTCTAAACGGCGACTCGGTTGCCGGTCTGGAATAGCAGAGAGTCCGACACGGGCTAAATCAGCGGAGTGAGAGCAGGCGGAATTGGACATTAGCACCGCAAATGACTGCCGGGATTGGCCCTCTTCTCCGAGACAGAGTAAATAAATATGGAGGGGTGTGTGTGTGTGTAACATGTGTGTGAGTTGCAATTCGGTGGTGCTGCTTCTCGCTCAACTGCTCTCGCTCCCTGTCTCACATTGTTTCCCTCACGATAGCTTTGGTTAAGTTTGACACCAGCCAAATGGTGTAACCCCTGCGCCCTGTGACAGATAGATAGTGTTACGGGTTTAAGTGACAGATTTGCGCAAGAGAAACGAGCCAGGAAAAATATATATGAAGGGACTCCATTTTTCAGACGTTATATAGAGAGAGAAACTGCCGGCTCTCTCTCGGGAAAGCAAAACTTAATTTTAGTCTAATTTGTTTTGAAGCAGAGGGGCCTGTCTCGCCGGTTGATTCTCAAGTTGTTCCGATGCAATGTTTGAGCGTGTCAACACATTAGTGCATGTGAGTGAAAGCACAGCTAGTTGGGAATTCACTGTGCATACTATCACAAACACGGGGCCATATAGACAATGCAGAAACAGTACTGTAAGAGGACAATGGTTCTTTTTATGTTTATCCATGACAGATAACAATTTCTTTGATGAATGCAGTATTATATTTAAGCAATAAGGCCTGAGGAATTGTGGTACATGCCCGATATACCACAGCTAAAGGCTGTTCTTAAAGAGTGCCTGGACACAGCCCTTAGCTGTGGTATATTGGCCATATATCACAACCCCCTAAGGTGCCTTATTGCGATTATAAACTGGTTACCAACATCATTTGTGCAGTAAAATAAGTGTTTTGTCATACCTGTGGTATAAGGTCTGATATACCACGCCTGTCAGCCAATCAGCTTTCAAGGCTCAAACCACCCAGTTTATAAAACAGATTTGAGCTTGGCTTGGAGAAGGCTTGTACATGTTTGCATGTGCGTGACTGTATGAATGTCTGTCTGTTTTTGTCTATGTACTGTAAACTTAGGTGTGTGTGTGTGTGTGTGTGTGTGTGTGTGTGTGTGTGTGACAGTAAAGGCCCGGTAGTGTCCTGCCGAGGTGTCACCTGTCTGGAGGAAGCCTGTGCCAAAGTGACAGGCTCGTCTCTGGATGCAGATGGCCTCGCTCTCCCTTTCCTCTCCACAGCTGTCACACGTCCCCTCTGTGTTTGACACACACACACATTTGCACACACACATACTAACACGCACACGTCATTGACACTGACACATGAACGTACTGAGACACACAAACACACAGGGACAGGCCTGATGGATACGTACAGAATATCTCCCTAGCACACCAGGTGGATAGATACGCATAGATGCTTACAAACCCACCCACGCTCACTCACATACACGCACACAAAGCTTTCGTTTTTATCTCGCTGCCTCAGGTTACAGTCGATTTCACATCTGACCCACCCAAAGACAGACCAACTCAAAACTCTCTTGTTCACACCTCTGTCAGCTAACACCTAACCAAATCGTCTTTCCTTTTTTTGTCTCTACAAACTTATTTTCCTCTTCCATTCTCTGTGACAGCACAAAGTGGGCTTATTTTTCTTTTTCTCTTTTGTTGACTGACAACCACAACAGACGTCCTCCCCTCCCCCTATTTGAATCCTTCCTCTCCCTCTCTCCGTTGTTCTGAGTGAGGCTTGAAAGCGGGCGGCTCAACGCGCCTTGTCAGCATCTCCCCATCACTGATTGCCTTATTAGCCACCGGTGAAACCAGGAGCTTTTTTGATTTTATTTATTTTTTACACAGATGGCAAAAAAGGAGGGAGAGAAGAAGAAAAGAAATGGGCTTTTATGTTGTTTTTTTCTTTCGCTGAAAGAAAAGGCTTGTTGGTGGACACTGACACCCACCACCCTCACACTGACACCCACCGCCCTCACACTGACACCCACCGCCCTCACACTGACACCCACCGCCCTCACGCTGACACCCACCGCCCTCACGCTGACACCCACCGCCCTCACGCTGACACCCACCGCCCTCACGCTGACACCCACCGCCCTCACGCTGACACCCACCGCCCTCACGCTGACACCCACCGCCCTCACACTGACACCCACCGCCCTCACACTGACACCCACCGCCCTCACACTGACACCCACCGCCCACGCTGACACCCACCGCCCTCACACCCACCGCCCTCACGCTGACACCCACCGCCCTCACGCTGACACCCACCGCCCTCACGCTGACACCCACCGCCCTCCGCTGACACCCACCGCCCTCACGCTGACACCCACCGCCCTCCTGCTGACACCCACCGCCCTCCTGCTGACACCCACCGCCCTCCTGCCCCACGCCCTCCACACCCACCGCCCTCCTGCTGACACCCACCGCCCTCCTGCTGACACCCACCGCCCTCCTGCTGACACCCACCGCCCTCCTGCTGACACCCACCGCCCTCATACTGACACCCACCGCCCTCATACTGACACCCACCGCCCTCATGCTGACACCCACCGCCCTCATGCTGACACCCACCGCCCTCCTGCTGACACCCACCGCCCTCCTGCTGACACCCACCGCCCTCCTGCTGACACCCACCGCCCTCCTGCTGACACCCACCGCCCTCCTGCTGACACCCACCGCCCTCCTGCTGACACCCACCACCCTCACACTGACACCCACCGCCCTCCTGCTGACACATGATTTGACACGGACGGTTTCCGAGGTGGAGGCAGCAGTCTGGGGATGTCGGGGGAAGTACGTGTTTGGGGTGTGTGTGTGTATGTGGGGTGATCTAGGCTGAGGTGTAGGTGTGTGTGTGCAGGAAAAGACTGGCATTGTTTTTAGAAGTGTCAGGTTCTCTTGTCTGTCTCTTCTGTCAAGGCGTTCCCTCTTTACCCACTCTGCTCAGTCAGAGCTAAGGGTAATTATAGTGGAGACGCTAATTGATTTTTTTTTTTTGGTGTGTTGCTTAGTGTGATGAGCTATTTGGAGACAGTGAGGGAGTAAGAGTGATGGGAGAGTTGTCAGGTACTCAACCAAACGCTCCAATGAAGTGAAATACGGAATGCTCTTGACGGATGCACTTTTGACATTTTTTGTTGTGGTCAGTTCTTTAATTGGATTATATGTGAAAGGGTGTGATGTGGGGCTCTGGGATACGCCTAGTTGTAGTACCGGACAGATAGATTCCAGGTATTATGTGAGCAAAATAGTATTACCTTTTGTGTGCATACAGTACACGCTACAGTTGATGTTCATACACATTTATACCCACACACACACACACACACTAGTCACAGTTGCTTATGGCCCTCCAGCTTCTCTCAGGCAGCAGTAAATGGCAGCTCACAAACATCAGGTATTATGTCTTCTCCGATTATGGGCCTGAGCGGCATGCGCAGTTCAGGAGCTGACAGCACATCTGCCTCTTCGCTAGAGACTGATACTGGCACCTTGGACAAGCATCTTATGGGGAAGGATAGAGTGAACTGCCCGAGCACTGTCTCCATCTGTCTGTCTCAGTATCGCTTTCACTCGCTCTTTCCCCCTCGCTCTCTCTGTCCGTTTCTCTATTTACAGTATTTCTCCTTTACCATTACAATATGGAACATACGTAATGTAGATACAGCACATTTTCATATCGAGTGAAACGTGACATAGTGTTGTGAAATTGGAACACATTTGATTGTTGGAAATTTGTTTCTCTACAATTTTTTATTTGCTACCTAGTGCCGTTTAGAGACAGTTGAAGTCTGACATTGTCTCAAAGTCCAGAGGGCCTGAATTTCTACTTGAGAGATGGTTGACGCTGGTTATAGGCTTGTTCTCAAAGTAAAATGTCTGCCATGATTCCTGCTTGGCTACAGGGGTTGCAATCACATGTTGTCTTCCATTAAAGATAACCAGCCGGGCAGCTGATCAACACAGGTAGTGCCTTGTTAAGTACTCAGTCACGTGGCTTTCATTCACTTTCCTTAATGGTCATTAAATAAATGGCGTGTCTTTTCTATCTTGTTGTGGCCTGACAAAGAGTTCCGTTATTCCCTTTTCAGGGCTGACAACACTTAAAAGTGTAAATGCCAGACAAATGCAGTTTCATTAGACACATACCATAGCCATGCTGTTGTTACCTGTTATATCTTCTTTATCTGATGAAAGGCCACATAAGGACTGCCTGATTGTTTAGTTTTTTTGGTGTTGAAGAAAAAATAACTGTTGTTGTTTTTCCGCAATTCAGATTTTTTTTTTTTTTAAATAGTGCACTTCAAAATAGTATGTAGATGAACCTTGATATAAGAGTCTGTGTAGAGAAAGTATACTCAGTCACACCCTCATCCTCTATGGGTAACATTCTGTCCCCCCCCCCTGGAAGCAGCCACACTCCGCTCCCTGAGAACTAGTACAGCATGGATGGTGACAACATGTCATGTCATTTCCACCGGCGATTTCTACGTGCCACGCTGTGAGGAGTCCACTGCCTATGCCAACTCTATGCTAGCCCAGCCGAGTGCCTGGCATGCTCGCCCACTTATTGCACACTTGACGGGCAGGGTGTGAGTGGCACAGTGGTAGCAGAGACTGGATCAAACTCTGAGAGAGTCAGTGCCCTCCAACTAAAAGAGGAAGCCATTTTAGTACATGAACTGGCTTGTGGCTGTTGTGGTCACCTTTTTACTGGGCAGTCTAATCATTTGAAGGATAGGATTTAGGACTGTGTACTTTTTTTGTATTCAACAGTGTACATCAATATTATATAGTGTATGATAACTTGGAGTTAAGACATCAAGGCACGACAAAGCAACAAACATGAGAGGTCTAACATACTGTATGTAGGCTACTGACCTTTTTTGTCAAGTGGACTCTGTGTTGATTAATATACATCTTCTGCTTTGGGAACTGGTTTTCCATCATGTAGAATTTTGCTTGTGTCACTAGTTTTTGAATTCAAGGGGAAATATTTATCTTGCTCATCTGTGTTCTCCTTTACCCTTGCTGAGCCGTAATGTTCGATACCTTCGTTAGGCCGCACAGTGAAGGGGACTATCTATCATAGTCAAGATATCGATGTTTGCCACTTTATAATTGCAAAGCTGTGTCCTCCGCCAGGACTATTGACAAAAATCTCTTAAGAATCACGACACTCACCCACTCTTTACACATTCAGAGATACGCGCATGCGTGCGTGGTATACACACATTAAACGCACATTATGGGATGCAAACATCGAGAATCTTTATACACATCAGGTGGACACATCTGATCAATTTGAGTGGTGCCATTAGGAATGTTCTGCCCCAATGAGTTGCCTGATGTCCCTTTTTTCTCTCATCTTGTGTTTTTCAGCTTATGGGGACGAGGACGAATTTAAGGCTGATGACAAGATCGATGAGGAGCACCTGCAAGATGATGGGCTCTCCTTGGATGGACAGGATGGCGAGTACCTCTGCAACGAGGATGACGATGCCGGGGACCAATTCAGCTTCCAGAACTCCCCTTTCAGCAATGGCACCAACCCCGACGCTGGCTACGCTTCTCCTCTCAGCGATACCAGCGACCAACTTATCGACTTCCAGAGCACACGCTCCAAGGACGGACTGGATAAGGAGGAGGCAGTCAGAGGAGGAGTAGACCACCTAAAGATCCCCAATGGCCTGTCTCTGCAGGACAGCCTGGCGCAGATGAAAGCTGTCTATGCAAACCTGATCTCGGACGCCTCTTGGTCCAGCATCACCAAGGACATGCTAAGAAGTAACAGCAACAGCAACAAGGTCATCAGTGTGATCAGCAACAGCAATGGAAGCAGCCACAAGGGGAGCAACGGTATCGCCAACAGTAATACTATCAGACTTGTGAACAATAATAACCACACCAACAGCAGCAGTAACACCTCTGCCCCTACCAACACTACCAGCAACACTACCGCTACAAGCACCGCTAACACTAACAACAATGGCACTGGTGTCAGCACTGGCAGCACCGGTGGAGTGACCTACGACTGGCACCAAGCGGCTTTGGCCAAAACCCTGCAGCATACACCATATAACCTCCTCCCCGAGCCGAGCCTCTTCAGCACTGTGCAGCTGTACCGGCAGAACAACAAGCTCTACGGTCCGGTGTTCACCGGTGCCAGCAAGTTCCGGTGCAAGGACTGCAGCGGAGCCTATGACACGCTGGTGGGGCTCACGGTACACATGAATGAGTCAGGCCACTACCGTGATGACAACAAGGACAAGGAAGAGGAGCGGGGAAAGAGGTGGTCCAAGCCACGTAAGCGCTCCCTCATGGAGATGGAAGGCAAGGAGGACGCTCAAAAGGTTCTCAAGTGCATGTACTGCGGCCATTCCTTTGAATCCCTACAGGACCTGAGTGTCCACATGATCAAAACAAAACACTACCAGAAAGTGCCTCTCAAAGAACCCATGCCAGCCCTCACCTCAAAGCTGGTGCCACCTACCAGAAAAAGAGCATTTCAGGACTTGGTGTCCCCGTGCTCACCAGAGTCTGTCCACAACACATCTGGTGTACACCTGGGGGAGACCACGAAAGACCAGAAAGTGGTTAACCCCTATGTCACAGCGAATAACCGCTACGGCTACCAAAATGGCGCCAGTTACACCTGGCAGTTTGAGGCTCGCAAGGCCCAGATCCTCAAATGCATGGAGTGCGGGAGTTCCCACGACACCCTGCAACAACTGACAGCCCACATGATGGTCACAGGACACTTTTTGAAAGTGACCAACACAGCGTCCAAAAAGGGGAAGCAGTTGGTGTTTGACCCCCTGGTTGAGGAAAAGATGCAGTCCATTCCTCTCCCGCCGACCTCTACACGACTCCCTGCGCCCAATGTGAAGTCACAGCCCGATTCTCTTCTCCTGCACTCCTCGCACACTGAAGAGAAAAGGGAGGAACACGAGGAGAAAATGGAGATGAGTGAACCAGAGAATAAGATCAAAGAAGAGAAAGAGGATCTGACTGAGAAAAGTGAGAAAACTGGCAAGGCTGGACATTACAAGTATCTCACAGAGGAAGACCTGGAAGAGACACCCAAAGGAGGTCTGGATATCCTGAAGTCCTTAGAGTTCACAGTGTCAAGTGCAATCATCAAGGCCCAGACTGGGACGCCCACCTGGGGTGGTGCTGGCTACCCTAGCATCCACGCTGCCTACCAGCTCCATGGGTCTCTGAAGTCCTCCATGCAGAGTGTCCAGGTGGTTCAACCCTTGTTCAGCACTAGCAGCTTGAAGGTGATGTCCTCTGACTCCAGCAATCTGATCCATTCACCGATCAGCCATTCCCCACCTCCAAGCCACAAGAACAATGTGCTGGCCATGGAGGAGCTAGTGGAAAAAGTCACAGGGAAGGTCTCTGTGAAGAAGGAGAAGGACGAGAAGGCGTCAGAAAACAAATGCAAAGTGAGCTCTACCAAGTCACCATCCCCACTGTCCAAGGAGAGGAAGGGGTCACCCATGCCGGATAGCCTCAACAAGCCGGTGAAAAACATTGATGTAGAGGATAAGAGTGAGCCTAGAAGCAGAGAGGGAGAGGCAAAAGACGGCAAAGCGGATCCGCCAATGAAGAACGGAGCAGATGTGCCAAAAACGGTAGCCAGCAATGGCTGTAACGGCTTGGGAATCATCACGGATCATTCACCTGAGCAGTCATTTGTCAACCCCCTCAGTGCGTTGCAGTCAATCATGAACAATCACTTGGGAAAGGCCTCGAAGACAGCCACCCCCTTTCTAGACCCTCTGGCAATGCTGTACAAGATCAGTAACAACATGATGGAGAAGCCCATGAACAACTCCAATCAGGTCAAGCAAGTTGAGTCAATCAATCGATTCTATGACAATGATGACCAACCCATGGACTTGACAAAATCCAAAAACACGAATGGACGCACTACTAACAGCACCTCCACTACGCCGAACAACAATAGCAACTGTAACACCAATAACGGCAACAGGCCTATTCTGTCAAGCTTGTCTGAATCTCTCTCGTCCCCTTTACGGGAAAATGCTTTGATGGACATCTCCGACATGGTCAAGAACCTGACCGGCCGTCTGACACCGAAATCCTCCACCCCATCCTCCATCTCTGAGAAATCTGACGCGGACAACAGCGCCTTCGAGGATGGCTTGGAGGAGCTCTCTGCATTCCAGAAAAGGAAAGGCCGGCAGTCCAACTGGAATCCTCAGCACCTCCTCATCCTTCAGGCCCAGTTCACCTCCTGTCTCCGGGAGACGGCTGACGGCAAGTTCGTCATGACTGACTTAGGCCCCCAGGAGCGGGTCCATATCTGCAAGTTCACTGGTCTCTCCATGACCACGATCTCCCATTGGCTGGCCAATGTCAAGTACCAGCTGAGGCGGACAGGCGGGACAAAATTCCTGAAAAACATTGACTCGGGCCAGCCCCTGTTTCTCTGCAGTGACTGTGCCTCTCAGTTTAGGACTCCTTCCTCTTACATAAATCATTTGGAGTCCCACTTAGGCTTCAGCATGAAGGACATCTCAAAGCTTTCCATAGATCACCTTAGAGAGCAGCAGGCAGTTACCAGAATGATAACGGAGAAAACGTTCAGTTCCCTGGGACTTAATGAGGAAGACTCATGCTCTGTATTTCAGTGCAAGCTGTGCAATCGGACCTTTGTCAGCAAGCATGCAGTCAAACTGCACCTTAGCAAAACGCATGGCAAGTCTCCGGAGGACCACCTCATCTTTGTCACTGAACTAGAAAAGTTTGATAAAGCATAAATGAGCTGGACAAAAGCTGATGATATGACTGATTACTGAACCGTTGCACTATATCTCAATACTGCACTGCATCTTAACTGAGACTTTGGAATCAGTCCGAAGTAACTGCTGTCATAAAACTGGGCCATGTTCTGTTTTGGATTTTATTTAGTTTTTAAACTGAACACACATTTTTGCAGATGATTTATATGATCTTTTGTCTGTGCATGTTTTTCAGTGAATTAAAGAGATACTTTGGGATTTTGGCAATGAGGCTACTTATCTACTTCCCCAGAGTCCGATGAACTTGTGGATACCATATTTATGCTTCTGTGTCCAGTATGGAGGAAGTTTGAGGTAGCTTCTCGAGCCAATGCTACCTAGTGTTCGCGCAATGACTGGAAGTCTGTGAGTATCTGCTAGCATGCTAGTTCATCTGATTCTGGGGAAGTACATTGAACAAAAATATAAATGCGACATGTAAAGTGTTGGTTTCATGAGCTGAAATAAAAGATCCATGAAATGTTCCATACGCACAAAAATATTATTTAAAAAAATGCTGTGCGCACATTTGTTTACATCCCGGTTAGTGAGTATTTCTCTTTTGCCAAGATAATCCATCTACCTAACAGTTGTGGCATATCAAGAAGCTGATTAAAAAGCATGATCATTACACAGGTGCACCTTGTGGTGGGGACAATAAAAGGGCACTCTAAGATGTGCCATTTAATCACATAATGCCACAGATGTCCCAAGTTTTGAGGGAGTGTGCAATTGGCATGAATGTCCACCAGAGCTGTTGCCAGATAATAAAATTTTCATTTCTACACCATAAGCCAACCTCCAATGTTGTTTTAGAGAATGTAGCAGTTTGTCCAACTGGCCTCACAACCACAGACAAAGTGTAACAAGGCCAGTCTAGGACCTCCACATACAGCCTTACCTGTCGGATTGTCTGGGAGGGGTATTTCTGTCTGTAATAAAGCCCTTTTGTGAGGAACAACTCATTCTGGTTGGCTGGGCCTGGCTTCCATGTAACCCACCCATTCCTAGTCGTGTGAAATCCGTCCATTAGAGCCTAATGGATTTATTTTAATTCACTGATATCCATATATATGAACTGTAACTCAGTAAAATCTTTTAAATTGTTGCATGTTGCTTTATGATGCGTATTATTTTTTCGTTCAGTAAAGAGCATCATTTCCAAAATCACAAAGTATCCCTTTAAGATGAAACTAACATTTTAAAAGAAATGTTGAACAAAACCACAAATTTTGCAAATATATGATCGATATGAAGGTGTTTAGTTGTTTACAACTAATCAAAAAGGAATTGGGATTTCTGCACTTTACATAAGTGCTTTTGGGGTACAATGATAAGGTACACATTAGGGTTGTTAAAATAAACTCCATGGCAAGATGACATTTAAACATTTAGACTCTCTTCTCCTGATCACCTCAACATTGCGTAAGGGATGTAACATTTTAAAGGATGATGTGTAGGTCAAATGGCAAACTACAGAAAGAACAGAATACTCATTTGTTTAGCTTTTCTCTGCATACAGTATTTGTTTCCCTAATCAAGTATTATTTAATGGTGGTATTGAAATATTTGCTTTGATACCACGTTTCTTTGTGTTGTGTGCAGTTCCAGTTTCAACTTGTAAATGAAGTTTAAAAAGGATGCATACATAAATGATCAGCAAGCGTGTGTAAATGTATGTCATCATATCTTGCTATTTGCTGCAGCTCAGCATTTGTACTGTGTGCATTTTTATATTGTCATTTTATAGAGAAATATGGAAAAAATATACAATTAACTATATATAGGTATAAATAGTATATACAGTGCCTTCAGAAAGTATTCAGACCCCTTGACTTTTTCCACATTTTGGTAGGTTACAGCCTTATTTTAAAATGTTTTTTTTCCCCCTCATCAATCTACATATAATACCCCATGATTACAAGCAAAAACAGGATTTTATAAAATGTTGCTAACTTATTACAAATAAACTGAAATATTCCATTTACATAAGTATTCAGAGCCTTTACTCTTTACTTTGTTGAAGCGCCTTTGGCAGCAATTACAGAACCTAGAATCTTCTTGTGTATGATGCTACAAGCTTTTCACACCTGTATTTTGGGAGTTTCTCCCATTCGTCTCTGCAGATCCTCTCAAGCTCTGTCAGGTTGGATGGGGAGCGTTGCTGTGCAGCTATTTTCGGGTCTCTAGAGATGTTTGATCTGGTTCAAGTACGGGCTCTGGCTGGGCCACTCAAGGACATTCAGAGAATTGTCCCAAACCCACTCCTGCGTTTTCTAGGCTGTGTGCTTAGGGTCGTTGTCCTGTTGGAAAGTGAACCTTCACCCCAGTCTGATGTCCTGAGCTCTCTGGAGCAGGTTTTCATCAAGGATCTCTCTGTACTTTGCTTCATTCATCTTTGCCTCGATCCTGACTCGTCTCCCAGTCCCTGCTGCTGAAATACATCCCCACAGCGTGATGCTACCACCACCATCTTTCACCGTAGGGATGGTACCAGGTTTATTCCAGAAGTGACGCTTGGCATTCAGGCCAAAGAGTTCAATCTTGGTTTCATCAAGACCAGAGAATCTTGTTTCTCATGGCCTGAGAATTTTTAGGTGCCTTTTGGGAAACTCCAAGCAGACTGTCATGTGCCTTTTACTGAGGAGTGGCTTCCGTCTGGCCACTCTATCATAAAGGCCTGATTGGTGGAGTGCTTTAGAGATGGTTGTCCTTCTGGAAGGTTCTCCAATCTCCACAGAGGAACTCTGGAGCTCTGTCGGGTTCTTGGTCACCTCCATGACCAAGGCCCTTCTCCCTCGATTGCTCAGTTTGGCCGGGTGGCCAGCTCTAGAGAGTCTTGGAGTCTTGGAGATTCCAAACTTATTTCATTTAAGAAGGATGGAGGCCATTGTGTTCTTGAGGACCTTCAATGTTGCATAATTGTTTTGGTACCTTTCCCCAGATCTGTGCCTCGACACAATCCTGTCTCGGAGCTCTACGGACAATTCCTTCGACCTCATGGTTTGGTTTTTGCTCTGTGGGACCTTGTATAGACAGGTGTGTGCCTTTCCAAATCATGTCCAATCAATTTAATTTTACACAGGTGGACTCCAAGTTGTAGAAACATCTCAAGGATGATCAATGGAAACATGATAAACCTGAGCTCAATTCTCATAGGAAAGGGTCTGAATACTTATGTAAATAAGGTATTTCTGCTTTTTATTTTTAGATTTGCAAAAAAATTGAAAAACCTGTTTTTGCTTTGTCATTATGGAGTGTGTGTAGATTGCTGAGGATTTTTATTTATTTTTATCCATTTTAGGATAAGGCTGTAACGTTAAAAAAATGTGGATAGAGTCAAGGGGTCTGATTAGTTTCCGATGGCACTGTATACTGTATATATACTGTAGAGCCAGAACATGTCCTTTTTTTCAATGAAAAGTAGGTCCTTCAGTGTGGTTTACATGATTAAATGTAACTACGCAGGCATCTCTTCTGGTGCATGGTACTGTATGTCAAAAGGAACATGCAATGCACAAGAAATTATACATTTCAATGTTGTATCATTAATACTGTTCAAAATTCTATCCTCTAAATCATGAAAGTATTGTTTTGTTTCTGCAATTGTAAAATAAACTTTAAACCAGTATTCTGCTTTGTTATTTATCTTGGATTTTTTTTAACAAGGCAATGTAGCATCAGGAAAACATTGATTTATTCTTAATGGATATATCAATTCTCGGCTTGAAGGTAACCAGACCCTCAGCAAAAAATGTATTTTAAGTGGTCAAGACATGACATTTCGTATGTAATTTGTCTATCACTGATTAGAGAGACTCATATTGACTATTTCTCATTGTATATGTTGTGTTAGTCACTTGATGACACACACCAATGAGCATTAATAGTCACAGCAACGAGGGAATTTGTCTCCTGGACCAACAAAAAACAAGCTGCACTTTGAAGAGATTTTAAATGACAATGGGTTCGAGATATTAGTGATTTTAGCACCATAGCGCCTGTTAACCTTTTACTGCAGTGGGCTAAATTAGGGTCACCCAGAGGGACTCTTCGTCGTCTTAAATCTTCTTTGAAACAAAAGTATACACCTCACACACATGGTTATGTGCTTAACCCTTGTGTAGTCTTAACATTCTGTCTACTCCCCTTGTTCTAAAGATAAGAAATGACCCGCCTTCACTAAACCCCTAAAATAAAGCACCTTCATTGAATGTTAAACCCCAAATCTATTTTGCATGAAAAAACAACCTTTCCTTCACAATGCAGGAAGACTGCATTTAATCAGTGGACACCACTCATTTATATTACAACACACCTGTCATAATTGTTTTCTAAAGTAGAGGTTTAATAGTATAATCATTATTGCTAAAGGTATTGCATAGGTGTAAACACATTTTTTTTTAGCAAGAGATACACTTGTATAGCCTAAGAAAGTAGCAGAAATGTGCAGAAAGTAGTTTTGAATGCATTTTATTGAAGGGAAACAAGTCTTGGAACTTTTTTGGCAACATTGTGATATATTCTTATATACTGTACAATGAGGAATTCAACTACAAATACTAGTCTTCTCCCATTTTTTAACCATTATACACCTCGTGGGTGGGGGCAAACAACAGCAATAAATAAGAATAAAATAACATAATAGATACAAAACAAAAATGTGAAGAGCATAAATCAATCAACTAATTAGCACATGCAAGTCTGTGCATGGATTTTGCAGAAATATTTCTGACATTTGCAGCACATAGTATTTGTTTTACAGTCCTTCTTTGGGTGGCAAATTGGCATTTTCTCCTCCTGCCTGCCCCAGCTGCAGCCTCCGGTGGATCGGGACAAGATTCAGCCCCCTGAACAGCTTTCACAAGCGCTGCAGAGGCTGCTGTGCGAGGGAGGCGCTCCCTTCTTTGAATGTGTGCGGTTACAAGTGCCTTTTCCAGCTGCTCCAGGAACACCCTCCTCTTGTTCCGCTTATCAGGCATCCAGGTAGGGTTGATCTTGTTCCATATCATGAAGGCATTGTATAAGGACACATCAATTATGTTATGGAAGATGACCAGAGGCCAGCGGGCAGTCATCCTCCTGCAGCTGTAAGTTCCAATCACCTTGTCCAGGTTGTCCACGCCTCCTTTGTTGTGGTTGTAGTCTAGGATGATGGCTGGCTTCCTGTCCTCACAATGACTGATCTCAGCCGTTTTGTGCAGTATGCTCAGGAGGACCACATTCTTGTTCCTCTTTGGGAGGTAAGAAATTAGAGTTACAGTGGGGGTGAAGGCAAACTTTGATGAGAAGGTCTCTCTCCCCCTTGTTGCGAGGAGTGCAGGGGGAGCTCAGACTTGTTCTTTCTAACTGTGCCAACCATGGTGATCTTCCTCTTCAGGAGCTGCTGGCTGAGGTCAATCAGTAGCACACAAAATCTCAATTTGTCATTGTGTGTGTGTGTGTGTCTTTGTGGTGTGTAAATGATTTTGACCCAAAGACAATCTTTGTACCCTGGTTGTGTACAGCTTTCATGGAAATATGAACAAAGGCGATGTTTCTTATTTTCGAATGTTGGGGTCTAATCTTCTCTATCTTGGGGCTAATCTTCTCTATCTTCTCATAGCAGACAGCACTTTGCTGGTTCTGGTGATGGCCTCCCCCTTATGTTAAGGATCTTAGCATGGTCCTAGTACTTAGACTATGTAAATCACTGTAATCGTAAGTAACGCCACAATGCAGCTACCTGTGGAGCAGACGGCAACATTGGGAGATAGGCACAGTTTAAGCAGATTTGCATGGTTTTGCCTCGATTCCGGGGGGATTCGTGGGCCTCCCGCTTATTTGGTAAATGTCAGTTTCCTTTCGGGAATCCAACGTTTACTCCTTTCAACTCAATTATGGGCCAATTATGTGTCATGGACACGGGGCCACAGAGAAAATAACAATAATGGGTATGAGAGCAAATATGCATTGAGTGCACAATCATCTCAAACGCTCTTTTACTTGAATGGACAAATATAGTTGTCCAAAACCGAACACATGTCAATCGAATAATATTACAAATCTCTGTTGAATGTCATGGATTGGTAATGACAGTTGTCATAACATAGTCATAAGTGGTATGTATGTCATATGGGGCAAATCATTGGTTAAATAGTATCAAATTTACCACAGTCTGACTGGTGGAGAAATAAAATTGTTATTTTGATGATTGCAATGTCTAATATCCTCTAGCCAATCCAATGATTGAGTTAGATAGAACTGGTAACATACATATTGTATATTACAGTAAGAGATGAGGTTCTTTGTCAACATCTGACTACTTGGGAAAATCAGAACTCAAAGACTTGAGACTTTTAATCCTAGTAGGAATAGCTTCAAATTAAAGTTACCAGAGGAAATGGGAATATACAGTAGGCTTAGTCACTTCTCTCACTGAAATACAGAGAATAAGGGGTATTGTCATTAAAATCAGGATTTCTGAGGGACTTAACAGTTTCAGGTGTATTATAAAATTAAGCCTCCAATTTTTCTGAGTCACCTGGGGACTTGATAAAGGGGGCATGGCAGGTTTCTTCCGGATGGTATTTAAGATGACACACAGTACCGCCACCCCACACATCTCTTGTACATTCGCCTGAGGCGCTTCATACAAAACAATGAGGAACCGTGGTGCCTAGCAGCTTGTGTTCAGTACCTGGAAGTCATAAAAGAAAACAAAACACATACTAAGATATTTAAGTCACAGAAGAAAAGTTGTGAGGCAACATGAGACATAAACATTGGGGTAAACCCTGCTTTGGAAAACTAACATCTGGGGGTTTGTTCAGTAGGTACAAACAGGTGGAAATATTCTTTAATGGAACAAACATATTGGAGAAATTCTGAAATGTGGTCCACTTATCAAGTTCCCTTTATACAAGAAGTTGCTGGTCGAGTGGTATAGTCCAGGGTTTACCAAACTTGGTACTGCCCACCCAGGTGCACGTTTCCTTTTTTGCCCTAGCACTACACAGCTGATTCAAATAACCAACTCATCATCAAGCTTTGATTAATCGGATCAGCTGTGTAGTGCTAGGGCAAAAAAACTCAAACGTGCACCCAGGGGGGGGGGAAACCATGTGTTTGATGCCTTTCCACTGAATCCGCTCCAGTCATTACCACGAGCCCGTCCTCCCCAATTAAGGTGCCACCAACCTCCTGTGGCACACATACATGATAGAAAAGCAAAATGACAGAATTAACAATGAAACTATCCTCATGTTTACAGCACCAGCATTGCTTTCAACCACAGGAAATATGAATCGAGGTTTTGCGAGATGTCCTTTGCTCGTCTTGTGGAAGAGCTGTCATCACACAAACACAGCCCCTCAATGTGACTGTCAGTCAGACAATGTTTTGTTTGTTCTCTTGCGATTCCATTTTTGTTGTTGTTGCTGTAAAACAAACGGATAAATAAATAGTCTAGATGTCATCAAGGCCACAGCATAAATATGATGTTAAAAAAGGGTGTGTACAGAAGGCATCACGAATTCTATTTGTTTTTACAACTTATAATAATCCAAATGAAAAATCAGTACGAGCACTGCAGTGTACTGCAAACTAATTAGACTAAACTTTTTTTTATTTTAAATATCACGTTTCCATGATGTATTGTTGGCCAGACAATTGGACAGGGAATGTAAAGGATTGAGACTTGTGCAGACATATCATTGTACATTCATTTCCTCCTTACAAAAGGAAATAATGTGTAAATAATATCAACAACCCCATGTCACTCATCTTATATTTCTGTGCTCTCATTCCACTCATCACCTGCAAGAGAAGAAGAATAGAATTACAATCCTTACCACAGTGTTAAACAACATGTACCTCACCTATATCTCAGTAGGGACTTGTGTCATAGAGAGTACAGATGTCCTAAAATGTACACCATCGCGTACTCTGCATTGCTGCTATGAGCCTATCATATTCTAGACCATTAGTTACCAACTTCTTTCTACTTCCGTCATCTATCCCAGGGGTACTCAACTACTATTTGAGAAGGCCCAGTCGCACACATTTCCTAGGTGGCAAAGGTCCGGATGGATATTGTAATTTATTGCCATAGTAACAAACCACCATCTTTCTATCCTTCTTTTTTTGTTTGTTGTTGGAACCGTCGGGCTGTAATGACCCTGTTCTCGGTTCGGATTTGAACCGCTATTGAATATGGCTGATCTATCCATTGCCAGTTCCTGGCCTCCAGGCCCGAAGATAGGAAATGAAGCCTCAAAACTCCAAAAGACCCTTCATGTCGGACAGAGAGTTAATTCCAATGCTAGTTGACACATCTTTCCCAGCTGAAATCGTCCCAGTCACTCGAGAGCCATCTTGTAAAGTGTTGTGTCCCTGTCAAAAGTAAGCCGTGTTCAGAGATAGAGCGCGCCACTATTCATCAGGGTGAGTCTAACGCTCATGAAGAATGGAGATGTGACAAAATAATCTCTTTGGAGAATAATGATGGCTGCCAAACCATGTTTTCGAAATCTATCAGACGCTTTTCTTGATGATGCCCGTCCTCTATGAGGACCCGCAGGTGTGCGGTGATGACAGACGGCGGCATCTTCGCTTTGGCATCAGTCACTGTTGGAAGCAACTGAAAGCATACCTCTTCATCGTTGAGTGGCTTTACTTTTTATTTCACCTTTATTTTGTCTTAGTTTTACCTAGAAGGGACTGAATAAGCCATGATTATTTCTGACTGACGGGATACACCGTCTCATGTACAAACAATGAGAAGAAATACATTTGTTATGTCTAATTTATGTATTCTTCCCTCAGTCCACATGCATTGTGGTTAGATTGGTATGTATTTCCATGCATTCGAGACTAAATGATTGAATTGCACCCGGGCTGAATAGTATTTCTTCAGTCTGTAATTGCATAGGGCCTCCACGGGCAACAAAAGCTACCACTGCTGCGGTGGGATTCCTCTAGCAATCAAATCTTAAATTGATAAGAGGAGGAAAAAAGTTGCCTCTGTGTACGTCAGTAATACCAGAGATAGCTCTTTCCCCATTTGTGTATAGGAAATGTAGATTTAGCCTTTAGGGCCTGAGGAAAAGAGATGGCTCGTGCTTTCCCGTAGTCTGAGGTTCATAACATTGTTCTGTCGACATTCCCTTGTTATGTGGGACTATTCCTGGCACAGGTTGGCCGATTTGAATGTCTATGTGTTTTCCACCCCCCCCCCCCCAAGGTACAAGAGAAACTGCTGTCACATGGTTGGTATATAAGCCTTGGACATTGTGGTGGGTCCCGTAACGTCTAGAGTTTCATTCACATTCTGTCCAATCCTGATTCCTGACATAATTTGCATGAGAATAAGCGCAAACTCCAAAAAGTGACACGTCCCAGACGGGCGATCCCAACTTGGCTGTCACAATTATGCCTGTAAATTCAGGTGACACAGATCTCGTGTCCTCGTCAAGTCTGACTTGACAGTGGCTCATGTTCCCTCCTGCTTTTTTTTTGTGTGTGTGTGTGGGGGGTTGGTTTTGTTTATAATCAGCGAGATGGACGTTTCTTGCTTGCGGGAGCCTACGGAGGGGCAGCAGGCGAGCCAGTGCGGCATCATTAGCCGAAAACCTGCAAGCTGCTGACACTTGTCGAACGAGGCTCACTCGAACCACGGACGACGCATCCGCATAATGTTGAGAGGTGAAGGCGTTTCTATGTACAGCAGTGCTGTCAGGTGAAATCTCGCAGGGAAGGGACTCCAGAGGGATGATGGGAGGAGATGGCGGGTAGAACTTCCTTCTTCAATGGATGGTCGTATACAAGCCCAGATAGGTAGTCATACACACTTTCCATAACTGCAGTGTCCTTCTTATTAAGAGTCAACAATAACTGACTGATCAAATGTACAATATGTTTCCCTATTGGAACAGCAATAGTCTGCAGTCCCAATCAGTCTCATGGTCATAGCATTCACTTGTCGCGACCGGCACAATCACATTCACTCAATTGTCCCCCATCATTAGTGCAGCATTCAAATATTCATACAATATCCATCACACACACACACACACACACACACACACACACACACAGACGCACACACAGACAAAGAAGTTAACTAAATTAGTGATACATTGTCATACATCCGTACTGAGAACCAGGCTGAACCTCACTTGTGTCCTACCAGATGCACTCACGGTATGTACAAACATGTCCCATTGATTTGAAATTGATGGAGCAATGTTGATATGTATCCCTGCCGCTGGTGCTGCCGACATCATTGACATCCCTGCCGTCATGTCACTTTGAAGGCACACCGTTTCTTCTCCATCCTCATCCATCAGTCTATCTATGCATAATGTATATCTGGGGTCACGTACATGGCTGGCTCCCCTCTATCTGATGTAGTAACAAGACTCTAGAGGGGGAAGGGGTATTTTGTGGGCACTGGAGAGGCTTCGTTATGGCCTCATCAAAGGTAACAAGTGTAGTGTATGATGAGAACTAAGATCACCATTGCAATTCAGGGGGTGACCTTTGAACCGAAAAGAAGGTACGGGCAACTTCCTCATTATTGTGCTTTTCCCATATTATGGAAGATGTTAGTGGTTTAGTTAAACGAACTGTACCTCACTGTGCCTGACTCACCTCTTCTCATTGACTCACAGTGCACAATGTAACAGCTTACTTTAAGAGAGAGGGCAATCATTCACAGCTCACTCCGTAGCATACGATGCTGTGTAAAGAGACGTCTACAAACACTTTGTCCTGTCATGGTTTATTTTTTAAGAGCATATGTCCCATAACTGTCGTGAATGGACGCGTTGAGCCACTGATATACGGCTGTACGGATTACGGAGTGGTGGACAAGGCTGCTTGCTTTCGACGCTGATGTTTAGAGTCTATTAATTTTACAGTGCTGTTTAGAATTATCCATTCGCTTAAAGGTTAACGGCCTTCTCCTGCTTATGAAGAGTGCATTCTCCCCCGCGCCAAAAGTTCCAACACGTGCCCGTGGACCTCTCTACAATGACACAATGATAAAAGTTTGCAGGAGTCACATGGTCAGTTAAAACGGGAAGGCCGTAAATGAACCGGACATATCCTCGGAACTCAGCCTACTGTTCGACAGTAACTGCTATACATACAGTATATATTTTAAAGAGATGTATTAATAAGGGAACAAACAATCCACTTAATGCCCAAAGTGAAGGGGAGAGTCATTTTTTACAAGTCCCCCAGATGAGATTCCTCGGCTTCTGCGGAACCCGAGTCAGGGTGGATGATTTAGCACGCAGGCCTGCCGGTATTTTGTCACTCAGCTCGAGTCATTGTTCTCTGTCAGCTGCCAGGAGGGAGGCCGAAGTTCACCTTTAACAATAACGCTAAATGCATGGTGGCGCGATGGTCCGACGGCTCATGAATATGAATATAAATATAAATAGACAAGTTGAAGATGGATGCTGGCTTGTCACTTTCATCTTACCTAACATCTCCACCGAGAGTTTGCCGTGTCCCAGATCTTGCGACTGGAGCAGCAGAGCTGACTTCAACAAAGTTTGCGAGGGACAGAGGCCTATAGCTTGTCACACTTTGAGAATACTTTGTCACACATACTTAAAAAAAAATTCAAACAGATTCCCAGGTGATCATATTTTTGTGAGCTTGAATATTATTACAGCAGAATGGATTAATCAAATCAGGGATGCTCCCCTGTAAATAGCCAGGGGAGCATCAGCTGATTTTAAGTCCTTGTTTCGAGGTGCTTTATAATAAATAATTAAGTATTTTAATCCAATTAATTGTGCTTTTTCATCTGTACTGAAATGAAAGAGCAGACAACAAATCTTTCTGTTTTCAGATCAGTGAAGATCAAGAACAGGTGATAAGGAGGAGATGAGTAGAGTAAACCCCTTCTGACTATAGAGATGCACCCATAGAGTCCCAATTGACCAGAGAACCAATCAGAGGGGTGGTGGGCATGGCTCAGTCCCGTAGATGCTGAGATTCTCAACTGGGCAAAAATCTGTCCTCTCCTTCACTCCTCCATCCTCCTCTCCTCCGTGACCCAAGTGGTCGAGGAGAGTGTCAATTTGTTAATAGGTGAATGGAAGAGTGTCCTCTTCTCCTCGATAGCCTCCTCCCCGCCGAGGAACCTCATCGGTATTCTATCGGCTCCCTACCACAGAAGTGTTTTGAAATCCACCACACCCCATTTAAATCAGCTGTTGTTTTCTCAGAGGAGAAAAGCATCCACTAATTTAAAAACTATATTTTACCTGTCTTCTATCTATAAAATGCCTGGCACAACCAGCTACATTTTATTTGACCACTTTACACATATTTTTCAATTCCTCTGTAAATGTAATTTGCTTGATGAGTGGAGAAGGAGAGTTTCATTTCATACAAGAGCAGTTGTTTCTACATTTCCTCTCCCCGCCACCTCTCCTCGATTACCTTTCACCTTTTTCAAAAAGAGGCAGAAGAGAGGGCGTGAGAAGTCGAGCAAAACCAATTGAGATTCTCCTATCATCAGTGATGGGGTTAGGGGTGGGGCTTAAGTCCTTCTGAAGGATACATTCTAATATATCCATCCTTCCCCTTGTAGCTGGTTGGATGGTGAAGCCACTGTGTCCTGGTTATAACTAGAAGCAATGCAAAGGCCAGTTCTACATAAAGCAAAGACTAGCTAATTTTTATTAAGTTGAGCCCTCTGTGATAGTATAGTAGATTTAAACCATATATTGTTGTTGACATTGCCATACTGCACTCAATGTCACATCCTGATTGGTTTCACCTGTCTTTGTGCTTATCTCCACCCCCTCCATGCATCACCCATCTTCCCCATTATCCCCTGTGCATGTATACCTGTGTGCTATGTTCATCTGTTGGCAGTACGTCTTGTCAGGTCTTACCAGCGTGCTTTCCCGTCTTCCTGTTTTCGCAAGTTTCTGTTCCCTAGTTTCCCCGGTTCTGACCATTCTGCCTGCCCTGAACCCAAGCCTGCCTGCCGTTCTGTACCTGCCTGACTCTGCCCTGAATTACGGACCTCTGCCTGTCCTTGACCTGTATTTTGCCTGCCCCCTGTTTGGTCAATAGACATCTGTGATTCTATCTGTCTGCATCTGGGTCTTATCCTGAGTTCTAATACACAGGGTTGTTTGCTGTAGGGAGGTACAGTAAATAATGAAATTAGGGATGGCAATGTTATTATTCACTTAAGCATTATCACTTATTATAATATTTAAATATTTATTTTAATATATAATATCTATACAGCATTTTTTAAATTTATTTTATACAGTGGACATCTCTGGAAGTGCATAATCCAGGAATGCACTCTGTTTGACACTCTTTACTGACTATCAGAATGTGCTGGAAGTATCCTACCTGTCCAGTCATTGAGTGTGATGAGTGTAGGCCTTATTTTGAGTTGAGCAAGGCACTCGCCAAACCCAGCTCTCTTTCTTCAGCCCGAGCTGCGACTCCCACATTGTCACTATCTTCGATGCCTTTCATTTCACCTAACAGTGGGAACTTTGACGTGCGACATTGAATATGACTCCCCTAGCACAACAACACACCGAGATTGAGTTCCCCTGGTGGTATGCTCACTGCCTGTGTCTGTTGTTGTTTTTTTTATAACTTTCACTCCAAGTTAAGCCAACCCGACTGCCAGGAAACAGAGATGTGACAAAAACAGGGAGAAGGGGGCAAAGGGAGGGGGGAGTGAGGGAGAGTGTTAGCGTATGCCAAAGCCAATCTGCCACTCAGCGACAGGCTGTTTGACAATCATAGGCTGTCATCACTTTCTGATCAGACCTGTCACCGGGAACGAGGGGAACGAGACAGCACTGCGGTGGAAAAATCCACACGTTTCACCCCCCACACACACTCATACACACACGTACCACTCACACCGCTCACACACAAATCACTGATAGGCGAGTCACTTCTGTTATTAATACACACACAAGCCACATTTTGGAGAGCCAACAAATAAAAAAATTCACCAAGTGCCACACAACACCAATACGAGAAAAACTAGAATTGGATGTGTATTTAAGTAACAGGATGTTATATAGTTGAAGTCGGAAGTTTACATACACCTTAGCCAAATACATTTCAACTCAGTTTTTCACAATTCCTGACATTTAATCCTAGTAAAAATTCCCTGTTTTTGGTCAGTTAGGATCACAGATTTATTTTAAGAATGTGAATTGTCAGAATAATGGTAGTGGAAATGATTTATTTAATCTTTTATTTATTTCATCACATTCCCAGCTTCCCACAATAAGCTGGGTGAATTTTGGCCCATTCTTCCTGACAGAGCTGGTATAACTGAGTCGGGTTTGTAGTCCTCCAAGCTCGCGCACACTTTTTCAGTTCTGCCCACAAATTTTCTATAGGATTGAGGTCAGGGCTTTGTAATGGCCACTCCAATACCTTGACTTTTTGGTCCTTAAGCCATTTTGCCATTACTTTGGAAGTATGCATGGGGTCATTGTCCATTTCTAAGACCCATTTGAGACCAAGCTTTAACTTCCTGAATGATGTTTTGTGAAGTTGCTTCAATATATCTACATAATTTTCTATCCTCATGATGCCATCTATTTTGTGAAGTGCACCAGTCCCTCCTGCAGCAAAGCACCCCCACAACATGATGCTGCCACCCACAACATGATGCTGCCACCCCCATGCTTCACGGTTTGGATGGTGTTCTTCGGCTTGCAAGCCTCCCCCTTTTTCCTCCAAACATAAGGATGGTCATTATGGCCAAACAGTTCTATGTTTCTTTCATCAGACCAGAGTTGCAAACCGTAGTCTGGCTTTTCTTTATGGCGGTTTTGGAGCAGTGGCTTCTTCCTTGCTGAAGGAATGGCAATATAGGACTTGTTTTACTGTGAATATAGATACTTTTGTACCTGTTTCCTCCAGTATCTTCACAAGGTCCTTTGTTGTTATTCTGGGATTGATTTGCACTTTCTGCACCAAAGTACGTTCATCTCTAGGAGACAGAATGCATCTCCTTCCTGAGCGGTATGACGGCTGTGTGGTCCCATGGTGTTTATAGTTGAGTACTATTGTTTGTACAGATGAACGTGGTACCTTCAGGCGTTTGAAAATTGCTTCCAAGGATGAACCAGACTTGTGGTGGCCTACAATTTTTTTTCTGAGGTCTTGGCTGATTTCTTTTGATTTTCCCATGATGTCAAGCAAAGAGGCACTGAGTTTGAAGGTAGGCCTTGAAATACATCCACAGGTACACCTGCAATCGACTCAAATTATGTAAATTAGCGTATCAGAAGCTATCTAAAGCCATGACATAATTTTCTGGAATTTTCCAAGCTGTTTAAAGGCACAGTCAATTTAGTGTATGTAAACTTCTGACCCAGTGGAATAGTGATACAGTAAATTATAAGTTAAATAATCTGTCTGTAAACAATTGTTGGAAAAATGACTTGTGTTATGCACAAAGTAGATGTCCTAACCGACTTGCCAAAACTATAGTTTGTTAACAAGAAATTTGTGGAGTGATTGAAAAATGAGTTTTAATGACTCCAACCTAAGTGTATGTAAACTTCCAACTTCAACTCTATTTGACTTAATTGTTATGAGTTACAAAAGAGGCCTGATTGGAAGTTTCTGAATTACTCTGTGAATTGTCTAGCAACTTAAGCTAACAGATCCAGTGTGAATTCCAGAATACTTGCTGAATGTAACTTTTACATGTGCAGGTGTATGTGTTGAGAATGTGTACAGTACGCTGACCTTGCACTCTGTCAATAGCTGACACTCTGGTGATGGGTCGTTTCCCGAAAAATTACAGATTGAAAGTGACAAGAGACATACTTACACAAAACAAACTATCCAAAATGCTAGAAGGAACCATTAGACACACAGAAAGTCTAGTTTGATAGTATGAGCATGTTAATAGCTTTCACTTTTCTTTTTTTTTTTTTTTTTTTTTTTTTTTACAAATGACTGACACAAAACGGTCACAAAAAGAAACCTAGTGAGAATTCACCCTTTGAAATGGGTCACAATAAGTTGTTATCAATAAACGTCACAAAATGGTGCAGAAAGTTAAATTGACCTGCTGTTGTGCAGGGAGACCCCCAGCTCCTCTAAAACCATTGACACATGTTAAAATCATTTGGATATAATATCATCAATTTTTGAAAAGCCAGAACTACCAATTTCAGATTTTTCCATGCAAAGGAATTGTGCACATTTAGCTCTGTCCTCAGTAAGTAATTGCATGCTTTTCATGATAGGTATTGATGTAATTTAAGATAAGTGAGGGTAGCCTATCTTCTTGACATGTAGCTAGCTAACTTAGCAAGCAACTTGTGTCATTTAGCTTGCTTCACCAGAGATAAGCCTTTAGGAAAGAGATTGAAATTGACAAGTATATTTTGAGTCGAAGCTCGTTCTGGTAAGCTTGTCTGTCTGACTATTGATGTCATCACTGGCAAGCAAATCAATCAATATTAAGAGATAACTAAAACGTTTTATCCACTGAAAGTTAGCTTATTAGCTAGCTGGGCAAATTGACATGATCTGTCATTAGCTAGCAAGCAAATTTGACGTGGTCCATCAATCAATGTCATGTCTGTCTTGTTGCACAGCAGCAATGGTGATTAACCAGTCTTAAAAACAATGTTGAAAGGGGGAAATGTTAGCTAGCCTAGAGAAAAAAGTACATAACTTACCACAAAGCTTAGGCAACTTTACAATTTTTTTTGCTAGTGTTCTGAAATCAATAACTAGCTTACTGATTTTGCTGCACTCGCTATGTCTAGGGGTCTTAGGCCTAGCTAAATGGTCCTGTAACCTAAATGAGTGTGTGTTTTTATGTGATAAATCAGCATTTGAGGACCGTGTTGGATGCATGTACCCAGGAGACAGCCACCTTATCTTAGCTCCTTCTTGACCTCTTGGTCGGCCAGTCCAAGCAGGTTGATAGTTGTTCAGATGGTGATGAAGCATAATTATGAACAAAAGGAAAACTACCAAAGGCAAGCCCAATCTAAAGACTCCAAAAACAAGCAAAATGCCTCGTGGCCAACAAAGAAAACCAGCAACCTCCCAGCTTTTCCAGCTGGGACAGACTGACAATCTCCCTAATTGGCAGATCCTGATGCTCTTATCAGGCTTCCTGGCAGAGCACAGCCCTTGTAGAGGTATTTTTACTTTATATTACTCAAATATCTAATTAAATGGTGGCTAATATTGAGAGATGGAGGTGTACTCTTGCCCCCCACCTGGGAAGGGCAATCGTTTCCATTTGAAATAGAACAAATGATGACGTTAACAACTTATTCATGGTTTGCACGTTTCGTCACAGTATTGTTTCGAACATTTGCTTTGAACTGATGCCGACTGGGGATTCTACTAAATGCATTGTCAATGAGTGCTGATAAAGATTTAATCAAAAGTACATTATTGGAACTAAAATGACATTACAGAAGGAGGCAAATAATTAGTAGGAAAACCTTTCATCGTCAGTTTGATGTCGCCATATTGACTTTGATTTCAGTATAACGTTAGCTAGCTAGCTAAGATTGATAGAAGACAACTGGATTCTAGCTAGCGTTAGCAATGCTAGCTATTTTTGACAAACATTGCCATCTGTCTAAATGAAAATAAACATGGTACTGATGGCAAAGATGTTTCCTACTAAATATTTGCCTACTTTAGCTATGTCATCGTAGTTCCATGCCACTATAGTGTCAATTAGACCAAACAGTCGTTAGCCATTATCGTTATGTCCAGAATGACTGGGCTTATCATGACTTTTGGGCACCACTCTGGTGCCATCGGCATGAGAACATTCATACAATGGCATGACGCAACCGAGGTACGGAAGTGTAACCTATGAATTGAGTTAATTACTCTATGATGTCATAGAGGAACTAATGGCCCCATGAAATTACTGATAGGACGCATGGGGAGATAATAGCTCCGTTTTGTACCGTCAAAATATGTAGAAGCCAGACAACATAGTTTAGATTGAGCCACCATTAAAATCGATAGAGCAATATATCCCCAAGCAACCGGGAGACAGTGAGCAGTTAGTTACAGTGAGGCAAAAAAGTATTTAGTCAGCCACCAATTGTGCAAGTTCTCCCACTTAAAAATATGAGAGAGGCCTGTAATTTTCATTATAGGTACACTTCAACAATGACAGACAAAATGAGGGAAAAAAATCCTTGTGATCCAGTCCTTCAAATTGCCGCCTTTAAAACACTCACAAGAGATGTGTTTTCTGTCTTTCAAGAACAACTTCTGTTTTTTTTTTACTCTTCGGGCTAATCATGAGATAATTAATCATTTTGAGTGTGTGGAGGAAAAGGGGTGGTGTGGAGAAAATAAGTCAAAATATTTAAGGCTAGGGAGGGAAATATTTAGTTGCGGGGTGATGGTGGTGGGGTGGGTGGGTGTATGGTGGTGCAGGACACATGTCGGGGAAGCTACATGAATTACCAAAGCTATTATTGCTTTATTAGTCTCTTGTCAAATCAAATTCAAATAAAATGTTATTTGTCACATGCGCCGAATACAACAGATGGACCTTACCGTGAAATGCTTACCTACAAGCCCTTAACCAACAATGCAGTTCAAGAAATAGAGTTAAGAAAATATTTACTAAAAAAACTAAAGTAAAAAAAAAAATATATATATATATATATATATATATATAAAGTAAGAAGGAAATTACATAACAATGTGCTGGGGTACAGGTTAGTCGAGATCATTTGTAAACTTGTGACTATGCATAGATAATAAACAACGAGTAGCAGCAGTGTAAAAACAAAGTGTGTGGGGGGGGCAATGTAAATAGTCCGGGTGACCATTTGATTAATTGTTCAACAGTCTTATGGCTTAGGGCTAGAAGTAGTTAAGGAGCCTTTTGGTCCTAGATTTGGCGCTCCGGTACCGCTTGCTGTGCGGTAGCAGAGAGAACAGTCTATGACTTGGGTGACTGGAGTCTTTGACCATTTTTGGGCCTTACTCTGAGCATTTGGATGATCCAGAAGAAGATTGGGAGAATGTCATATTGTCAGATGAACTTTTTGGTAAAAACTCAACTCGTTGTGTTTGGAGAACAAAGAATGCTGAGTTGCATCCAAAGAACACCATACCTACTGTGAAGCATGGGGGTGGAAACATCATGCTTTGGGGCTGTTTTTCTGCAAAGGGACCAGGACGACTGATCCGTGTAAAGGAAAGAATGAATGGGGCCATATATCGTGAGATTTTGAGTGAAAACCTCCTTCCATCAGTAAGGGCATTGAAGATGAAACGTGGCTGGTCTTTCAGCATGACAATGATCCCAAACACACCGCCCGGGCAACGAAGGAGTGGCTTTGTAAGAAGCATTTCAAAGTCCTGGAGTGGCCTAGCCAGTTCCAGATCTCAACCGCATAGAAAATCTTTGAAGGGAGTTGAAAGTCCGTGTTGCCCAGCAACAGCCCCAAAACATCACTGCTCTAGAGGAGATCTGCATGGAGGAATGGGCCAAAATACCAGCAACAGTGTGTGAAAACCTTGTGAAGACTTACAGAAAACTTTGACCTCTGTCATTGCCAACAAAGGGTATATAACAAAGTATTGAGATAAACTGTTGTTATTGACCAAATACTTATTTTCCACCATAATTTGCAAATAAATTCATAAAAAATCCTACAATGTGATTTTCTGGATTTTTCTTTCTCATTTTGTCTGTCATAGTTGAAGTGTACCTATGATGAAAATTACAGGCCTCTCTCATCTTTTTAAGTGGGAGAACTTGCACAATTGGTGGCTGACTAAATACATTTTTGCCCCACTGTATACACAACAGCATACCAATCTGTGGGTGCAACGACACTGAGACTCAAACCAACTCTGATTCCAAGCAATACTGTTCGTATGGAAGGGAACACAGAGAATGGAGAGGAGTTCACAAGAGCCAATGAAGCACTAAACCGGCTGCAGGAAACCTTTCCAGTTGAAAGAGAGCCCAGTACCCAGCAGAGTGGCAGAAGTGGAAAAAACAGATAAGCACACTAGGCTACATACAGTGATGCCCAAGACCAGTTTATCGTATACTGAGACAATAGTACTTCACCCTACCCCCAATACAATCTAGACTCTATTGTCCCCAAGAAACTGTTGTTCTCTAAGAAGTAACAATAGAATTAGCCAGAGCCAATGAGATACATGGACACTGAAAAGACAATATAAAAGAGGAAATTAGCACGTCAACAATTGTCAATAATTATTCTATGCATGCATGCATGTGAGTGTGTGTGTGTGTGTGTGTGTGTGTGTGGGCAAGAGGGTGTGAGTGGGTGTATGTGTGTGTATGTGTCTGTGCATATGAATGGGAGAGTGAAGGAGGGTGCATATGAATATGTTTAGGAGGGCGGTAGAGAATGGATGTGTGTAGTTATTGGGTGTATGTTCTGTGTGAATAAAAGAGAATGCATGATTAAGTAGTAGTATAGAGGGGTGTAAATATGTTTGAAAAGAAGGGAGAGGGGAAAGGATGGAGGTTGGGATAAACTTGGTCTGGATGGTTAAGGGAGAGCAAGGAAGGCGAGGTGGTGACAAATTTGGTTTTGGGGGAGAGAACGGGAGGGGTGGTGGAGAGGGATGGATTTGGTTTTGGAGAGAGAGAAAAAAAAAGACTTAATTATACTACAATGTAATTGTATTTCTTTCTTAAAAGTGGAATTCTTTCTTTAAATGTATGTACAATGTATGTGCAATGTATGTATCCATAGTTTTTATTCACAAATTTAGGGAGCCTCCAAAGAGGCTGAAAATGTTCATCTCTACAAATGATTTACCGGACACCTGTAGATGTTATTATCCCCAACTACAAAGGACTATTCCTTTTTTTCTGAAAGTAAGAAAAGCTATTCAAGAATTTACTACATTCGTATTTCCAAAAATACACCAAACAATTTACTGGATTAAAAGAATTCATGATTTTTTATTTTTATAACCTTTATTTAACTAGGCAAGTCAGTTAAGAACAAATTCTTATTTTCAATGACGGCCTAGGAACAGTGGGTTAACTGCCTGTTCAGGGGCAGAACGACAAATTTGTACCTTCTCAGCTCAGGGGTTTGAACTTGCAACCTTCCGGCTACTCTAACCACTAGGCTACCCTGCCGCCCCGATATTGGATCATTCTCCGGTAACATGTTTAATTACACCAATAGAAAATACACTTCGTGACAGTTTGGAGAATGACCAGAGCGCATCTTCTGGACCCCAATGTATTAAATACGTAAATTAAAAAATTAGAAATTTTACCATTACAAATGTAGACATAGAGGACAGAGAAAAGCCGACCTCTGATAGAATTTGAGATGCTTTTAAGGAGTACATTAGGGGGATAATAATCTCATACTCTGCAAAATTCAATCTGGTTCAGAAATTAAATGTCAATGCAAATGTTATAAATCATTATCTTAGAAAAAGGTAGAGAAGAATATACAATTTCGGAACTTAAGAATGAATACAATCTTTTATGTTTGAAGAGAGCCAGCAACTACAGGTTAAACTCAAATAAAGCATAGTACTTAATGGAAAATGAACCTGGTGAATATCGCACAGCTCTCACAAAACAAATACATGCTAAACCAATTATAATTTGAAAACATAAAGATACAAAAGCGCTAATTACAAACAACAACGTAATTAATAAAACATGTAAAAGCGTGTATGTACATAAATCAGAATTAAAACGATAGTTGGATGGATCCTACAGCCTTCTTAGACTCGACAACTCTGAAGCAATTATCAGCAGACAAAAAGTCATCACTAAAAACAGAGATCACCAAAGAAGAAGAAGTTGATACTGTTAAGACATTCGCACAGAGAAAAGCACCAGGAATGGACGACTTTCCTATATAATTCATTCTATTCAGCATTTTGGGAAAAGTAGCCACCTTATTTACACAAATGACAACACACACGTCACTCCATTCAGTACTTCCTAGTTCCATGTGTCAAACAGTTATTTCAGTTATATTAAACCCAGAAGAATCTGGAGAGTCTCATTATATGACACCCATAAGTTTAATAAATTATAAGCAATCGAATGGCAAAAGTCTTACCAGACTTGGTACATATCAATCAAAAAGGGTTTATAAAAAAGTGGCACATACAAACAAATACATGAACATGTTTAAGTTCAACACAATATGCAAAAAAAAACTAGATATAGATTTATCAATAATGGCTGATGATGCTGAAATTACAATGTTTTTGTATTTATTGTCGATAATACCAATTACCCAAATGAGGACATTCTTTACAAAAGTATACTCGGTCATAAATAAAGATTTTACATCTCCTTAAGTCTGATGGTGGTTTTAACTTTCCAGACTTGGAATTGTATCAACTCGCCACCCAAGGCTTTTACTTGCGACATATTATTAAATGCACTAAAGAGGAACAATGGGTACATATTGAAGATCCCCAGAATGTTTTTACTTGTTCATTTTCAAAGGATAACTCTAAGAACATGAACAACTTCATAGTTAAAGAACACTATAACAATATGGAAAGAAAATGAAATGTATTCTACAACAACTAATAACACTTCCTAAAAACATAACCTCGCAGAAAAAATCCTTAAATAGCTTTTCAGAAATTCTCAGACAAATTGGTCCAGATGGAAAACAAAAAAGGCATGGAAAGAGTTAAGTATGACTTAAGTAATACATTTATTTCCATGACAGAATGTTAAAGTTTTATGTCACGTCGTGGGTGGAGCTAGAAAGTTGGCTGTCAGAAGTATTATTATGTAAACATACTCTTAATCCATCTGTCTGCATATTTCCAGACATGCCATATGGGGGTGTAGTGAGATTCCCGATGGGTTGGACGATTCTCTTCTCATCAATCATCTTGAAAAAAACGTGCCCTAACAACGTGGAAATCGATCAATTCACCGTCATTAAGCACAATGGAAAAAAATCTAATATGATTTATTACTTAAATATTGAAAGTGTGTGGGCTACGGAGAGAAACAAAATGGTGCCCGTTTCAGGCCATGTGGTGGAAAGTGATGTGGGCGCTGGAGATGGGGCTATATGCCAGTGGGTCTGGGCAGGTGCCATGTAGTTGATGTTTGTATGATGTTATCATTTTTTATATGTTTGTAAAAAAAAGAAAGAAACTACTGATCCGTCCTACTGCAGGTTTTCAAGCTGACGCCAGCTGAACACCCTTTAGTTTACAGGCTATAAACATGACCTTTGGTTCATGCAACTCTATCAATTTAACATGTTCTCTATTGTCTGCTGCTATAGAGTTGTGCTTATTGTACTATCTCAAAGTAGTCCTGATTGTGATTGTGTGCATGTGTTCTTACGTGCGTGCATACGTTCTTGCGGGTGTGTGCGTGTTGGGATGTAGGTTCGTCAGACAGCGAAATCCCTATAGAACATCCATTTGAGTTTGTAGTGGTAAAACATACGAAATCAATGTTCATATCAGCGTCAACTAGTACTCATAACCCTACCATTTTAAAACAGCAATGGTGTACCTTGTATGAATACTGCAATCTAAAGCCAAGGCATATACTGTGATGGCTCACTGAGTGAGTAGGGATGGCTGCCACTCTCCCCCTCCTTTAATGGGTCATTACCAAGGCCCATTCCAATCCCCTGCCTGGGGCCTGGTAATATTATCATTAACATCAAGAGCACATGTAGCCTCGTCTGCTGGAGACAGAGGGGTGTGTGTGTGTGTGTGTGTGTGTGTATGTGTGTGTGTGTGTGTGTGCGTGTGTGTGTGAGAGATAAGAGATAAGCACGGGTTGAGTGCACCTTGGGGCCTGTTCGTTGTGCTAATCACTTTCAATATGACACACTCAGACACAAACAACAATAACGCTAGTGTATACACACACACACACACGCGCGCACACGCACACACACACATTGAAGCGTATTGTTTTTAAAAAACACATGTACAAATTTGAATTGATAGTCTTTAAACTGCCTACACATTTACAGACACACACACACCACAATTAGAATCTCACTCTCTGATAGTACAACACATGGACACTCAATGTACTGTGTTACACCACCCCAGTAGTCCAGGAAAGGGTTAATATGAAGCCCATACAGAAAGCAGTGCCTGGAGCCATTTGAGGAGCTTTTTGATCAGTTTGATGCTGCTGTGATGGAAATGTGCTCGGCGGGCAGTGTCGGGAGAACAGATCAGTAGCTAGGGCGATGTGGAGTGAAGCCCGGGCCAAAACCGCCTGCCATCTTATCCATCTAGCTGGGCTCACTCTCTTTTTTTCCCCTCTTCCTTCCCATCTTCTCTTTTCTTTCTCTTTTCTCCAGGCCCCTTTTCATCGTTCTCTTGGGGATGCTGGGTGGGTGGCTGGGTGGGGGGTGGGGAGGGGTTACGTTTCACTAAGGTCCATGTTTTGAATCCAAGCAACTGCGGTCATGTCGACAAGGCAACTTTTTACTAAACTAGCCCAGAGATGGTCATTATGTTGGCGAACCATGGTGGGGGAAAGTCGACACGGTGAGGGGAGCCCAAATGGAGAACCGGTGAGGGGAGAACGAATGGAGAACGGGTTAGCCACCAGAGACTGAGATCAATGACCCTCATATCCTCTGATAGCAGCTCCACAGAGCACTAACAAGTTACACCACCAGCGATGTGTAACGACATGGTCGAAAGATGCAAATGAATCACTGAAATGGAATCTGCAGTTCAAAGAGGATGAGTCGGAAGTTAATCTACCTTGAGCCCAGGGTACCCTATAAAACTCATCAGTTGGGACACAACTTGTGTGGAAGTTCAACCGAATAGGGAGATGAATCTGAAAATGGAGGGACTAATGTTTTGAGTTAGTTACATTGGTTGGGCCTGAATATGTAAGACAAGCGTGACCAACTAGCTTTCAATCTGGCTATTCTGCATGCTGTGTTAACCCTCTAAACTAATGCCTAGGCATCTACTGTATTTGTTGTCTACTTTCACTGCGCTTTGCAACTCTATTGTCTGTACTGAATAGGTATATAAACGCAACACGCAGCCAAAAATTAAAAATATTTGGCTGAGTTACACTTCATATAAGGAAATCAGTCAATTGAAATGTACTTTTTTCCCTACAAAAGGACTTTATTACAGACGGAAATACTCCTTCATATTGTTGAGATATTTTATTTCAGCTCGTGAAACATGGGACCAACACTTTACATGTTGCCTTTATATTTGTGTTCAATGTACAATTGAATTCTGGCCCGTGTGTCCTCAACCTCTGTTTACTGTAGGTGTGTATTGGTGTAAACCATGTTTATCCCCTGAGAATGACAATAACCCAAGTCTGTAATTAACAGCCTGTCACATTATCCTCTTGTATTCAGCCATATGCCTTTTTTGAGAACGTTGTATCAAGGACTGTCTCAATTTGTACACGATAATTAAAATCAAATGACAATTCCACTTGTTTTTAAAAAATTATCCACTTAAAGATGTGCATTGACACACGAGCACAAAACACACACATACACACACAAAGAATGCCTGTTTTCACCACATTTTATTAAGTGCCCGCACTTCAACTTTGATGTTATTCATAAATAAATCACCTCCCACTCACGCATCACTCAAGCTCTCATAATTGGGGTGCAAATTCATATAGGTTTGACAAAACATTTTATCTAAAAATGACACCCCAGAACCAGCAGATTTTTCTACGTGTTTATGACAGCGTGCTTGGCGGAAATAATTGGCAATAGCTAGTTCGCTGCGATAGGGCTAGTTAACGAGGCAAATTCCTGAAAACAATACATTAATATGCAAATGATCTCTGTCTGCCGCTAATTTTCAGAGGCAGTGATATCAGGGTGCTGTTAAGCTTTTTCTCTTTAACGCTGATTTTCTTTATCCACCATAACAAACAAACAGACAGAAACTATAATCCTATTATATCGTTAATGGCACCATTTTGTTTCTGAGGTGTTTTTGTGAGCCCATTTTTTAGGTTGGCATTTTCTTTATTGGAACTATCACAACTTAAAATCAATTTTCATCCATTTATATTGCCCTTTTTTAATTTGATACCCTTCTCACTTATCTTCGTGCCTCCATTCTCGTTGACTTAACTTCTCCTTCCTTTTGTCTGAGTCACTGTGCTTAACGTCTGTCACTGGGAAGACAGTGATAACAAACCATTTATATTTTTGTGGAATTAATATTAAGTACCTTACCATCATGTTGTCATTGGTGTTTTAGGGTTGCCATTCCACATTAGGGTATGTCAGATAGTACTGTATGTACCAAATGTATTCATTCTACCATAAAAGTGGTGTTTGTATGTGTAGGAAATACAACTGTAGTAACGTGTCCCTGGACAATGAAACAAAGTGAAAACCCCCGTCACTTCAACAAATTGTTTAGCTCTTTATGCACTTTAGTGGTCTGATGGTCTAAAACATGGAGCTTATTCAAGAGAGCAACGTCATAGACATACCTGCATTCTTTTAGACGTTTTAATCTTCTAAACAAACCCCTGATGTCACTCATTTGACTATTTTAACACAATGTTCAATAAGACCAATTCAGAACAGTAAATTACAACTAACACAAGCAGACCAAGCCCTTAAAATGTCAATAGGTAAACTGTACTATGGTCTTAATTTGAACCAGCTTTGAAAGAAAGTTGGTCGTTTTATCAGCCAAACCCCCCCAGCTTGTACAAATGGGTACTCATGTTTACATTCAATAGTGGCTCTGCTAGTCACAGCCTCAGAGTTTTTGACAGGTTCCTCTCGAGTTCAGCAACCTTGTCTGCATTGACAGCTACCGTTATTAAGGGCATGAGGCTGCCATGGCATCCCGCTGTGTTACTGACTGGTTAAAGGCATTTGGAGTATTTTTCCCTCTAAAACACCCAGCTAGTATGTCTCTGTCAGATAGCTATGCTATACCTGTGTCTTGCCGTCTAGCCATAGAGTATGACAACAAAGTTTGGGAAGTGTGAAGGCGTGCGGTGTAGATGGAGATTGAATGAGAGAGAGAAAGAGAGAGATGGGGGGGAGGGGCGGTTTTGAATAAAAGATGAGGGATTGGTTGTGAAGTTGTAGAGTCATCCTCCTAAAGTGAGTGATGGAGTAAATCAAATTGGTTGTGCATCATACGGCAGATGCCTGAAGTACTATTAATCCTGTACACACTCTCTCTCTCGCTTGCAAAAGCATTAGTGAGGTCAGTCACTGAGGTTGGGCGATCAGGCCTGCCTCGAAGTCGGCATTCCAATTCATCCCAAAGGTGTTCGATGGGGGTTGAGGTAAGGGCTCTGTGCAAGGCAGTTAAGTTCTTCCACACTGGTCTCGACAAATCATTTCTGTATGGACCTCCCTTTGTGCACAGGGACATTGTCGAAACAGGAAAGGACCTTCCACAAACTGTTGCCACAAGGTTGGAAGCACAATATCGTCTAGAATGTCATTGTATGCTGTAGCGTTAAGATTTCCCTTCACTGGAACTAAGGGGCCTAGCTCGAACCATGAAAAACAGCCCCAGACCATTGTTCCACCTCCACCAAGCTTTACAGTTGGCACTATGCATTGGGGCAGGTAGTGTTCTCCTGGCATCCGCTAAAACCAGATTTGTCCGTCAGACTATTAGATGGTGAAGCGTGATTGAGTCCAATGGCGGTGAGCTTTACATCACTCCAGCCAACATCCGGCATTGCACATGATGATCTTAGGCTTGTTTGCGGCTGCTTGGCCATGGAAACCTATTTCATGAGGCTCCCAACAAACAGTTATTGTGCTGACATTGCTTCCAGAGGCAGCTTGGAACTCAGTAGTGAGTGTTGGAACCGAGGACAGACTATTTATATACACTACCTGCTTGAGGACTTGGTGCTCCCGTTCTGTCAGCTTGTGTGGCCTACCACTTCGCGGCTGAGCCGTTGTTGCTCCTAGATGTTTCCACTTCACAATAACAGCACTTACAATTGACCGGGGCAGCTGCAGCAGAGCAGAAATGTAAGGAACTGACTTGCTGGAAAGGTGGCATCCTATAACAGTGCCACATTGAAAGTCACTGAGCTCTTCAGTAAAGGTCATTCTACTGCCAATGTTTGTCTATGGAGATTGCATGGCTGTGTGCTCGATTTTATAGACCTGTCAGCAATGGGTGTGGCTGAAATAGCCAGAGGAGTTTCTCCCATTCTTCTCTGCAGATCCCCTCAAGCTCTGTCAGGTTGGATGGGGAGCGTTGCTGCACAGCTATTTTCAGGTCTCTTCAGAGATGTTCGATCGGGTTCAAGTACGGGCTCTGGCTGGGCCACTGAAGGACATTCAGAGTCTTGTCCTGAAAGCCACACCTGTGTTGTCTTGGCTGTGTACATAGGGTCGTTGTCCTGTTGGAAGGTGAACCTTCGCCCCAGTCTGAGGTCCTGAGTGCTCTGGAGCAGGTTTTCATCAAGGATCTTTGCCTTGATCCTGACTAGCCTCCCAGTCCCTGCCACTGAAAAACATCCAAAAAGCATGATGCTGCCACCACCATGCTTCACAGTGGGGATGGTGCCAGTTTCCTCTAGACGTGATGTTTGGCATTCAGGTCAAAGAGTTCAATCTGGGTTTCATCAGACCAGAGAATCTTGTTTCTCATGGTCTGAGAGTCTTTAGGTGCCTTTTGGCAAACTCCAAGTAGGCTGTCAATAGTTTTTTTTCTGAGGAATGGCTTCCATCTGGCCACTCTACCATAAATGCCTGATTGGTGGAGTGCTGCAGAGATGGTTGTCCTTCTGGAAGTGTCTCTCATCTCCAAAGATGAACTCTGGAGCTCTGTCAGAGTGACCATCGGGTTCTTGGTCACCTCCCTTATCAAGGCCCTTTTCCCCCGCTTGCTCAGTTTGGCTGGGCGGCCAGCTCTAGGAAGAGTCTTGGTGGTTCCCAAACTGCCTCGACACAATCCTGTCTCTGAGCTCTATGGACAATTCCTTTGACCACATGGCTTGGTTTTTGCTCTGACATGCACTGTCAACTGTCAGACCTTAAATAGACTGGTGTGTGCCTTTCCAAATCATGTCCAATCAATTGAATTTACCACAGATGGCCTCCAATCAAGTTGTAGACACATCTCAAATATGATCAATGGAAACAGGATGCACCATGAGCTCAACTTTGAGTCTCTCAGCAAAGGTTCTGAATACTTATGTTTGTTTTTTTGTTTAAAAAAATTGTCATTGTGGGGTATTGTGTGTAGATTGATGAGTACAAATTTTTATTTAATCAATTTTAGAATAAGGCTGAAATGTAACAAAATGTGGAAAAAGTCAAGGGGTCTGAATACTTTCCGAAGGCACTGTCATTGCCAAAGCAAGTGAAATAAATACGAAACAAAAGTGAAATAGACAGATTTTTATTTTATTTTTTACAGTAAACGTTTCAGAGGAATAGAGACGTTTCAAATGTCCTATCATGTACGGTGTCGTAACGATGCTCTCTCTCTTTTATTTATTTTTATTTCACCTTTATTTAACCAGGTAAGCAAGTTGAGAACAAGTTCTCATTTACAATTGCGACCTGGCCAAGATAAAGCAAAGCAGTTCGACACATACAACGACACAGAGTTACACATGGAGTAAAACAAACATACAGTCAATAATACAGTAAAAAAAAAAACAAGTCTATATACAATGTGAGCAAATTAGGTGAGAAGGGAGGTAAAGGCAAAAAAGGCCATGGTGGCAAAGTAAATACAATATAGCAAGTAAAACACTGGAATGGTAGTATTGCAATGGAAGAATGTGCAAAGTAGAAATAAAAATAATGGGGTGCAAAGGAGCAAAATAAATAAATAAATTAAATACAGTTAGGAAAGAGGTAGTTGTTTGGGCTAAATTATAGGTGGGCTATGTACAGGTGCAGTAATCTGTAAGATGCTCTGACAGTTGGTGTTTAAAGCTAGTGAGGGAGATAAGTGTTTCCAATTTAAGAGATTTTTGTAGTTCGTTCCAGTCATTGGCAGCAGAGAACTGGAAGGAGAGGCGGCCAAAGAAAGAATTGGTTTTGGGGGTGACTAGAGAGATATACCTGGATATACCTCTCTGCCTCTCTCTCTCCCTCTAAAAGGTCCTCTGTAGTCTCTCATAGCTGTATATTTGAGATTACTTTGGGGAGTATCAAATTCCAGCAATGATGATGAAAAATGGACAGCTAACACTTTATTACCAGTGTTGGATTAGAGTTATTGGGACCATTTGCTTCATGGCCCTAATGTGCTGAAGTCAAAGTGGAATGCTGAACTAAAACTGCCTAATAAAAAGTGTAAAGATTGAGTTGATGTCATTTCTGAATAAATTACCTTTTTTTCTTGCTCAATATTATCTGGACGTTCGTTTTAAATCGTCTATAGTATTTTTGATTTGGTAACTGAACCGAAATCTCATAGATTTAGCAAACACTATATCAATTCACCACCCATTGCTGTAGCATAAATTCAAAAAATGGATTGGCATTTTTTGTACTATTCATGTGTTTCCATTGCACCATGCAAGCTCAAGCAAGCACAGCTAAAATATTTGAAAGAAAAGAAATACAATGTTGAAACCAGGTCTGATTCAAACCGTAGACAGGTTTGGTGTACAACTGACTGTCTGTCCGCCTCTCCTCCTCAGTCACCTTCCACAGCGTGTATAGTAACCTTAGGAGAAAAGTGACAAGAGCCCATATGACAGCTTTGCAGGTGTGAGAGGGAAGAGCACAATGTTTTCAAGGACATGCTATGTGTGTACGCACCTAGAAGGGCCAACAAACGCCACCAACTGGCACACTGAGCACTGCAAAACTGGGCTGCTGTTGAGAAACAGAGAGTATTGGCACCGGTGAATGTTCCCATGTCTTGGAACAAGGATGGTTCAGAGGAGAAACAACAATGATGATAGGTTGGGGTCAATCCCATTTCAACTCACTCAATTCAGAAATTGAACCGAAATTATGATCCAATTCCAGTTTACTTCCATAATTGAAATGGAATTGGGACCCAATCCTAGCTTACAAGCTTGTTTTTTATTTACATCCAATTATATTATATTATAATTATTTTTGCCATTACATTTACAATTGATGTATTAAAGGAATTAGAAATGTGTGTTTTGTGTGTGTGCTCACCGAAATTCCTGCTACAAACGCCAAATATCACATTTAGATTCCTTCCTAAATCTAAATAATACCTTACTTGCAATGATGGCATCCTGAACAGTTGACGGTAACTATTGTGGAAGTGTTTGTTTCGATCTCAGTTGTCAATGAGGTTTTTAAGAGGCTGAGCCAAATCCTTGTGAAATGTCTCCTGAACCTGGCTCAAGACGTTGCCTCTCTCTCTCTCTCTCTCTCTCTCTCTCTCTCTCTCTCTCTCTCTCTCTCTCTCTCTCTCTCTCTCAGTGGGCGGAATGGGGTTGTTTCATGAACTGCAACTGTAACAAGCAGGAAGTTCCAATTGAACCACACAAATCATAGAGTCTGGAATACTTGCACGTACTTACATTGAAATCAATGCATGATTTACCGGACATTTTAAGTCAATGTCGAAAGCAGGTACATCACACTTGACAAATTTCCTTGAGCTCTCAATTTCCATACACTATATATGCGAAAGTATGTGGACACCCACGTTGTTGACAGGTGTATAAAATCGAGCACACAGACATGCAATCTCCATAGACAAACATTGGCAGTTTGGCAATCCAGTGGATGAATCTGGGTTTGGCGGATGCCAAGAGAACGCTACCTGCCCAAATTCATAATGCCAACTGTAAAGTTTTGTTTTCATAGTTTGGGCTAGGCCCCTTAGTTCCACTGAAGGGAAATCTTAACGCTGTAGCATACAATGACATTCTAGACGATTCTGTGCTTCCAACTTTGTGGCAACAGTTGGGGAAGACCATTTCCGGTTTCAGCATGACAATGCCCCCCTGCCCAAAGTGAGGTCCATACAGAATTGCTTTGTCTAGGTTGGTGTGGAAGAGCTTGACTGGCCTGTACAGAGCTCAACCCAATTGAACACCTTTGGGATGAATTGGAACGCCGACTGCGAGCCAAGTCTAATTGCCCAGTGTCCGACCTCACTAATGCTCTTGTGGCTGAATGGAAGCAAGTCCCCGCAGCAATGTTCCAACATCTAGTGGAAAGCCTTCCCAGAAGAGTGGAGGCTGTTACAGCTGCAAAGGGGGGACCAACTCCATATTAATGCCAATGATTTTGCAATGAGATGTTCGATGAGCAGGTGTTCACATACTTTTTTGGTCATGCAGTGTATTATCTCCTTTGTCTGTGACCCATGTACACAAATCCTTTTAATGCTTGTTACTATGAGTCCTTAATCTCCTTCATTAGTGGGCACCTCTTAATTGTCTGTTGCTTCTCAGACATCAGACTTTGATAAGAGGATTGTACTGGTGGTCAATGTTTCGGGGGCTGATTTCCCCAAATGCTATACTAGACAAGATAAAGATCATGTTCTTTAGGCACCAATTGGGAAGAAACTGACTGAAACAGGGAGGGATTTCCCGGAACTTGTCTAATAAGAAACGCTCATTTTCGTTTCCCATTGCAAAACTTTCCGATGCAAACCTCAACGAACATGACCAAGTTCCCTTATAGGGGTCTTTGGAATTGGGGAGGTGGGGAGGAATGGGGGGATTGGAATCTTTTCATATTTCCCACTTCCCGCTGTTTTTCTCTTCAGGGCCCCGCCAAGTGCCATATGGAGAGGGATTCAGAATGCTGCTGTCTACAAAAGAGGATGATGGGCATGATTGGGCAGCGACTTAAAATGTCTGGAAGTTTAATACGGTAAGTAACTGTGCCACCTTATTGGAATTAAATTCCTCCTGTTTTGTTATCATGTTCAGATTGCTTTGTAATTTGTAACAAATATACATATTGTATATATATATATTTTGCCTGTTGGCAAGAAAGCAGACAACAACCTATTTGTATTTGCTCTGTTCTTAATATTTGATAATGATAGTACTAGTGCAAATAGTTTCATATCATCCCCTCTCCCTGTCTTGCCTGTGAATATATTATTTTCTATATCCTCAAGACAGGGGTCCAGACCAAGTAACAGAAAATTGGAATGACCCCCCCCCCCCCCCCCCCCCTCTGTTTTACTTCAAGGTCTTGGCAATTTCTGATCCTCATGACATTCACACTCCTCCAGGGTCAAACAACATCTTGCAGCCTTCATAAAATGATTAAATATTTTAAACAGCCTCTGCTCATACCTCAGTTGCTCTCCGAGACCGATGCTGTTATCGTTTTTGTCAAAGCCTGT